>NW_021680433.1:799177-865703 GCF_001412515.2 Diachasma alloeum
AGAAAATTTCAAAATGACAAAAAAGCAACGAACACTTTCTTAATCTCATGAAAATCACATATAGAACGATTATAATGAAGAAAATTTCATACTTCTCTTCGATTCCTTCCAAAAATTGCCGTTTTTCTATCAATAAATGAAAAATAAAAAAATTTCAATTGGAATACATCGTTATCGATTGGCGCCTCTACTAATTGGTCACTAACTCATCTGACGTTAGTTGCTAAGAAAGTGTATTGTTTTTCCAAATTTCTCATTATTTATATCACTCCGATGTTAATATTAACTCTCAATACTAGAAATCTTATCGTTTTTCGAGTTAAGAGAAATATTATATGAAAACAAATGCTGAGATCAGTGGTCTACTTCGTCTCATGAAAATGCGACACATTTTTCATGAACGCGACATCTTTTGATTGACCAAGTTTTTGCGTCTACTTCCGGCATGTACACCGACTGTGTCGAACCGGCGTGTGCTTTGATAAAATTATCAAGTGAGAACTGTGTTTACCAAAATGTCGCTTGAGTATGACTTTACAAGCAGTGCGGAAATCGATGCTTTCCTCCCTGGCAATGTAATGATGTGAGTATAGTTATGAATATCATGTAATTAAAAACAAGGGTTTCTCATGAACAAATAAACAGAGTATTGAGAGTTGAAAAGGATTCTTTTAGTAAAAATGGGAGGAATAATAATATCGGGAAGTTGTTGGTGCGACCCGTCCGACGGGTCAGACCCACATGAATACATCCGCTACCAACCCACTCGCAATGGGAGCGAGCGCAGCGAGCGACCAACAGCCCAATCCACTAGTTTTTTATGAAGTGTTTTAGCTTTACTCCGTGACGTTACTATTCTATTTTCCTCTGACCTAAATGATTTGGACAATTACGATTTGTTTATTCATATTTCATCCCTAATTCATCAAATCCAGAGTTAACTCTGGATTAACTCTAGGGTCACGGAAATTTCCCAGAGTTTCTCTCTTTCTTCGCTGGGTTTTTTCCTTAAACCCAGAGTTGATCCAGAGTTAACTCTGGGTTTGATCTATCAAGGATAGAATGGTATTCAATTCTCTTTTGTTTGTTAGGTGGGCTTCATGAAAATTCGACGCGAGACGATTGTACTCATGAAAACCGCCTTACTTCCATTCTTTTGCCGATTGCCCATGCTTTTTTCTAGAAAATACTAGATTAATCCGCACGCTCTGCGCGCGTATGTCCTACTCCATAGGGCTTAATATACGTCAATTGCAGTGAATAGTATTGTATTTTTTTTATATATAATACATCCAACCGTTTTTTGAAGACAATCTTTTCGACGTATTGTGTTCTAAGATTTGTTGTAAATAATTATAGCATACGTTAAAAATATGACGATAATTTTATATTTTATTATATTCTATACTATATATACTATGTATAATATACAATATATAATAGAGTAATATATGTATTATAAAATATGATGTGTTATAATATAGTATAGTATAGAATGTAATATAATATAGTATTATCGTAATATCTTTGATGTATGCCATCATCTTTTTATATAAAAAGGAAAAGCCATTTTCGAGGCGACTGATGTATCAACACACAGCCCAAACTACAAGAGCTACAAGCATGAGATTTTGCCTACAGCTTCCCTTATTGACGTAAGCTCCCACTAAGGGAGGGTTTTTGAAAATTCACTCCCTAAGGGGGTGAAAAGGGGGCCAAAATTTTTTATGCGATGTCGACAACCGCTCAAGTTAGAGAGTTGAAAATGAGTGTGTAGATTCCCCTTTGAAAATAAAAAGATACGTGTTTTTTATTTTCTCGAAAATCCACCCCTGAGATGGTGAAACGCAGAAAGTTCTAGAAATTTCCACAACTTTCTGAAGGTTTCTCGAATTTTCTAGAAAATGAGGGAATATTCTTCAAAACTAAAAACATCTATTTAGAAAATGATACTGGACATTTCTAGAACTTTCGGGAGAACTCGAGAATGCTCTACGATAGTTATTAGACAAATTATTCTCATTTCTATTATTATGAGATATTTCCTTGAAATTTTCGTCGTTTCGTCGAAAGTTCTCAGGATTTCTGAAATGTTCTGGAAAATTCGAGCAATTTCTCAAGTTTTCTCTAAAATTCGAAAAACTTGTCAATTTTTTTGGGAAACGCGAGAAACTTCAACTTTTTCTTCATTGACTTTGACTTATCATAAATAATATTTCCTTCAATGTGATATCATTCATTCATTTAGGAATGAATAAAAAAAACAATCATCATCATCATCATATCAAACATTATATCAATGATCATATTGATCATCATATCAATTATTCTACATCAATTTTCAACTAGCTGATCGATGAGGCGCGCGAAGCGCCCGCCTCATGGCACTAGTCATTTATAAAAAATCTAATGACATAATATGACGAATAGATTGGCTTCAAAAAACGTTACACTGGCTTTTTATTAAAGGATTTTTCCTTGCAGATTTGGCAGTGGGAGAAGGTTTCTGAATGGCGGACCCAATGCTGCATATTTCGGAAGCCTGCAGAGGCTCATGCCTTATAATCTAGAGTATGATTTTGCGGTGATTCAGGAGAGGGGAATGGACTCCCTAGAGCAGGATGCGTCCAGGATGCAACAGTACTGGGGCGTTGCCACCACAGAGTTGTAGAAGGGGAATTCAGTTTATTGATAACTAGGGCTTTCTGAAAATTTCAGGAAGAAAACTTTCTTGTGGAGAATTTCCATAACTTCAGGAAAGGCTTCCTGATGTCTCGTCTCACAATCAAGCATTACCGAGATAACTGAACACCAATGAAATTTTTTTTCCCACGTGCGTAGACTCACCCGTTAATAAACTTTCGTTCAACTGTGTGGATTTTACTTACATATATTTTTATACTGTTATTCCGATTCGTGTGGAAGACTTGTAAATATTTTTTTAAATTGTTAATTACCATTGGATAGCTTTATACAATATTTAGTGTGTTGAACTAATTATCTGTGTGTAGTTTACTCATGTAAATAAATTCAATAGCTTTATATTTTTGAATAAATTGAAGTAAAACAAAAGTTTTCTGTCCTGGAAAGTCTTAACCATGCGGTGACGTCATTATTGACTATGTGAACCTCGATATACACTGAGAGAAAAACAAACATGTTGTCAAACAAGTCCTGTTTGGGTCAACAAAATCGCTAGTTAAAAATTGCCGAAAAAGAATTTGTTTGGTTCGAATTTGAAAGTCTCAAACATGAATAATTATTCTGCTTTCGACAGCAACGAAATATTTGGCTCAAGAGGCGGATAATTTACATCAGACACTGCCTTTTCAGGATGAAAATATCTCATATAGAGGAAAATTTATCAACAAATATTTTATCCCTAAGTTACAAGATTGCTATCATATCATTATTATTGTTTCATTTAAGGGTTCATTTGTTGTCTGTGATTATTAGACAGCCGAAACGAAAAACTACTATCCCTTGTTTCGCATAAAACAAAGATTTTTCGGCAGCAAAATACGTATGGAAGTATTGAATAACGACGGAGTAGTGCTAGAAATGACATTTCTTGCGTGTACAGAGAATGCCATTAGTAATACCGCCCACCCATATTTCTCGGGATTGCCTGAGATTTTTTTTTCTTTTTTTATTATGTAAATATTTAATAACAACAAGTAATTTCAGCAGAAATTTTCAATTTTCTCCCGTGGAAATATTATTGGAAAAAATCCGAATCATTTTTTATCAAATTCTCGAAATATTTCGACTCCAGAATTTAAGATTTTTCACATTATCAGTTGGTCCATAATTGAATGAATGGCGAAATATATGTTCGTTATACATTTCCACATCCATTGCGACCTTTTCGATAGCAGAAAAATATCTTCATCAGTTATTATTTTATCAGCCGCCGCGTTTGTCGGTAATTCCACCCAGAGTTTGTGGGTAATGCCGTCCAGGGTTTCTATAGGGCTGCTAGACTCTGCAGCTAGAGGGCGGTCGAGTGATAACTCGATTGTGTGGGATAGTCGGTGACCACTGGAATATCGGGTAAATTCAGGATAATTTATTATTATTCGCGTGAAATCTTTCTTAAAATGGAGCCAAAGAAAGGAAACGCAGGATGAAAATAGGGAAAATTCAAATCAAAACAAGGTGGGCGGTATTGGCCGCATGCCGAGCGGTATTACCCTCAAAGTTCGATTCCATCGCTCGCTGGCCGATGGAAATTGAATGACAATTAAATATGTTTAATTTTAATAAAAAATCTGTCCTCTTCACATCTTCAAGTAAACACCTCGAAGAATCCCTTCTTCTGGTTGGAAAAAAAGCACTCATTTTCCTTAGGTGGGCGGTAATAGTATTTTTCCGGGCTGCTATGGTGGGGTTTTTTTACTCGTGTGGCGTTGACGTCCGAGCCAAAGGCAAGGACTGCCAACCACACGAGTAAAAAAACTCATCGTAGCAGCTCGAGACAAGATTTTTTTGTAGTGATTTTCAAGTTTTAGAGTTTGCGAAGTATGCAATACCAATTCCCAGACGAAAAATCGTGAGAAGCGTCCGTAAATCCCTGCCTTACGATCGAAATGGCAAAAAAAATCTTTTATTCGTGTTATAATAATCCCTTTATTTTTCATGCTACACGTCTCGATGAATTCCCAATGGTTTTCGAGATATTTTAAGTGAGAGTGGCACATTTATTTGGAAAGAAAACGCATGAGCCTGCCGTCGCATTTACATTCTAATTTTAGTCTTATTTACTTTTCATTATCGACATACTGACGTTAATATTCAGTAAATTGCGAGTGTACTTGAGTAATGATACATAGGAGTCTTGAAAATGCATTATTTCCTCGTTTTCGCCTCCTCCACTTCTTGCACACAGCGATAGGCGTTATCTTATTTGCGCACCGGTATATTCAAATCATCAGTTACCTTGTTGCAGTATCATATGGGGAGAATAATGCAAAAGTAAACGAAGTGCATGAAGACAAAAACAAGTGGATAATTGCATTTTTTATTAATGAGTATAGTTATTGTTGCTAATAAATTGGCAATTTGCTCAAAGTACCAAAGGTACTGGTGAAAATTAATTTTTGAACTTCTCTCAAGTACTTTTATGGCTTAATTTTAGTACTTTCAATTGATTACTTCATTGAGAAAAGCAAATATTATCGACGGATAAAATGAGCTTTCTTGCGCACAAAAAAATCAGTAGATTGTGAATTTTCTCGTGAAAATTCCGTCTCACTCATATCGAAATATATTATTTCACTGTTTTCTCTTCATTTGCTTCATTTTCCGGATATTCGGTCGTACTTTTAAAGAAATAAACATTATTCCAGAGAAATTTCTGTTGGAGAAAAATTGATGGAAAGAGCTCGTGTGTCAAAAAAAAATTGTCCTCAAAAGTAGGATTAAAATGATTGTAGAGCTCAAATCGTCCAGATTTCATGCTCCCCAGATGAGATTTATACGACCTTTTTCCATTGAGCACGCCATATGAATTTGAAAAATAAATAAAATAAAATAAAAGGAAATTATAATATCTGTGGCTACTGTTGTGTTATTAAAACCACAATGCTTTCATTCGAGAATAAAAGATACGTAACAATTTTTGTTGCATTATAATCGTGTTGATAATAAGTAATTTATAAAAAAATATCACGAGACCTCTTCTGCAAAATTTATTAAACTACAAAAAAGGTCTCTTGTCACTTCTTCTTGTCGCCACACTTAATTAACAGCTTCGTCGTCTCTTTATTATTCAGTTTTAGCACTTGTTCATTAAACTCATTTCATTCTGTTGTTTAATAATTCAGCCGTGAAGGAATTTTTCACGGTATAGTCACCCCTCGGCCAACACAATGAACGATTCAATGTCAAACAAGGAAAAAATGAATCGATGAGAGTAATATGAACATCAGGAGTCAATAACAAGTTGAAAAAAAATTCAGAATAAATTGTAGGAAAAATATTCCAATTTTCATTTGGACATGTACAAAGTGATGACGACTTGATGATTGACGGGAACAGAAAAATTATGCTTGAATATTTTTAGAAAAATTTGATACAGTTATCTCACATCGAACATAACGAAAACAACTGCTGATACTCGTCATTTCTATTCATTGAAAATATTTAACGTTGAATGTATTTTTTTGTAATGAGAAATTATATTAAAAATCGGTTGAGATTGAATGATTCCCATATTTATTGATTTCCAATTAATCATTTCGTCTACATTATGATGAATTTTTTATAGAAATTGGTCAGAGGTTTGAACAATGTGAAAGGAAATTAGAATGATTTTAATTGCATCGAATTAAATCCGATTCATTAGGGTTTTGATGATTAGTATAAATCTTTTTTTTTACTCTGACCCTTGTGACCCTTAATTTCGAGTACCACATTTTCATCACGAGAATTCAATTTGGATTTTTATAATATAGAGAGATATTCTGACCCTTGTGACCCTTAATCTTACCCTCATGACCCTTATTCTGACCCGTGTGACGCTTATTTGGATCCTTAATTTAATAGTTGAGACCTTTATTTGGACTTAACTTGAGTCTTGTCACCCTTAATCTTACCCTCATGGCCCTCATTACCCTCGTGTCGCCTTGCAAAATTGTAAATGAAAATTTTTAATATTCACTCTACTGCAGACCGACCCTTAGACTAGTCTCGTCGTATCGTTTATTTCGACAAGTTGAATACCACCACCTCAACGTTTTCGTCATGTTCAACGTCGAGCCCCTCCAATTACACCAGTCACGGATTAGTACACTGCCGTGCGTCAATCGAGTGACACGCGAGCGGTTCTTTACCGCCTTCTAGTTCATTGACAGGCGCACAGGTTCTCGAGGCCGTTCGAATCGAGCGATAGGTAAACACTTCCGAAAAAAGTGAGTTTATTTCCTTTTCCGTCTGGTTTCCAGGGCAGTTTTTACCATAAATCGATAATTCCGGTGCTTTCGAATTCTCGGGAAAATTTTCCATCCTGTTCACTACAGATGAAACCATTTTGCCCCGATATTTCTCTGGATATTCGAAAAAATACGGAATGGACCGAGGGGTACTGCTCCTTGATTAGTGACACCATGACTTCGAAATAAAGTCGAATTCACGTGATTTCCGGGTTGATTTCAATAATTTCCGGAAGAAACGAAATCGATGACTTTGAGGTGTTTCGTGTAAAAAGTGAAAATATTGAAAAAAAAATTGGAAAATTCATGGGGGAAATGTCTGAGTATGCTGCATCATTGAAAATTGTTGCACATTTTTTTCAGATCTTAGTCTCAAGAAAAACAATAATGAAATTTGGATGTTTTTGTAACCCCTCCAGTTATACCCTCCAAGGTCACTCCACTCTCAATTAGGAAAATTTACATGGCACCCAAAAAAATAATGAACTACTAAGGAAAAAATAGTGGATAATAAATCAAATCTTTCTTGAGAACATGTATAAGTTTCAGTTTTTTTCACATTATTGGTTTATTGGAAGCCAGGTGAATAAATAAAAGACACTTTTGTTAGAGCAATTAGACTTGGTTTTTATTAGGACGTGTTCCTGCATCGAGAGCAGTCGCAGAACTGAATAAAGAATATCGAAGTCACAAAGACCATAGCCTTTTTATTATGGTTTCTTTCTCACCAGGCTTTATCATATGTTTATATTATTTAGTAAACATTCGACTGGAGTTACGTCGTAAGACCCCACAGGCGGGTCTCTCCAGGAAGAGTGATCTCATAGTATAATAAACCCAAGTTATATCGTTCAGTAATATGATCGAATTGTTTTTGCTCTTTTCAATACACATTTCATAAAAAAGTTATTTGAACAATTGATTCGGAAAATTATGAGTTTCACAGTATTGGTCACGTAAATATCATAAAAAATGGTATATTATGTCCCAAGGACACATAAACCACGAATTTTAACTTCACTTTGTTCGGTTGGAACGCAGTTGTCGGTACTTGGGGCATAAAATATTATTTTATATCCCTAGGGCCGTAAAACCTCGATTCTAACATCGATTCCCTCGGTTAAATCGCCGCTTGTGGACCCAGAGACATAAAATATTGTACGTCACACGGCCATAAAACTCTTTTCCTCGCCTTCGGCTCGGATTATAAAGCTACATTCGTAAGATAATACTTTCATCGCCTGGTGACATTATTGATGCCGCGAGACATTTCACCAGACATCACGAGACAATACTTTGGAGAGATTGCCGCGGTCTCAGTGAACACGCAAATTTTTGGTCTCGTCGCCGTCTAGAGATACGCAGTGTCGGCTTCTCTCGTGATGACTTCGAGTCAATTTATCTCAACTCGGTTTCCAGTTTTTCGCATTTTTTATATGTAGAAAACCGAGACGAGACAAACGGAGACTTTACATTAAAAAAGACGAAAAACTTAAGAACGAGACAAGACAAATTGACTCGGAATCATCGCGAAAGGAGTCGACACTGCGTATTTCGAGACTGAGACGAGAGCAAAGATTTTCGTATTCATGGAGACCGAGATCATCTCTCCAAAGTTTTGTCTCGTAAAGTGTCTCGCGGCATCGCTAGGTGACATAATGTACTATTATATCACGTGGTGTGATTGGCGATTCCATGACTAATTAAATCAACACAAAACAAATTCAACACATAGACACTTCATCACCATATATTTAAACATCTGCATTTTTAATACTATTGAGACAGAAATTTGAAGGTCTTATTGCCAGAGTAGCTATTGCATTTTCAGAATTTGAATCTTTGAAGGGATTAGAAAATAAACTACGCGAAATGTTTGGTCCACTCTGCACAGTCAATAAATACAAAGTTAAGCGGGACAGGATATTTAAAAGTCACAATGAGAATATCATAGATTATATTAATCGCCTCAAAAATATTTATTACGAAATAAGACGCCTAGATAATAATGATACAATCACACTACATTCTTTAGAGGGAGAGAAACGTAAAAGGGAAGCTATCCAAACATTTTTTAATAAATAATAACATCATGTCAAAATATCAAGCAATTATCATGAAAACATATAAATAAGGAAAGATGCATGAACATGGGGAGAATCGAATGAGGACAAATTGATGAGAAAAGGGCGGGAAATATCGAAGAAGATAATGTTTCCCAAGTGAACGTGTAGTGAGTGAGCATTGGGTTGACTTTATTTGTGTGGAAATACATGTGGTGAAATCACTGAATGTTCACTTGCCGATCTGTTGAATTGTCTACGTATTGAGTTGCCTATGTGTTGAAATGATGTGTTGTGTTGAATTGACTATGTGGTGATTAGTCATGAGACCCGATTGGCGGCATTTTAAGAACGGAGCATTTTTTTTGGCGCGGTTTTTTTGACGCCACACACCCAAATAATGTTTTTTACGGAACAAATCGTAGAATTTTCGTGGCGATTCGTACAATTTTAGTTCCAACTGACACTTTTTATTGAATTTTATTTCGCTCGCGGATTGCGTTTCGAACCGTAATTTTTACGTTTTTTTTGTCTAGTGACTTTCATTTCATGTTTCTCTCCGTGTGGGAGCGAGCGAAACGAGCGACCAACAACCCAGTCGAATTTTTTAAATTACTTCGGCATGATCCCAAGACTTCAGCGAAATTACTGAAATCATCCGATTTCAGGGATTCCGATGATTTCAATAATTTTACATGATTTCGAATTGATTTCATCACAGAGTAGCATCATGACTTCGGGAGTTAGTAGCCTCTTGGAATAGACTTTTTTGTGGAATTTACAATAAAAAATTTCTCTCTCGATTTTCGCGAAAAGTAACTGTGTTAGAGACATTGTCAAAAAACTGAAATCATCGGAAATTTTCCTGGTTTTCAAATGACTCTGGATTTAGACCCCTGTCTCAAATAGTTTTCGAGATCTTCAGGAAAGAGTGGTAAAAGGATCACTCTCCCATTTCATTGCAGATCTGCTAGTTTTTGTTCTCTAGTTTATTGAGAATTTATTTGTTTGTGATACATCAAGACCAGTGAGGTTGAGGTGCGAGAAGTACGATGCCTATCCTGTGAGAATTTAAACTCGTTGAGTTCTATTGGGAGTGAAATAATGTCATATTGCTGACTCCATGACTTTGCACATCACTAAGATTTGGATTACGAAGAGTGTTTTTTTTGGACAGTAAAAAGTTGACACGCTCCGGTGCCAGTGGAATATCTGCAGTGGCGGTGAGCGCCCAGTGGCCGCACTCTCGTCAAGGTGAGTCGAAGGAACAATTGATGAATTCATAGATTCGATTTTCTGATTTCTTTATTTTCTCCCAGATACTTGATGAAATCAAGGGTTGAATTGCCGATTTTGATTTACTCAGAACTGTATCTGATTTACAGGCAAATAATAAATTAGCAATGTGCTTCCAAATGGTTATTTTGCATATCATTTCCTTCTATCATGTATAATTGAAGATTTCTTTTCAACTAATTTCGTCAGATTTTCAACGTAGTTGAGTGTTATCATCATCATTTAAAAGATTTACGAAATCAGTCTTCCCCTGCATGATATTGGGTGATAGGCCGCCATTTGTCACTGTAAATCAGATACATTTTTCAATTTCTTGTTACTCAACTTATTCTGAATATAAATTAAAAATGCTCTTTGAAAAAATTAAGAATTTCTTCTACTTTTTTTTTTATTATTCATTCATAATTTTTCAAAACTTCTGCATGATGCAGGACTCAATTGACAATTTCAGATGACGAAAGATGAAAAAAAACATCGAGATAACGATCGAAAGATAGTCCACCCGGGCCTTGAATGATTACAAAGCTTTTAAAACTTGTAAAGATTCCGAAGCAAAAAAAATAATTCTGCCAGCCAAATTTGTTTCAAACAAAAGCCCGAAATTTCCAATCACAGCTTCATTATAAATTCTTGTCTGCAACAAATTTGATTGGCAGAATTATATTTTTTTCTGAGTGCTCTCTCCGAGGCGCATCCTTCTTTCATTTATCATTATTTAATTATTCCGGTGACGAGTACTGATAAAAAAAAGTCAACACACACGTTTTCCTAGACAATTTCCTAATCAGAAAAAAATACGGGTAATGTTTTCCTCAAAACCGACGAGATTGCGCGTTATCACGGAAAATTCAATCATCCTTGAACTTCGCTGTTGAGTCGAAATCCAATCTTTTATTATTTATGTTTGTTCAGTGGACAAATTCTTTTCAACAAACTACATAACATGAATTATCGATCGTATCAGCGTGAGTGTGAGTACAGTGGCACTTTGAATTCGCAATAGCCTGGCTGCATGCCCACTCCGGTCAAGGTCAGCGATTTCATACGCGGAAGTAAATAACTGCACTCTCTGGTACTGTTTATCCTTGGCTTTACGGGCTCCGTTATCGTGGGACAATTTGCCGCATTTTTCACTTTCTTGTTGATATTCAAGAACTCGAGGAAATTTACCAAGGGAGCACTGAAAAAATGCGACTGTATAGGCAACGGCTTTGGGCGATGTGTGGAGATCATGCATTTTGTTTTCAAATAAATGTGCCACTGTCACGTGAAATATTTTAGTAAACATTGAGTAATCTTCAATACAGGCTTTGTGAATAATTGGTGGATTTTTATGATAAAGAAAATGGTTTTTATCAGTCCGCGCGCGTCCGTGAATTCCTGCTCACAGCCGTTACAACAAAATAGTACATTCCGTTGCAAGTGTGAACAAGCAGCAGTTCGAGCCTATCCGACAGAAGGCATGTGGCCGTTACTTTTTGCGTCATTAGTCTCTTTCGTTTTTTTATTTCTACCAATTCCATCGATAGTAAACTTCCGAATGGATCCGTAGTAATTCCCTATCCTTGTGACAGGCATGCACAACCGTAACCACATGCTACCGGGTGTCTACAGGAAAATATTCAACATGTAATGAAAAAGATTATGTACAAAAGGTTAAATATCTCTGAAACTGCTCGGCCGGTTGCGCCTATCCAACATACCAGCCTTCAGTATTGTAAGAGTTGCTATCCCCATTTTTTTTCAAGTTATCGCGCGTACGAGAATGAAACAATTTTTAAAACGAAAAAACGGGAATATCTCAGAAACTTTGTACGAACGGATATATTTATTTTGATTGATCCAGATTGTGGCTGCCGAGACGAGTATTTTGAAAAAAAATTGAAATCCGTCAAGTAGTTCATGAGATATTTGAAGAAATATATTTACACAAACGGTTGCATATCTCAGGAACCGCTCGACTGATTGCGCCCATCCAAAATACTAACCTTTAGTATTATATCCATACCAATTTTCAACTTGCTATCTCCTTTTTTTCTCAAGTTATCGTGCGTAAGATTTTTCATGAAAAACGGAAAAACGGCAATACCTCCAAACTGTGTATTAAAGAGTCTATATATTCTGATTGACCTACATAGAGGCCATCGAGACGAGTATTTTGAAAAAAAAATTGACATCGGTGCAGTAGTTTTTGAGATATTGAAGAAAAACGAAATTCAAACAAGTTGTTATATCTCAGGGACTACTGGACCGATCGGGCTGAAACAGCGCGCCAAAGTTGAGCTCAATAATAGCTGCAATGAGCCAAAATTTCAGATTTTTATCTACAAATTTCACCGTATTTATGTTGAATTTTCTAAAAATTAATCACCAAATACCCAAGTTATCGGACACATTCAATACACACATGACCCTAAAAACATGATGTCGTCACGTTTCATAACATTCTACACTGTCAGAAAATTCCTCTTGAAATTTCACGTAAAAAATTTTGAAATTTTCAACAACGAATAATTTACATGGAATACCATTGATAAATCAGTCAATTTTCTTGAATATTCAATGAAATTTGATTTCTCAGGTTCATACAATAAAAATGACTGAAAATCGTGAAAATTCCGGCAACTTTTCTTCTGAATTTTTAACCTCTTGAAAATTCAATTGAATGTAATGCATAATTTTCGTGATAGGTGTGAAAATCCAAATTGTCATTGAAAATTCAATGATCGTTCATAATGAAAAACTTAACTTTATTGAATTTCCAAGATGAATCAGGAATTCCATGAGCTATTTAGTCTGAAATTGAATTCAAGTTCCGAATAATGAAAATTCAAATGCATCTGTTACTTAAATTTCAAAAAATTTCTAACAGTATAAACCATTTGCAATCAAAATTGGAAAATCAAAAAATTGGTCAAAAACAAGGCTTCCATTCGGAAGCAAAAAATACTTTTCCCAAAGCCTTGAAAATTTTGTAAGGAAATATCCCATAACATTTTTCATCAAAATCACCCATCACCGAGATAATTACCCAATCGCCAATCAATAATTGGTTCAAATCAATTGATCCCTCATTAATTCTTCAATGCTAAAGTACCGTTTTGGTGTTCCATAAAATTCCCCATATAAATGTCTCATGATAAATTCCCCTAAGATACTTGGAAAATCGTCTTCAATCCGTCTCCCTTTATCACTCCCCTCCTAAATTGGATTATTTTCCAGACTCTGAACCGAGAAATTTCAAAGAAAATGACTGAACAAATAGACTCGATTGATGTAACAGCCTGTATCTCTGTAACCTTCCCATTTTTCCAATACTCACGATGATAGACGTGAGTTTTCGTGCAATCGTACGACTCGAGTTTTATCGCTCCTAGACGCTTGCACGAGGTTGAGAAAAATGGAACGTGACCTCATGTAATGGATGAAAAATAGGGATCCAATGGAGGCCATAGCAAGTCTACTCGCTACAGTCATCTCTCCTCCATAAATAATAGTAGTAGGCAAACAAAAAGGGAAAGATGGAGGAAAAACTATTTTTCTTCTTCAACTAAATTTTTTGCAAAGAAAAAAATCATTTCGGTTTCAATTGGAAAAATTATTCTCGAGAGGGATTGCTTCGAATGTTGTGCTTTAAATGACTGACCATTCGTTAGATTTTGTAGTGTTGTGGATATGAATATTTGTGTTATTTATTTCGTCCTGCTTATGAATTTGTGTTAAATCACTTGTTATTGAGATTCAATGTTGTTTACTCTGTAGACGATGTTTGCAAATTTAATATTGTGCTTCGTGTGTTTTTTTTCATGTTGTTATTTTCGTTCGTGGGTATTCAGTGAAGCGTTATTAATGCTCTATTCTTGTGTCTTTTGCATTATTTTCCTGGATTTTTAAAAAGTTTTTTTCAAATTTTTCGAGATTTAAATTGTCCAAGTTTTTTGCTTCTGAATGGAAGCATGGTGTTCGTCGGATTTTGATGTTCTCTAATTTTGCCTGGAAATGATGTAGAATGGTATGAAACGTGAAGAAATGATGTTTTTAGAAAATGTCTGTATGTCCGGGTCTGATACGTCAGTTTTTGGGTTACCACTTTTTAGAAAATATAACATTAATATGGGAAAATTCATTGATATGGACGTGAAATTTTGACCCATAACAGGTACTATTAAGCTCAAGTTTGATGCATAATTTCAGCCCGATCGGTCCAGTAGTTCCTGAGATATTCAACTTTTTATATAAAACTATATTGGTCAATATCTCAAAAACTACTAGACAGATGTGATTTTTTTTCAAAATACTCGTCTCGATGTCTTCTATCTAGATTAATCAAAATATATATACCCGTTCATACAAAGTTTTCGAGATATTTCCGATTCTTCATTTTTTTCCCAAAATTCCACGTACGCGTGATAACTCGACAATAAATTGAGATAGAAGGTTGAAATTTGGTATCATTGTAGCTTCCCTAATACCAAAGGTTGGTATTTTGGCAGAGTAATATCGGTCCAGTAGTGCCAGAGATATTCAACTTTTTGTATAACACTATATTAGTCAATATCTCAAAAACTACTTGATCGCTTTCATTTTTTTGTCAAAATACTCAATTTACAATAAATTGAAAAAGGGAATTGCTATGGATCCATTCGGAAGATTACTACCAATGGAATTGGTAGAAATAAAACTTAAAATACAAATAACATAAAGTAACAGTCACATGCCTTCTGCAATATAGGAGCGGTCAACTGCTTGTTGTTAGATCATGTGTATCCGTATATTTTTTTCAAATTTGGGTTTCGACGACCATTCAGAAAGGAATCGTCGAAATCTTTTCGATTATGGATTAAAATATTCGTTTGGATGTTATCTCGATCAAGTTCGAAGATGGTAGTGATCACATTATTTGCTTTGAAATTATAGCCTTAAAACGCATTTAATTGAGGTTTAATCATGGTTTAGTCGAGATTTAGTCAGGGTTTAGTCAGGGTTTAGTCGGGCTTTAATCGGAGTTTAGTCAGGAATTAGTTGGGGTTTAGTCGGGATTTAGTCGGAGGTTAATCAAGGTTTAACCAAGGTTTCGTCACGATTTAATCAAGGTTTAATCAGTATTCAGTGGAAGTTTAAACCAGTTTAATTTTAATTTAGTTGATGTCTGTTAGATGTTTAACTAGGGCATATGGAGCTCATGTTAGACGTGAACTCGAATACTGTATCTATCGGGCGGGATAGGAACCCGTGTAAGAAGGATGCGAGCCCTATCTCTCCGAAAGAGCTACTGTCGAGTGGCGAAAATGGGAACCCGTACATGTAGGGTCTGCGACCTACGTCCCGCCCCCATCTGAGTTCCCAATATCTTCTTCTCCAATTTAACATTCAGAAGCAAATTGCTAATTTATTAGCAAAAAAGTTATACTGATCTCAAGTCCAGTTTAAGGAAAACTATTCAGGAGAAAAATAAAATTTAAATAATTTACTTACAACCGAGGAGACATCAACATTGATGTATCAAGAGCATGAACTCTTGTGATATCAAATTTTACATTCATTTAGTTTTCACTCAATCTGTCTAATTTAAAATAAATGCAGTTCACTAGAAAATTTTATCTCAAATTGTCTTAAAAAAAAACTATTAAATTTTCCGGAAGTTTAACTTCAGTAAGGATCCTTACTAATCTGAAATTAATGACAGAAAACCGAATATGCACTTTTTTATTTTAATTTGATTAATCCATTCGGAAGCAAATTGCTAAGTTTTAGCAAAAAAACTTACTTAATTTAGATCTGTGTATTGGAAATTGTTTTCTTCAAGTTTTTTCAATTACCAAGTTGTTTTGACGAAGTTTTTTAAACTGAAGTTTTTTAACCTTGGACTCGTAACTTGGCACACTCTCTGACCCCGTTGAATCTATTCCGAAGACTGAGGAAGGAAATATTCATTCATATCCTCCTGTTCCCATTTTTCTTTTATTCCAGTTCATAACATAACAGACGGTGACATTCTTCCGTTTTGGCTCCTCTTGTCTGTTATTTATATTCGATGAGGGGAAATCATTCATATGACGAAATTGTTTATTTTGTTAGCACTGTTGGAGTATCGAGAAAGGGGTATGAGCACTAACATTGAAGCCGTTGCCAACAAGAATTTCATAAGAGGTGCGATCATCGCTCTAATTATGTTTTTAGTTGGGAAATAGTCGTAGGATGAGGAGAGAATATTTAAATCTAATGACAAGAAATATCTAAAAAGTATTTCTTTGGATAAAATTGATAAAATTTATCTTCATTGAGAATTCTTTAATTATTTCGATAGTTGATGATTTTAAGAAAATATAAAATTAAAATATAAAAATAAAAATTAAATATTAAATATGAAATCCAAAATTTTGGCGAGTAATTGGTATTGTTTAGGAGCACATTCGGGGAAATTTCAGATCAATCGGTCCATTAATTTTTCCGCAAATTTTTTTTTTCTCAATATCTTCAAAACTACTACGTTAAATGAACTTTATTTGACATCCAATTATTTCAAGTATTTCTTATGATAATATCTATCGAACTGGGTTATAATACACCTACCTAACTACGCGATAACGCGCGAAAAAATGGAGATAGGAAGTTGAAATTTGGTATGATTTTAGCTCTTACTATACTACCGACTAGGATTGCAAATACCTTAAGAAAATAAATATTTTTCCCAAATATTCATTTACTTGAGAGAAGCATTTATTTTTTCAAAATGGGATTTCTTCAATCGAGTCATGCCCAGACGAGCCTGATTAGGTTTCAATTATAAAAATCATATTGCTCTAGAGGATGACTATTTGCACATAACCTTGGATGAACTCCTCTAATGATTATTCGTTTTTCCTAAATTTCTTATCTTCTAGAGGGAAGAATATTCATTCATTTTTTAATGTTGATAATCATTGAAGGAGTTCACTCAAGGTCTTAACTAACATGATCATGTTCTAGAGCAATATAATTGGCATAATTGAAACCTAATGAGGATTATCTGGGAATGACTCGATTAGAGAAATACGAGTTTTTTTCTGTGAACAATTCTCGGCAAACGGCAGTTCAGGAGAAATCGTGAACACTTACACCGACAGATACAGGCATGTTTCTGGAAATGACTGAATATGAGTTTTGAGACTTTGAAATGCCAACATTTGATGAAAAATCGAAAGTCGATTTTCGGGGTGATTACAATAACTTCCCTTATAGATAAGCTAAAAATGTCAAAGAAAAGTGGCTCATTCCCCTTCCGCTGAATTGTTGAATTGTTGAATTATCTCAATAGCAAATCACTCTATCAAAGAACGTCTGAAGACCTCTTTTGTAGCGAAGGAAATCTCCTACGAAAAATGTCCTCTAATATTGCCTCCCAAAATTCCTGATTACTGAAATTAATCCCTCGTCTGAGAGAAAGACTCATTCTTTCAATAACCAGATGGCAACTAGTTGATAAAATCAACATCAACATGAGTAAAATGCATCGACCGATGGGTTCAAAGTCCGTCGAGCGCCTGCCATTCTCCCGAGTCCGATCGCGACGCACGACACGAACACTTGGTATGGCTCACGGCGATAAAGAAATGAAAACAAGTTTTGCGTCAGACTCATTGTCTTGCCCCCCACACATCGCGGAGCGTGTGTACACACGTGTATTGATTATAGTTAGCGTCTCCGAAGTTCAAGTGGTTCAAGTCTGTACACGTGAGACTTTCAAAAGAGCAAGAGGTAGAAAATCTCGAGAAATTCCATGACTACATTCTTCTTTTTTTCAATTACGGATTAGAACATGTATTACAATCTAATTCTGATGTATTAGGTGTGATAATTAATTTTCAAGCGTTCTCAAATTTTTTTTAGATACAAAATCTATTTGTTGTAAGGAAATCCTTTCGGAAAAAAAATGCCTTATATCTCTGAAGCGGGACAATTTTTGGGTTTTTGATGGGGTGACAAGGACAAGGACAGATACCGGAGAAAGACGGACACTGACGAGTACTTGACGACCCCTGGTGGCATGGGGCCTAAGACAAGGGCCCGGTGGGACCATCGGGAGATCCAATCAATTAGCCCCTCAAGTCTAGATATTCCAAATTTTTATTTTTTTCCTCATTGAGGTAAAACATTTGCTAGTTAGTACTTTTTTAAAAATAAATTTTTGATTAATTTTTTATTTGAAATTTTGATTTTGNTCTGACTTCTTTGCTACAAACTCGGGTCTTCAACTCGGGCTTTCAATTGAAGGCCCGAGTTTGTAGCAACGATGAACACCTGTCACTATGATTCAGTGAAGGTTCGATTTTATTTAAAAAATCTAGAAACATCTCTGGAAAGGGAAAACGTTTTTTCCTCCAATTTCCTTCACTTCTCATTACTTATCATTGACAATTCGATAATCCTGGTAATAATTTATTACAAGAAAACGTCATGAGACTTTATGAGACTTACTGTCTCCCCAATTTTTCTCCTGAACAGATACATTCCCAAAATAATCATCTCATTAATAACCACGAACATAAAGTTCAATTAATTGCACTTGGAATTTTAGTTCCAGAGTTTTTTATTCATTGAATTGATGTCCGTAATTGTTGAATAAATTGTTGAGATACTTTTTCATGTAGCCATAACACTGGAGAATGCGCAAACAAATCAATGTTGCATTCCACATGAAAATCATACTCAATTTTCCTCATTGTTATATTATCCTATTTATACCGCAACTCACACGTAGTGTCTATTACCTATCGCATTGTCACTTTATTCAATCAGCCACGACGCGCTATATCTACTGCGACGCTGGACTAAACACGTGCTGCGGTCGATGCACGTGCGGACGAACCGGTCCGCCAGTCCGCGCCGGCACAATATTTATCTCGCATCGATGGAGAGCGATAACTCGGTTTGAAATTTTGATAATTTCTTCATTATCTCAGAAAAGAAGAATGTCAGAGGCAAATGTCGAGATACTCTTTCATCTATGTAGCTGAGAAAATCGGACAAAATTAGTTGAAAAGAAATCTTATTCAATTTAATAAAATGAAATGAACAATTAATTATACATGATAGAAGGAAATGATGTGTAACATAAACATTCGGAAGCATATTGCTAATTCATTAGCAAAAATACAGTAGAGGTATAAGATACCTTAAGGACAGTAGGAGAGTGGCATTCCCGGAACCCCTGTGCCCCCACTACGCGCGCCCATAGAGAGGAGAATAATAGGGACCAGCGGGTTTCAAATAAGGTACCTGGCTCGTTGCGCCCGAATTCAATAAAATTTTCATTTTTACTGAATGAATATCGATAACTAATCAATTTAGATGTATTTAATGTTTTGAATTTGTATCGCCCGCATTCCCTTCTCTCTCTAAACATCACCCCGCGTGATATTATGGCAGCTGATGTTGGGGGATCGTTGGTGGACTCGAGAATAATCACAGACGAAAGATTACGATTTTTCGAGGGGAAAAGTGAAAAAAAAATCGATGTATATTTCCATTACTTGAAAAAAGTGGTGTGACCCCTCCTTAAGGTCATTAGACCCTCATGATCACTTCGTTCGTCCCTCTCATTTGACCCTTTAACACCGTTTGATTCTTATAACTACTCTCATCCCGTGGAAAAATGACCGGGGCCATAGGTATCTTATAAGAAGCCCACGGAACATAAACATTCGGGAGGCGATAAAAGTGCCGAGAGTGGGGGTAGGCCTCGAGCGCTTGGAGCGCGAGGTATCTTATACGAGCCTCTACTGTAACTATGCTATATGCAATATTCCCACGTGTTTATAACCAACGAATGCTAAAAAAAATAATAATTCTGTACAAAATGGAATTTGAGTGACGCTTTTCTCACGCAACTAGAACAAGGCTCGTATTTTTTCCATTGGTGCCAGAATAGTAAGATCTTACCGTTTCTCACTTTCATTAATTTTTATGTCAATAATAATGCAGGGAAAATGAATGGTTTCAACAAAGTTTTTCCCAATGAGAATTTAAATGTTGAATAATTTATTCGGTATCGTCATAATTCTCTTCATCTTCTTCGAAAAGGACGTTTTAGGCACGCTTCGCGTTTGACAACGTGTTTGTTTTTCTCTCAGTGTATAGTGTGCTCTATACCAAACTGTGAGATACTTGGATATTCTTAAAGTAGCTCTACCCTTACGGTAAATTCAAAGATTATTGAAAACGTCAAAAAAATTGCAGAAAACTCGATTAGATTCAGAATTATATTTTTTTTCTCAATTTAATTATCGTTTTGGTTTTTCAAATAAAAAATGTTTAAAAATCAGGATTTAACCCAGTGTCTTATGTGAACATCAACATTTCCATTGTAATCAAAGATTAAAATCTGATTTTTTTTTTGTTAGATGTGAAAAAATCAAGAATTTTTTTGACACATTATAAAACATAATGCACCGTTTTGCAAACAAGTTTTATTATTTATTTATAAGAGGGAAATGTTTGAACAAATACCAATATTTTGCGAAATTTAATTTAGATAATACTGATTGGGTGTGAATTTTTTCAAATTTTTTCCATGCAATTTAGTTGAAAAATTTAAAAACTGAAAATATCCAAAAGTACAGCGTAGCACGGCCGAAGGGTAGAATTACTTTAAGGCCGAAACTTGAGATTACAAAATTATAAAAAAGTCGTGCAAGTTCCCTATTATATTTCGCTTCACGATAATCTCTCCGCCAGTGAAATTCGCCGAGATTTTTTGCGTAATTTTCCCTCGATTTTATCGTAAAATGATTCGTGAGAAAAATTTCGTTTCTTCAAGTACAAATTTCATGGAAGCATTTCCGGTTGCGTTTTGATAGTTATTTATTTCAATTGAGCCTCATTCCTCCCCTCCTCCACCAACAAATGCTTCAAAAAAATTTTAACAAGTTTTTTCCTGTCAAGACCATATGTGATGAACGCTCGCATTTCATGGAGATGAGCGGGGGATCGAGTTCGACATGTAAAAGCAAATTGCATCAGCCGTCTGGATGAAAGTATCGAATCGCATAGTTCACTCGAACGTAGAAAATAGAGGATAGAAAAATTTTCACGAATAATTCAAGTCGAACGAATGGATTCAAATTTCAATTTGTAAAAATGCGAAACTTGAAGAGAGTTCGAACGTCAGGGAATTACTGTTGGCTAATGGATCACCACGTGATGCTTCAGCCCCAATGGGGCTTCAGAATTATAGGCAAAGAGAGCGGAAGTTGTTGAATAATCTACAACATCATATCCGGAGAGTGTCCCTCTATTTTTTGGATAACGGAACGCGAGGAATTGAACTTAAAATTCAAATGTCTCGATTGGATCAAGTGTTGAGGGGAGACTAGGGTATAAACTGCCCAGTAGATGAACGTTTGTTTTTTAGCAATTGAAAAAAAAATTGATCGAAAATAAATCGCNAGGATTTAACCCAGTGTCTTATGTGAACATCAACATTTCCATTGTAATCAAAGATTAAAATCTGATTTTTTTTTTGTTAGATGTGAAAAAATCAAGAATTTTTTTGACACATTATAAAACATAATGCACCGTTTTGCAAACAAGTTTTATTATTTATTTATAAGAGGGAAATGTTTGAACAAATACCAATATTTTGCGAAATTTAATTTAGATAATACTGATTGGGTGTGAATTTTTTCAAATTTTTTCCATGCAATTTAGTTGAAAAATTTAAAAACTGAAAATATCCAAAAGTACAGCGTAGCACGGCCGAAGGGTAGAATTACTTTAAGGCCGAAACTTGAGATTACAAAATTATAAAAAAGTCGTGCAAGTTCCCTATTATATTTCGCTTCACGATAATCTCTCCGCCAGTGAAATTCGCCGAGATTTTTTGCGTAATTTTCCCTCGATTTTATCGTAAAATGATTCGTGAGAAAAATTTCGTTTCTTCAAGTACAAATTTCATGGAAGCATTTCCGGTTGCGTTTTGATAGTTATTTATTTCAATTGAGCCTCATTCCTCCCCTCCTCCACCAACAAATGCTTCAAAAAAATTTTAACAAGTTTTTTCCTGTCAAGACCATATGTGATGAACGCTCGCATTTCATGGAGATGAGCGGGGGATCGAGTTCGACATGTAAAAGCAAATTGCATCAGCCGTCTGGATGAAAGTATCGAATCGCATAGTTCACTCGAACGTAGAAAATAGAGGATAGAAAAATTTTCACGAATAATTCAAGTCGAACGAATGGATTCAAATTTCAATTTGTAAAAATGCGAAACTTGAAGAGAGTTCGAACGTCAGGGAATTACTGTTGGCTAATGGATCACCACGTGATGCTTCAGCCCCAATGGGGCTTCAGAATTATAGGCAAAGAGAGCGGAAGTTGTTGAATAATCTACAACATCATATCCGGAGAGTGTCCCTCTATTTTTTGGATAACGGAACGCGAGGAATTGAACTTAAAATTCAAATGTCTCGATTGGATCAAGTGTTGAGGGGAGACTAGGGTATAAACTGCCCAGTAGATGAACGTTTGTTTTTTAGCAATTGAAAAAAAAATTGATCGAAAATAAATCGCCACTCAGGGGGTAAGAATCACAACAGTTAGTGAAAATTCAAAGCAACAATTCACATTTCAATATTTTTTTGCGTAATTTCCTATCCAAAAGTAGCTTGTCCATCTATAGGGCAGTTTCCATCTACTGGGTATCTTACTCTACTATGAGTTTTCATAGCTGCACACGGAGAAAAATATTCAATAAAAATTACGTATCTTTTCCGTAATTCCGAGGTGAAATGTGGTTGTAGTAAATTTTATGGAACTGTCACGGAATTTTTTCAGAGCGTTCCGTAATTTTTACCTGAATCTCCTGGGAAAAATTACAATACACCGTCACTTAAACTAGCTCTACCCTTAGGAGGTTATATGTCAATTCAAAGATTTTTAAAAACTACAACTAATCGCCTAAAAACTCTGTGTGATTCAGAATCGTAATTTTTTTCCTCGTTTAACTATCGCTCAAGTTTTTATAAATGAAAATGTTGAAAATTCATTATTTAACACAGGGTCTTATGTGAAGAACGCTAAATTTGACACAGCTCCGGTTAAAATCAAGATGAAAATCTAATTTTTTTTCCTAAAAACGAGAAAAAAATAATAAAAGATATTGGCACCTGTTAGATAACGATTTATCGTTTACTTTTTTTTATTATTAACAATTTCCAACCAGAATCACGGGAGACTGAACAGGAGTATACGTGGCAACGACGGCTCGATCAGCTGTCACTTGGCGGGACCTCTCTCACCTCTCTCCCCCCTCACATTATCCTGCAGTGTTGCCACTAATTTTTCCAAGCTAGTCAGTTGAAAACCTATTTCTTCACACTTTTATTGAAAACAATTAATAACTAAATAATTCTTATGCTTATGTCCTTTATAAATTATTTTAATAATTTAGACATCAAAAAAATTATTTTTAGAATCTTTTTTTTTCAAAAGCACTCAACGTGTCCAGCCGTAGGGGTAGAGCTACTTTAAATTTTCTGAGTCGATACCGGTGAGTAAACCGTGAGTTCCGTAATTTTTACTGAACATTTCTCTCCGTGCAGGCTATTGGAATGATATTTGTTATGCATTGAAGATCGATTATATATGTTTAAAAACTAATAATTAGCGCAAAAAAAAATTGTTTATTGTTCGTTTGCCCCGCAGACGCTTAAAATGTTGAAAATAGTTCAGGGCCTTCAATTTTTAAAAAAATGTGTGCAATAATAATTACGAATTAGTTTTTTGAAATTCGCCTGCTACACAACTAATTTCGTTTTTTTTTCTTCAGAATGAAAACGTTGTTTTTGGCCGATTTTTCGATTTTCTAATTTTAATTGCAAATGGTCTAGAATGTTATGAAACGTGAAGAAATCAGGTTTTTAGGGTCATGTCTGTATGTATGTATCGGACAACTTGGGTTTTTGGTGATTAATTTTTAGAAAATTCAACATAAATACAGTGAAACTTGTAGATAAAAATCTTAAATTTTGGCTCATTGTAGCTATTATTGAGCTCAACTTTGGCGCGCTGTTTCAGCCCCATCGGTCCAATAGTTCCTGAGATATAACAACTTGTTTAAATTTCGATTTTCCTCAATATCTCAAAAACTACTGCACCGATTTCAATTTTTTTTCAAAATACTCGTCTCGATGGCCTCTATGTAGGTCAAGCAAAATATATAGACTCTTTAATACACAGTTTGGAGCTATTGTCGTTTTCCGTTTTTCATAAAAAATCTNACACGGAGAAAAATATTCAATAAAAATTACGTATCTTTTCCGTAATTCCGAGGTGAAATGTGGTTGTAGTAAATTTTATNTTTAGAAAATTCAACATAAATACAGTGAAACTTGTAGATAAAAATCTTAAATTTTGGCTCATTGTAGCTATTATTGAGCTCAACTTTGGCGCGCTGTTTCAGCCCCATCGGTCCAATAGTTCCTGAGATATAACAACTTGTTTAAATTTCGATTTTCCTCAATATCTCAAAAACTACTGCACCGATTTCAATTTTTTTTCAAAATACTCGTCTCGATGGCCTCTATGTAGGTCAAGCAAAATATATAGACTCTTTAATACACAGTTTGGAGCTATTGTCGTTTTCCGTTTTTCATAAAAAATCTTACGCACGATAACTTGAGAAAAAAAGGAGATAGCAAGTTGAAATTTGGTATGGTTCTAGCTCTTATAACACTAAAGGCTCGTATTTTGGATGGGCGCAATCGGCCGAGCGGTTCCTGATATGCAACCTTCTGTGTAAATATATTTCTTCAAATATCTCATGAACTACTTGACGGATTTCAATTTTTTTTCAAAATACTCGCCTCGACAGCCACTATCTGGATCAATCATAATAAATATATACAAAGTTTTCGAGATATTCCCGTTTTTTCGTTTTTCAAATTTTTCCATTCTGGTATGCACGATAACTTGAGAAAAAATGGGGATAGCAAGTTGAAATTTGGTATGAATAGCTCCTACAATACTGAAGGTTGGTTTTTTTGATAGGTGCCACCGGCCGAGCAGTTTCGGAGATAGTTAACCTTTTGTGTAAATCTTTTTCATTAAACGGTTGAATATTTTCCTGTAGACACCCGGTAGTATGTGGTTACGATTGCATGCCTGTCACAAGGATAGGGAATTGCTATGGACCTATTCGAAAGCTATCCCGGCTGGGCGAATCGGAATTTTTTCTCTCTAAATTTCAATTCTATTTGCAACCAAAAAATAGAAAAAAAAATAAATATTGGTTTGCGACCAATTCCAATGGAATTGGTAGAAATAAAAAAGAAAGAGACTAATGATATAAAAATATTTTGTCGAATAGGCTCGAACCCCTGCTTGTTTTCTCAAAATTAATCACCAAAATCCTAATTTGTCGCACACATACATTCAGACATGACTAAAAATTTGATGGGTTGTTGGTCGCTCGCTCCCATTGCGAGTGGGTTGGAGTGTGACCCATTACTGGTTAAACCAATAACTTCCTGACCAATTGCCTTTCCTGCATTCATCAGAATTAGATTTTTCTATACTACTTATTCTATTGAGATATTTTCCATTGAATTTCCTCGGCTCACATTTTCCAAGTTTTTTTTTTATTTTCTCAATGAAAAAGACAAAGTTTCAAATTTAAAAAACTCATGTTCGAATTACTCAGAAACCGCTGAGACGATTTTGCTGGAATTTTACTTCAGTCTTGATCATACAAAGGTGCATCAATTATGATGACAGGAAATCAATCTCATCGGTTCTCGGAGAGGAATCATCAAATTTGTAAAAAAAATGTTATTTTTCGACATTTTGTCAAAAGGTTTATTGCAAAATCCAACGAACCGCTGAGGCGATGTTGTTCAGAATCTAATCAGTTCTAAATGACATGAAGACGCATCGATCGACACACACACGCAGGCCGGTCTCGAAAAAGTGTCGGGAGAATTTCTAGAGGTCATAAAAAATTGGAGAAATCATGAAATGTCCACAATCGATTTTCGGGGTCATTACAATAACCCCATTTCTTCACGTTTCATAACACTCTAGACTATTTGCAATCAAAATTAGAAAATCGAAAAATCGGTCAAAAACAAGGTTTTCATTCGGACGCACAAACTAAAATCGCACTGAAATTAAAAAATTAATTCCCTAAATGTGATTGAATTAAAAAATGAATTCCCCCATCACCTCAATTAAGTACCAGTTTACGAGGTTGAAAAATCCACGGAAATAATCTCTCGTTCTTCAGTGAAATCGAATAAAAGTCCACTCAGCTCCGGTTCAATTCCGCAATTCCCCCAATTCCCGCTGACGTTACTCCCCCCTTCGCTGTTGCCATACTTCCAGCCCCAGCAACACTGCTCTCCTTTTCCCTCAGTTCACGGAAATAATTTGTGTATTGTGGTCGTACAGTGTTGTTCACTCTTTGTTGCTCCATCCTAACGAGAAAGCAAACCGTCAAATATGCCAATGATTAGGATTGTGTCACACTCAGCCAGTGTCGTGGGCCACCAACTCGTTCCTTTGGTTAAATAACCAGAGATATTTATTCCACGAGGACAAATCATAAGAGTGGTGCAATTTGAGTGATAACTGACGGCTGTTGTGCGTGAGTTACATCCGTTTTTATAACAGAACACTCGATTTATTTGTTTTATTCGCAACAATTGGGTTTTCCCCGCAACAGAGTGAAATTTCTTTGTTGATTTTTTTTCAACGAAAAGTGAGGAAAATTGAGGGAAGGAGAAGTTGGGGGGTTCTGATACCACGTTTTCCTGGGGAAATGTGGTCTCTAGTAATCGTGTGATAAGAAAATTAATGGTAGAAGATTTTTTAAAGATTATTAGAGGGTTTTGGATATTTTGTTAAGGAATTTGTGGAGTTTTTGGGAGTGGAAGATGAGTTTTTTTGTTTGTGGGAGAGTATATTGGGATGGAGTGGTTTTAGGAGGCAATGGCATAGAATATATTTTGTTGAGAATTTCCTGGGCTACAAAAAAGGTATTCTGACATTTGTTGATAGAACTAGCCGTTAAAGAGATAATTAGCAGTTGGTGAAGAGTTGAATGTGAAGTAGGGGAGATTGGGGTAGAACGCATCGTCTTCAATCGTGAATCACTCGAGAACTGTAGAGTAGAATTTCTTGATTTTTTGTTATCTTCAATATTTTTTGTTAAGCTTTAAAATGAGACCTGATTCATTCCAGTCGAATCATTTTTTTTTTATTGAGCACAAAACCTATTGGTTTATATTACAGCTTGAGTCGAATCATTTAGACAGGAGATGTTGACGTCTCAAGACTCCATTTTACTGCATTCTCCTTTATTTGTTGAGTTCGTGATCATTTTGGTAATGAGCCGCTTCAAGAATAAGTTTTCTAGTAGTCATATGATAATAAAATTATTGGAGTAGATTATCCGACTGATTTTCATATTTTATTGAGAAATTTGTGGAGTTTTTGGAAAAAAACATGATTTTTTTTTATTTGTGGGGGATTATCTTGGGATGGAGTGGTTTCAGGAAAAAATGTCGTAAAATATATTTTGTTGAAAATTTTCTGGACTACAAAAAAGGTTTTCTGACATTTTTTGATAGAACTATCCGTTAAAGAGATAATAAGCTGTTGGTGAATCGTTGAATGTGAAATAGGGGAGATTAGGGTAGAACGCATCGTCTTCAATCGTGAATCGCTCGAGAACTGTAGATTAGAATTTCTCGATTTTTTGTTATCTTCAATATTTTTTATTAAGCTTTAAAATGAGACCTGATTCATTCGAGTCAAATCATTTAGACAGGAGATGTTGACGTCTGAAGACTCCATTTTACTACATTCTCCTCAATTTTTGACTATGTCAGTAGTGAGTGGCTTCAAGAATAAGTTTTCTAGTAGCCATATGATAATAAAATTATTGAAGTAGATTATCAGACAGATTTTGATATTTTATTGAGAAATATGTGGAGTTTTTGGAAGCAAGAGATGATTTTTTTTGTTTGCATTATCTTGGGATGGAGTGGTTTTAGAGGAAAATTTAATAGAACATATTTTGACACCCTATGGAGGACGTATTTCTCAAACTGTTTGGAAAATTTTTCAATTCTATTAAAAATTTAACAGTTATTTTGAAAATAGCGATGTTAAATGCTAGTTAGAATAAAAAAAAATCATTCTATTAGAAATTTAATTTTAAATTCAATGGCATTCTAAATTATTGAGCAGCAGAATTCAATAAAAACATGAATATTTGGTAATAAATTTCGCTAATTTCTTCACAAATTGAAAATTCAATCTTTCAATTTTCTAGATTAATTGTTCTGAATTTGACAGTTTCCATCACGAAATTTCTTGAAATTTCAACGATACTGTCGCAAAAGATTTAACAATTACCATGTGATTATCTCAGTATTGAAGGGAATTGGGACGAAATTTTAAGAGAAACTTCTCTCATACCAAATTGTGTGCATCCCAAAAAAGGTGTCATAAAACTACTCATCTCCAAGATGATTGAATAATTAATAAGTGATAAAAGTATTTAAGTCAAGTATGGAATCAGGCATGAGTAAACAATGTTTATTAATCGCCTGATTGTCTCGTTAATAAATGGTTCTAGAAGAAAATGTCGACATACCTTTTTATAGATTATGTAATTTTCTGCAAAAAAATATTTTTTTCTGAACAATCACACTTCAATGAGATCATTCACAAATCAACAATTGAGATTATTTACATTTTGTCGTTTTGACAAAAACGGCAAAGTTCTCAAACAAGTCTTACTTGTGCCAAGAAAATATTTGTTTGAAAATTATCAAGAAAGGATTTTTTGTGCCAAACATGCAGAGAGTGCGCCGGAATGAAACATTTTTGTCGCAGAAATAGATTTAGTAGTTGAGAAAAAATTGCCTTCTCTGTACACGCAAGAAATGTTATTTCAAGCACTACTCCTTCGTTATTCGATACTCCCATATGTATTTTGCTCCCGAAAAATCTTTGTTTTATGCGAAATAAGGGATAGTAGTTTTTCGTTTCGGCTGTCTAATAATTACAGACAAAAAATGAACCCTTAAATGAAACAATGATAATGATATGATAGCAATCTTGTAACTTAGGGATAAAATATTTGTTGATGAATTTTCCTCTATATGAGATATTTTCATCCTGCAAAGGCACCGTCTGGTGCTAATTATCCGCCTCTTGAGCCAAATATTTCGTTGCTGTCGAAAGCAGAACAATTATTCATGTTTGAGACTTTCAAATTCAAACCAAACAAATTCTTTTTGGGCAATTTTCAACAAGCGATTGTGTTGGCTCAAACAAGATTTGTTTGACAACGTATTTGTTTTTCTCTCAGTGTCCTTTAATTGAAGAATACATGACAATCAATATGAAATAGCTCATGCAAATTCATTCATTTCCGAAGGATTTATCCAGCTTCTGACTTATCTATAAATTTTTCAAATTGAAAAATGATATGACATTTGTTTTGATTTTCAGAGAGCACAAACGGCCAATAAATCAGAAATTTGGAGAAGCCAGAGGGAATTAATCCAGCAGAGGTGGCTCAGCAGGCCTCCGCAATGAAGGGCACAAAGAGAGACTGGCTTTTTAGAGTGCAGGTATGCTAATCCCTTTTATCAATACTATTGATAGAGAAGAAAGGGTCAACCCACATCTACTAAACTGCTTGACCCAGGATAATCAATTACGATTATTTCTAGATTTTATAAAATCAATTTAAATAACAAAATAATTTTGTTGAGTGGAGAAATCAATCTAAAATGAACTCACAGATTATTTCGTCAACGTCTCAGAACCTAGCAGATTGAAAGGAATTTCCCAGAAGACTGAAAAAGAATTGAGTGATATTGACCCCAAAATGTTATTGAACTGAAAAATTTTCAGCTAAATAATACTTGTTTTAAGGCCGGGATGGATTATCTACTTCTAATTAGAATAAGGATCTTGAAGGTCATATGGGGTTTGCCAAGTGGAGCGAGCAGGGGCTGTGGCCCCCTAGTAGTTCAATAAAATTCAAATTTCCTATAAGGCTAAATAAAACCACAGCATTGAAATAATTAATATTTTGAATTAAAAAAAAAAAGAGATAAAAAAATAACACGATGATTCTCCAATGACAGGTACCAGGCCTCGCAAAAAATGAATTCGTCTACGTAGTGGGAAACCTCCCTGAGCTAGGAGCCTGGAACCACAATCAGTCGATCCAGCTGCACCAGGAGACGTCTGGCGACTCCCCAGGACACTCCACAGCCTTCGAGAGCAACCAGGCCGACGAACTCTTCAACGAAGACGGCAGCAGTGCCTCAGAGTTGAGGTTCGATGAAACCGAAGAGGGCAGGATCTTCTCAACAAAAATATCTCTTCCAACAGACGCTGAAGTCCACTTCCGGTACTTCATTGCTGTCGTCTGCCAGTCCAATGGGACCAAAAACTCAGCGAAGACCTTGCTTATTCGAAGGTGGGAGACACACATGCAGCCCAGAAGCATAAAGAAAAATACTTCCAGTAATTTTACTGAGGATTCAGTCCCTGAGCCTGAGAAATTTGGATACCACAATGGCTATTGTAAGATTGAACGAGGGTGGCTGACAGATGAGACTGTCATTCAGTTCAAACTCTTCAATAATCCGATTAAACTGTGGAAGAACAGACTGCAGAACAAGAAGTTGTATATTAAGATGACACCTGTTAATCTAGTCAGGCACAGCTCTGTCGAGATACCACAGTTTGCTGGTGAATGTGTGGAGGACAGTCTGTCCATGGACACACAGGATATTGTGGATCAACCTGCTTTCAGTATTACGGAGATTAGTGTGAGTCTGAAATCTTTATCTGCATTTTCATTTTCGTAAAGATCCAACAGATTGAAACCAATCGCAGGATCAAATTTTTGTTGACAAAAGGTTCAGTAATGGACCAGAATATTATCACTTACTGTTTCATACACTGAGAGAAAAACAACAAAGTTCTCAAACAAGTCTTACTTGAGCTAAGAAAATCGTTCTTTGAAAATGATCAAAAAAGGATTTTTTTGTGCCAAATATGCAGGGAATGCGCCGGAATGAAACATTTTTATCGCAAAAATAGATTTAGTAGTTCAAAAAAAAATTGCATTCTGTGTACACACAAGAAATGTCATTTCTAGCACTACTCAATCGTTATTCGATACTCCCATACGTATTTTGCTCCCGAAAAATCTTTGTTTTATGCGAAACAAGGGATAGTAGTTTTTCGTTTCGGCTATCTGATAATCACAGATAAGAAATGAACCCTTAAATGAAACAATAATAATTATATGATAGCAATCTTCTAATTTAGGGATAAAATATTTGTTGATAAATTTTCCTCTATATGAGATATTTTCATCCTGAAAAGGCACCGTATAGTGTGAATTATCCGCCTCTTCAGCCAAATATTTCGTTGCTGTCGAAAGCAGAACAATTATTCATGTTTGAGACTTTCAAATTCGAACCAAACAATTGTTTTTCTCTCAGTGTAGAATGTGATCCAAGGTAATTTGAAATACCTTCTGTACGATTGAAGGTAAAGAGAGAAAGCTTTTTAATCGTTCAAATTCAGGGGAGAGTGGGGCAAAATGAAACAGCGGAGCCAAATGAAACAGTCAAAAAAATGACAGTTTGACGCAATTCAAGCAAAAAAAATTTTGTTTCAAAATTTTTTTTTTGTGAACTTTTTTTATTCTTGGGAATACTGATGGGAATAATAATTTTCCATTCAGTAACATGGAAAATTATTGAGAAGTTTTGATGGGCAAAGATTTTGTTAATTGATTATTCGACTGAAATTCAGCATATTTTTCTTTTTCCCCCTCTGGGTCTCCCCCTGGGCCTTGCTCTGGACTCTGGATTTTGCTGTTTCATTTTCTTTTCAATTAATCCATTGACAAAATCTTCGCCCGTCAAAACTTCTCAAGAATTTTCCATTTTTTTGTTTGAAAATTTGGTATTATGAGCACCTAGGGATTGAAAAAAAAATTACTCAAAATCTTCTTATAGATGGTAGAAAATGGAAAATTTTGAGCCCTCATAAAGTCAGCTGAATAGAACCCGAGTTATTGAAAAAAAACAAAAAAACAAAGAAAAAATCTGAAAAAAATTGAGAGATAGTTTTTCTATCCCCCCAAACGTAGAAAAAAATCGAGATCAGTTTCTAAAAGGGTGAGGGTCAGCCGTTGACTCATTTGGCATGGAATACCTCAGATATTATTGAACTTCGATCCGAACTCTTTCATAATTTCAAGTCGACATAGCTCTTAGCTGAGTTTTCGGGGAATAACTCCGAATCTAACGTAGATAGCGAAATTTTCGTGATAACCTTTTTTGTAGCTCTCAATTCGCTCTACAAAAAAGGTTGCAATAAAAATATTGCCATCTGCCTTAGATTCCGAGATATTCACTGAAAACTGACAACTACTCAAAATTAACCTGAACCATTTTACCACTTCGCTCTTGAATTCTCTAAAAAAAATACCTTAATCAATTCTTTCAGGTAATGAACGATGAAGAGGCAACGTTCAGGTACCAGCAGCAGTTCGGTCGTACCTACGAAGAGGACGAGACCGTGATCTTCAGCGTGGCAGTCCGTTACCCAGACACAATCGTAAGTACCCCACGACCCAGCAAGCGTCATCTACTCATCATCTCAGATAATAATCCTGATTTGATATTTATTGCTTTCGATAAAATGACGAGAGTGTCTGAACCCTTCCTACAAATAAAAATTCCATTCAAATCATCACACGAATAAATCAAAGAACCAATAACAGATTTTGAAATAAAAATAATCCTCTCTCTATTCATAGAGTCAGTCACCCACTGTTTGATCTTGTGAATTGATCCAATCATTCATCGATCGAAAATAATCTGCACAATCGAAAATAAATCGTCCATTGATCACAGCAATAAATAACAAATCGAAGACTGAAAGAAAAAAAAATCTGAATCATCGTATTGACCATGTCATGTGAGTTTTCAGTAGACTACGAGTTATCCGGGACGTCTTCTTATCACCCCAGTAATCAAACCTATTATTTTGTAAAGAAAAATATCATTAAACTTGTCCAGCAGCCACCATTGGATCGTCAACGATGTCACGGTTATTGGGCTGGATGAACAGGGGATACAACCATTGACCACTTGTAATCCAAGAAGGTGGCATTGCAATCTGATGTAACAAGATGCCTTTTTTAAATGCATCGTCTACTTTATCGTCTGTGTCATGACAACGCACCGAGATATGATGGTGTTGATGTTCGTGAAATTCCATGTGGGGGATTGGGTTATTTTATTTAGATGAGAAGAATTTTTTGGGCTGGGTGAATGGTTTCTTGGAGGAGAAGACAAATAATCTCAATGAAAATGTGTGCATCGTCGGATATCATTTTATCTCTTGAACATGGGAATTTTTAATTACTGAATTCAAGAAACTCAGGGGTGAAGAGATGAGAACTTTATTTCATCATCATTTTACACAGTTTTTAAAAAATTTTTTGGGATTATTTTGGGGTTTCATGGGATCATCATGAAATGAATTTGTCGTCAGCAATTTAATTTCGTATACAGAAGGATCACAGCTATCGTTTAGGAAATAATTAATGATGCAAGATGTTGAATTTTATATGAAGAAAATTCCGTTGATGTGTGATTACTGATTCATTTCGATATTAAGGAGTTTCAGAAGGAAATGGGAAATATTTCCTGACAAACTAAGTATTTTATTAAGTAATATTTGTGAATTAACGTTTTAGAAATCATTCAAACTAAACATTTTGTTTCAAAAATCATTAAGAAACTAATGATGAATTCATTCAATCTCTCAAAATTATCTTAAACTCTTCCAATTAACTCAATCATAGAATCAATTGGAAATTGAGAAATTAATTATTGATTTATCTCGATTGTGAGAGGTTTTAGAAATAAATATCTAGAGACTTTTCTTCATAAACCTAGTCATTCAACAGATATTTATGAATTAATCCTTACAAAATCATTTAAACTGATCATTTAGTTCGAAAAATTATTGAAAAATGAATGATCAATTCATTTTACTTCGTATTGGGATGAATTCAATAACGAAATGTTAAAATGGTTCAAGTCGACTTATCTCCCAGTTGAGTTTTTGAGGAATATTTCCGAAGCTAAGGGAGATAGCGAAATTTTCGTAATTTCATTTGTTGTAGCCCTCAATCGGCTCTTCAAAAAAGGTTATAACAAAAATTTTGCTATCTCCCTTAAATTTCGAGATATTCATTGAAAACTGGTCAATAATCAAAATTGACTTGCACCCTTTTACCACTTCGCTACTGAATTCGTCAAAAGACATTTTTCTTGAAGAATTCAATTTCTCAAAAAGAAGCACTCCTGATATTTTTCACTCGAATCGATCGTTTGCGAAATAATTGATGATAAAAGATATTAAATTCTTTGATAAAATAAAATTCATTACTGTTTAATTATTGATTTATCTTGGTACTAAGGGGATGCAGAGAAGAATGTCAACAGATTTTCCTTGATAAGTCTAGGAGTTTCAAATATCTGTGAAATAATCCTTACGAAATTATCTAAACTGACCATTTTGTTTATAAAATCATGAAAAACAATGATTAATTCATCTCATCACCCAAAATTAGCTTGAAACCTCCAAACGAACTCATTCATTCCTCAAAATGAATTATTCTTCTGAACACAGATCTTCACAGATGTTCAGAAATAAAAATGTAAAATTAATTGAAAATTAATCGTACAATTTTCTTTTTCTGACCATTGTGAGGTTATTGTAGTTAAATAGTTTGATAATTAAGTAACTCCTGTGTCTTGTTGAATAATGGATTATTAAGAAAACGATATCAATACTGTCACGTCTCGTCCATCTGTGTGCGTCTGAAAATGGTGAGAGTCCCATCACTCCTTTATCCATTTAGTTTTTACTATTACATTATTTTCTAGCTCTGACCGACTCCTCTGAAACGTCCGTGGCACCTCAGTGCGGCAAATTCCAGAATAAGCTGTTTTATTGTTCTTCTCATTTATTTATTTCATTTTTAATGCCTAAATTGAAACAAAAAACAAAGTGAAACGAAAATTCCTTCTGACGAAATTGTTTATTATTGTTCATTTCATTGAGTTGATTGGTTGGGAGCATTGGCAGGTGGTGAATTTGATAATCATTGGTTTCATTTTTTTGACATTAGACAATTGGAAATGATTCAGTGATTAATTATGTTAATGAACAAAATTTAAATGATTTTCATTTGATTAATTACGCAATTATCTCTGTAATTAGTAGGTTTAATGAAATTTGTCAAAAGACATTTTTTTGGGAAATTTCTGTCTCTACGAAAAATGTTTCCTGGCATTTTTCGCTCAGAGCGATATTTATGGAGATAATTACATGATAGTAAATTGATGTTGATTTTTTTCTCGTTGTAATCATTGAATACTAATTTATTTGGTCGTTAAGTCCACTCTAGTTGATAGGGTTCTATTGGCTGGAGTAAAGTCCGATGTTTAATTGGATTTAATCATTTTTTGTTGAATTTATCGGATAATTGTGGGATTACTCTTGTAGTGAAGTGATGAATCTGTCGATTTTCAATTCAATTTATTTTTGTTGCGACGTATCAAACGACGTTTGGAGTTGAAAGTCCAATGGTTTTGAGGACAAACGACCCTTAAGGCCCTTTGGAGTTGAGGCTCTAATGGTTTTGAGGACAAACGACCCTTGAGGCCCTTTTGGAGTTGAGGGTCAAATGGTTTTGGGAGTCACATAAAAGAGTCACATTAAAGTCGTTTGTGTTGAGGCTAAAATCGTTTTGAGAAGAAAAGACCCTTAAGGCCCTTTGAAGTTGAGGGTCACATGCGGTTGACGCTTAGGGTTAAGGGTCAAATGATATTAAGGGCTGAATGAGTTAGAAGAGTGATTGAAAAGGATCGTTCGATCCTTGATAATACACGTCTTCCAGGGTCGCTCGCCTCTTAAGGCAATCTGACCCTCAGAAAACGTCCACACGGGTCGTTTGACCCTCAAGACCATTTGACCCTCAACTGTAATAAAACGGTTTCTGAATTGTCCCAACTAGTCGTTTTGTCTCGTGTTGCCGCACTATCCCCTGGCAAAAATTCATCTCTCCTAAAATAAAATCTACCGTTCTCGATTCATCAATTTACTACATAATTAATCACCCAATCAATTATCCTATTAACGGAGGTTTCACACATGGTCCTGCTGAATCATTATTTGCATCTCAGTAACAAGAAAAAAACCCTCAAATTGTTCGAATAACTCGTCGACTGCTACTTTGACGACGAAACATCGTCAAAGACGCAAATTATTTATCTAATGTACTTTAATCATCAGCAGCAATTAATGACGATCGATGCAGTCTCAGATAGTGGATGAGCTAAGAAATTAGTCATAAAGTCACGATTGCAGACAATTAAATGTTATTGGTGTCTCGTCGATTTAAGTTTTGGGATTTTTCATTTGATGCTGATGGCAGGTTTCTTTCAGGCGTATCTGGTGGACTTCTATGTTTACACGTCAAGGGTCTATCCTGGGGATTCACCGCCAACTCATATTGGGTTTAGCTACATTCTTCCCAGTACTCTGCAGGCCAGTGTGGGAATGCTGACGGTACCTATTACTAGTACCAAGCACAGGCCAATTGGTAAATAATTTTTGATTAATAAATTGGGATTGGATTTGAATTCTGAAATATTTTATCCTTTAGTAGTTAGTGAATCATCTCGGTAATGAGTGGAGTTACGAAAAAATAGTAGAAACTTTTTTTAGGTGAATTTATGGGGGAAATGTTGGCTGCCAACGTTGGGGCAATGTTGGTTGTCAACGTTGAGACAATGTTGGCTACGAACGTTGGTACAATGTTGGCTACCAACGTTGGGGCAATGTTGGCTGCCAATATTGGGGTAATGTTAGCTACCAAGGTTGGGACAATATTGGCTGCCAACGTTGGGACAATGTTGGCTACCAAGGTTGGGGCAACGTTGGCTGTCAATATTGGGGTAATGGTGGCTGCCAAGGTTGGGGCAATATTGGCTGCCAATATTGGGCTTATGTTGGCTGCCAACGTTGGGGCAATGTTTGTTGTCAACGTTGGGACAATGCTGTCAATATTGGGGTAATGTTGGCTGTTAAGGTTGGGGCAATGTTGACTGTCAATATTGGGACAATGTTGGCTGACAACATTGGGGCAATGTTTTCCTGAAAAATTCGTAATAGAAGTTATGGGAAACGTTTTTTTCCGGTCCCAAGAAATCACGAAATTGTAATTGATTTTTCATTAATCATTCACATTCACAAAGATGAAAAATAGTATCAGATGTTTTGTGGGGAGAATTCAATTTTCTGGAAAAAATGTCTCCTAATATTTTTTGTTTAACGTGATAATTTCGAAGATATTCATAGAGGGATTTACGAAGAATTTTTCTCATAACGAAAAATTACGATTTGTACTTTATGGTTTATCAATAACTTGATCATTATCTTGATCATGAATATTTTTACAAGAAAATGTCAGATCACACTTTTTTTTTAAGAGAATTGAATTTTCTACAGTAAAATTATCCTGCCATTATTTGGTGAAGCCGTTTAATTAAATATTCCTTGAAATTGGTTTTTTGTGTTATTTAGGACAATTGACTGTGGAGTACGTAGCAATTAAAGCAATTCCTGATTATCCATGGGACATGAGTATCTCGTATGCGAAACATTGGGAACAGAGGTGGTCAGGATTAGACGTTGGCCACAGAGGATTGGGTACATCGTTCAAGTGTGAAATGAAGAAGTGAGTACCTAAAAAATTATCAAAATCTCCAAGAAAATCCTTTCAACTAAAATAACAAATCGTTTCCATTTCGTTGATCGTTGAAACTAATTGGTTTGGAGAAAAAAATCAAGATAGCTTTTTTTTAATTAACGGGATACATCGGTGAATTTCAAATGTCTTCACTGGGCCTTGGGACTTATTGAACAGGTTGTGATATGACAGAATATGGTAATAACTGATAGCAGAACATATGAAACTAACTTCTTTGATGTTAAAAAAAAAATTATTCGCAATAGTCTCGCCAGAAATAAATAAACAAATTCTTCTTTGTACACGGGTTCTTATGGGATTTATGTTGAAATTTATAATTCACCTACTAGAAGACTCTAAAAATAAAAATAAAAATAGAAGGTAAATTTTACCAAAATAAAGGGAATAAGTTCATCTCTCAGTTGAAAGAAAATCGATTTTTTTTCAATATTTGCGATTTTGGATAAACATCCTTAATCAATATAAGTCGCAAATGTTGTTAATATTGACGAATTCTATGATTGATGGCTATCCCTGTTCCGAAGAATATATTGTTGCTACAAATAGATTTACTCTCTTCGCCCTTTGTCGCTGGAGGCTTAGAAAATTTAATCGCTCATACAGGCGACGGTATTTTCCCCCTCGCTTCGAATAGACTCCATCCTCTCGCCAGCATAAAAATTTTGGGAAACGTTTCTGGATCATCTCAAGATTTCCAGTGAAATTTGAAATTCCACGATTTTTCTCTCTCTCTCTCTCTCTCTCTCTCTCTCTCTCTCAATCAAATTCAATTTTACTCTCTTGAAAGTTACTAATGAATTGAACATTAAATTTGAATTTCTTTTCTAACAGAGTACAAATCTCTTTCTGATACTTCGTAACTGAATTGTGCATCTCGTACCAATATAAGGGGAATCAACTGATGAGATATGATAGAATTTTTTTTTCAATTTTCACAGCTGTGCTAATGTCAGGGAAAACACAATAGCTTCATTGAAAACAGCTGCTGACCACGGTGCAGACATGGTAGAATTCGACGTACAATTATCGAAAGACATGATACCAGTGATCTACCACGACTTCCACGTTTCCATCTCCTTAAAACGTAAAAAGCAAATCGATGCGATGGATATGCTTGAAATACCGGTGAAGGACCTCACATTAGAGCAGTTGCATCTTCTGAAAGTAAGTAATCCTTCCAGAATTATTAAATTCTCACTAGCAATAGTTCAGTAACAAAATTTTGAAAAAAGTGGGAATTAGCTCTCAAAACAATTTAGTTTGAAAAAGTTGTGAGGGTCAAGCGACCCTTAATGACATTTGGAGTTGAGGGTCAAATAGTTTCGACGGTCAAACGACGCTTAAAGTTGTTTGGAGTTGAGGGTCAAATGGTTTATGAGGGTGAAACGATTCTCAAAGTCGTTTGGAGTTAAGGGTCAAATGGTTTTGAGGGTCAAACAACCTTTCAGACCCTTTAGAGTTGAGGGTCAAATGGTTTTGAGTCAAACGATTCTTAACGGCGTTTGAGGTTGAGGGTTAAATGGTTTTGAGGGTCACACGACCCTTAAAGGCGTTTGGAAATGAGGGTCAAATGACTCTTAATGACGTTTGGAGTTGAGGGTCAAATGGTTTGGCGGGGCAAACGACCCTTAAGGTCGTTGGGAGCTGAGGATCAATTGGTTTTGAGGAGCAAACGACCCTTAATGATATTTGGAGCTGCGAGTCAAATGGTTTTGAGGGTCATAAATCCCCTAAGGTCGTTTGAAGTTGAGGGTCAAATGGTTTTGGGGGTCAAGCGGCCCTAAAAGTAGTTTGATAATGAGGGTCAAATGACTCTTAATGGCGTTTGGAGTTAACGGTCTAATGGTTTGGAAGGGCACACGACCCTTAAGGTCGTTTGGAGCTGAGGATCAATTGGTTTTGAGGAGCAAACGACCCTCAATGATATTTGGAGCTGCGAGTCAAATGGTTTTGAGGGTCATAAATCCCTTAAGGTCGTTTGAAGTTGAGGGTCAAACCACCCTTAAAGTCGTTTGGAAATGAGGGTCAAATGACTCTTAATGACGTTTGGAGTTGAGGGTCAAACAACCTTTCAGACCCTTTAGAGTTGAGGGTCAAATGGTTTTGAGTCAAACGATTCTTAACGGCGTTTGAGGTTGAGGGTCAAATGGTTTTGGGGGTCAAGCGGCCCTTACAGTAGTTTGGTAATGATTCTTAATGACGTTTGGAGTTAAGGGTCTAATGGTTTGGAAGGGCAAACGACCCTTAAGGTCGTTTGGAGTTGAGGATTAAGGGGTTTTGAGGGTCAAACAACCCTTAATGTTATTTGGGGCTGAGAGTCGAATGGTTTTGAGGGTCACAAATCCCTTAAGGTCGTTTGAAGTTGAGGGTGAAACCACCCTTAAAGTCGTTTGGAAATGAGGGTCAAATGACTCTTAATAACGTTTGGAGTTAAGGGTCAAATGGTTTGGAGGGGCAAACAACCTTTAAGGTTATTTGAAGTTGAGGGAAAAGTAATTTTGAGGGTTAAAGGACGCTTAATGACGTTTCGAATTGAGGGTCAAATGGTTTTGAGGGTCAAACAAACCCTCTAAAATGTTTGGATTTGAGGATCAAATGACCGTTAGGACTTTTGAATTTGGGGATTAAGTGCTTTTGCGGGTCACACGAACCCTAAACAACGTTTGGGTTTGAGGATCAAATGATTTACAACAGAGTGATCAAAAAGTATCTTTCGACCCTTCGTAAAAGCTGTGAATTACTGCTCGAATATTTTTGAAACGAAAAGTTAAAAAAAAATCAAAACACGCTTTCCACATCCTTCATCAAAATAATCACACAATTAATGGTTGACAATTTCTGTTGATAGTTGCAGATTTCCGTTTGATTATACAATTATTATTATTATTAATTATTGAAAAAATGACGAAGTCTCTGATATTTCCCTTTAAACCTACTAGTTTTAGAGGCATTCACCGAATAAATTCTGAAAAAAATTACAAGAAAAAATATTTCATCCAGCCTGGGCATCACATATTCATACTCAATCGAATTTCCCCAGAATTTTCAGTTTTCATAAATTATAAATTTGACAGGATATTAATTACCCCGAAGACTCGAGGGGTAAGGTGCTGCATTACTTTGATAACGATGAGCAAAGGGTTAACAAACTGGTGAGCTTATACACAGCTTGTGCAGACCAATAGGTCTAGAATTGATTGAATTACAATTTCAAGTGGATCAGTCATTCATCGAAAGCATGAGTCCTCTCTGAATTCACAAATTTCGATCATCACAGTTACTTTTTTTCACTGATATGAGAAAAAACAACCAGAGCATACAGCATATCTATGCTTCGCTTGATCATAAATTCGTCAAGTGGTAAAATTTAATTTAAAAAAAGTCATTACATCGTCGTTAATTTTAAAAATGACAGACGAACTGTTTTGTTGCGGAAAAAATTATCTGCACGAAAAGTTTTTCAACATTTTTTTTTCGTAACCATGTTCGTTACCGAGAGAAGCAAATATTTAACAAGATGTAAAAAATTTACTTGCTGCATTCTACTGAGTCATCATAACTCGATATCACCTGCTACATCAATCCATTAAGGGGAGGCTGCTATGAGTTTTAAAAGTCGCGGACTATTGGAATGAGATTTGTCATACATTCAAGATCGATTATATATTTCTAAAAACAAATAATTAGTGCAAAAAAATTAATTGTTCATTGGGCGTTTCCCCCGCAGACGTTAAAAATGTTAAAATATTAAAATGTTGAAATGTTAAAATGTTAAAATATTAATAGTCCAGGGCCTCCAATTTTTGAGCGATAGAAATTTTTTTTTCAAAATTTTTGAAAAAATGTGTGCAGCAACACTTACGAATTCGTTTTTTAAAATTGTACTCCTACACAGATAATTTCGTTATTTCTTTAATAAAAAAATCTACCACTCATGTAAAATAGCCCGAAAAATGTTTCTGAATAAATCGAGAATATTTTTTATTATTTTAAGGATAATTTTTCTGCTTATTTTAAATGAATGGCGCAAATTTTTATATTAAACAAAAAGAAATTAGCTGCGTGGGAGTCGAATTTCAAAATAATTCATAATTGTTATTACACATTGCTTCAAAATTTTTGAAAAAAACCTCTGTAGCTCACAAATTGAAGACTCTGAACTATTTTCAACCTTTTAAGAGTCTGCGGGGTAAACGAACCATAAATAATTAATTTTTTTGTATCAATTACTTGTTTTTCGACATATATAATCGATCTTCAATGCACGAGAAATCTCACTCCAGAGCCCGTGACTTTTAAAACTCATAGTGGTTTCCCCTTAAACAATTAGTGGTCTCCCCTTAAAAATTTCTCGTTCCATCGTTTGAAGAAAGAATAAACAATATTTTTTGGGATGTATTGACTTTTTGCACAGCTCATCAGTCTGAGTCATCAGTCATTGATTCATGATTGATGACAATCATTTACAGCATGAAGAGACTTGAGCAAAGGGCATGTAATACTTATTACCAGTATATGCCCAGTTTTTTGGATTTTTTTGGCAAACCCTAATGGAGAGAATTTCACATTTTTCGTGATCTATATATCCATCTCGGTAATCCTAGGAGAATATATTAAACGTTGTTTTGTACATGAGAATATTCTCTGCAAAAAATGTCTGAAATCGGCCAGTGATTTTTTAATCAACACTGAGAGAAAAACGACAAAGTTCTCAAACAAGTCTTAGTTGTGCCAAGAAAATAGGTTTTTCTGTACTGCTTTTCACGATTTCTCGTCTGGGAATTGATATTACATACTTCCCAAACTCGAAAACTTAAAACCACTACAGAAAAATATTGTTCCTGGGGTGTTGCGATGGGGTTTTTTTACTCGTGTGGTTGGCCCGTCCTCGCCTACGGCTCGGAGGCCAACGCCACACGAGTAAAAAACCCCATCGCAACAGGCCGGAAATAGTATATTTCGTAACGAGTGCAAAAAAGTGTTTTTTTGGCGAGTGGGAGGTTTATATCACGAGCCGAAGGCGAGGGATATAATCCCACGAGCTAAAAAACATTTTTTCACGAGTTACGAACAATATTTTTCATCACAATGTGGCGGAAATTGGACTTTTCGTCACAGCGTGATGAAAAATACTATTTGACAATGATCAAAAAAGGATTTTTTCTGTGCCAAACATGCAGAGTGCGCCGGAATGAAAAATTTTTGTCGCAAAAATAGATTTAGTAGTTGAAAAAAATTGCATTCTCTGTACACGCAAGAAATGCCATTTAGGTATAGCACTACTCCTTCGTTATTCGATACTCGCATACGTATTTTGCTCTCGAAAAATCTTTGTTTTATGCGAAACAAGGTATAGTAGTTTTTCGTTTCAGCTGTCTACTAATCACAGACAACAAATGAACCCTTGAATGAAACAATAATAAATATATGATAGCAATCTTCTATCTTCGGGATAAAATATTTGTTGATAAATTTTCCTCTATATGAGATATGTTTATCCTGAAAAGGCACTGTCTGGTGTGAATTATCCGCCTCTTGAGCCAAATATTTCGTTGCTATTGAAAGCAGAACAATTATTTATGTTTGAGACTTTCAAATTCGAACCAAACAAATTCTTTTTTGGCAATTTTCAACTAGCGATTTTGTTGGCCCAAACAAGATTTGTTTGACAACGTGTTTGTTTTTCTGTCAGTGAAGTGTAAAACAGTGAATTGGCAATAATCATTGTTTTTATAATATTAATTGAGGATATCCAAGTATCTTTTACAGTTCAGTCGTCAAATTTCTCAATTAAATTGTGGGAACAAAATTTGAAAAAAAAATCATTAATTTTCAACATCATTTAACTTTCATTTTACTTATTAGTAAATAATTGAAATTGTTTAAACTTTCGGAAACTATTTGTTTAGGCATGAAATCGATTTCTGGTAAAATTCTGAATAGGAATCAATTTGTTGAGATTCCGAATAAATGATTTTTATGGTGAAAAATTGATTTTTTATAAATTATTTATAGAAATTGATCGTAATTTTCAAAAATTGCAATTTTTTAATTATTTCATCAATCTTCCTGCAAAAGTAGACTTTCTAATTTTTTTTCAGATTTTCAAAATGTGTTCCAAGGGTTCAAGATCAAGATTGAAAGACAGACATGTAAAGTTTAAATAATAAAATCATTGTAAAATGTCCGGAAACTTAGGGTCAAATGGAGCTCAAATGAAAGCTCTAAGGTTTCGACTGCAAAAGTAGAAAATCATTTGACTGGGGAAAAAATACCGAAAGTACTTGGATATCCTTAAGAGAAAGTTTATCTGAAAATAATCAAAGTTTATTAATCGTCAGTAAAAAATAAAAATTATCAGCGTAACAAATAGTCTTGAAAGTTGAATCCATTGATTAATTAATAATTCAATAATGTAGAAGTTTTCTCATACCATTAACTAATTTTGTACCTCATCAAATAATTTTATTTGAACATTCGATTTTTTTGAATACTAATTTCATTATGTTATATCGACGTCTGGTCTAAAATCACTGATTACCGAGATGGTTCATTCATTGAGAAGATGTGAAAAATTGAATTATTCTGTTATGTTTCATTATTTTGCTACTGGAAGAAACTATGAAAATGGAGGGATTTTCAGACACAGAGAGGATTGAGATTAACATCGGAAAATTGCTTTTCAGGTTTACCATCTGGCGGAGGCACGAGAGAAGAATCCCAGGTTCTTTGATGAGGACCTAGAGGACCATCAGCCATTTCCTACCCTTCAGGCTGTTCTGCAAGAGCTAGATATGCATGTTGGATGTAATATCGAGATCAAGTGGACGATGCAGCTGAAGGTAAAGATGATGTCCTAATAGACCTTTTCATTCTGGAAATCTAGGGGACATATTTATTTCGTTGATCGAACTGAACGAGAGATGTTTTGACGGACGCAGATTTTCCATTCAATAGAATGGAAAATTATTATTCTCATCTCATATTGATGGACTGGTAGAATATTCATGTACATTGATTGTTAGAATGTAGTAGTTTCTATTTTTCTTTTTTTTTATTATTGAACGTTTATTGTGGTGGACCAAGTGGTTTTTGGATAAAAAGGTTTTTGACGATTTGGATCATTGGACGAATAGTCTTTGGACCAAAAGTATCAAACCCAAAAAATCCAGATAACATTCGAAAGATGGTACACCTGGGCCTTGATAAAGAAAATTTTTTTTCCTTGAATCGCATCAAACAGTCGTGTTTTTGGCTGTTTCATTTTACGCCCCTTTTCATCTTGCCCCACTCACCCCTATATTTCCAACGAAAATCACCCACACGAGCTTCATTTCCTTCCAGGACGGCACATTCGAGCTAAACCACCCGTTCGACCTGAACACCTACCTCGACATCATCCTAAAAGTCACCCTGGACCACGGAGGCGACCGTAAAATCGTATTCTCCTCCTTCAACCCAGACATCTGCGCCATGATCCGCCTCAAGCAGAACAAGTACCCAGTGGTGTTCCTCACTCAGGGGATCACCATGAAGTATCCAACCTACCACGACCCCAGGTGTCAGTCGATCCCCATGGCGATGCTCCACGCTATTTCCGCCGACATTCTGGGGATAAACGTCCACACCGAGGACATCCTCCGAGACCCCTCCCACGTGCAGATAGTCAGGGATCGAGGGCTCGTAATCTTCTGCTGGGGGGACGACAACAACGACAAAGCCACCATTCAACACCTCAAGAAATTGGGCCTACACGCTGTGATCTACGATAAAATCGACGAATACAATCAGAAGGAGGTGAAGGAGTCGATTTTCCTGGTGGACGCCAGGGAGAACCAGAAGGCACTCATCGCCCTGGCCCAGTGCGTCGACAACCAGTCCCTCCCACCCCCTGACAACGGGGACAATGGCGTTAGCTACGACACCTCGATGATTCTCAATCCGAAGATTGGCAATATCTCATCGTCGTCGCTCGCTGATTCCAGCATTTTTCCGATGCCTGAACTGCTGCCTGGGGAGAGGATCTCTGGGAACGAGTCGGATGAGGGCGAAATCAGGAGCTTGGCCAGGGATTTCAGCGAGTGCGCCAACTCTTTTGGCAGGATTGGGGAGGGAGGGGAAGGTGCTGTGGGGTGTGGGGAGCAGGAGGGCGCCAAGGATTACCTTTGATGACGAGGGTTTAGGGGACTGATGGCTTGTTTTTGTACGAGGGCGAGGGGTGAGGAGAGGGTTTAGGAAGGGGAGGGGGCAGTTTCCTCGAGGATTTGGTGGAATTTTGGGAGCAGTTTTGGGAGTGATGGGTTTTGAAGGGCTTCAAGAGGGTGAGTGGAAAGGAAAACCTTATTGAATTACTGAATGAATTGTTCATTTGAGATCATTTTTTTGTTCAAGTTGATGTAATGATTTTGTAAATATGTTGAGGAGTAGATTCAGGATGAATAACCAAGAGAATTTTTGCAGGATAAACAATTTCACACAAAAATATTTGTATTTTTTAAATTTTGTCATGAAAGCCCGTGTCGCCGAGATGATTGAGAAATTGATGAAATGTTTTTATTTTGAGTTTAATTAGTTCGCTTTTTAATGATTGAATTAGCTCGCTGAAGAGTGACTTCGTCTGAAAATATCGTGAATAATTGTTGTAGAAAACTTTGCAAAAAAAACTCCTCGACATTTTTTCATCAAATCACTCACTCGAGAGACAACTCCAAAATTAAAACGAAAATTCAAGTCAAAAACATCTTTTGAATCCCCAATATCTCTACGATTGCCCAAATGCCGAGAGATTTTTTTTTCAGGAATGATAATCTTACACGAAACCCCTTATGAAAAATTAATCAAAGGTTTTCATCTAACTTGAATGAGTTCACTTCCTACTCATTAAAAACATCGTAATTTTTGTAGAGAATTTTGTAATTTACAAAAACAATTGTTTGACATTTTTTCCTGGAAGCACTCATGAGAGAGACTACTCCACAATTAACACGAAAATTGAAGCCAAAAAATCTTTCAACTCTCAACACTAATTTAATAATTTCAAAAATTAACTCCTCACCCTAGCCCACAAGCTGAATAAACAAATAAAGATAATTCTGCTAAGATAACTCCTATATTTACCACTTTTGAGTCTGCATTGGACTGTCCGGGATAATAATTATTGTGAATACAGAAGTTAACGATAAAAATATGAGAGTTTAGTACAAAAATATTTCTATGCACCTCTTATTATTTTCTATCGTCCTTCGGTGCTTATTTCTGACTCTTAATTATTAATTATCTCGAGAGGAGTTGAAGGGAAAGACAATTATCGAAGGAAGCTTCGTCAATCTAATGAACATATATTTTTTTAGATGAATGAACAAATACTGGGATTTTATTTTAATTCCAATTTTCCTAGTGTTTGATGGGCAGAACTCACTATTGACAGCTTCCGTATAATCAATTATTTATGTAGTTTAGGGGACTATTTGTCTTACACTTTTCTTATTGTTCATTCACATGAGTTATCCCAGAAAATGATTTTTTTGAACCAAGTGGAAATAATTTTAACGAAAAAAAGGAAAAAAATGGATGAATTTATTCTAGACATTTATTTATTAATATTTCTAAACTGAAATTTTAGTTTTAAGAACTATTAATCATTTTAATATAATAATTTGTTTCTATCAACGAAGAGAAGTGAAAATCCAGGGGAAAAGGTGATTTCATTCAAATAAATCATTTTTCTTGATGACAGAATTGTCTTATGAATTTTCTTAGTTAATTTTCTCGTCTTAATTTTTACTAAATAACGCCGATAATATTGCTGAAGCCAATTTTGATGATTTTGGAAATCGTTAAGAAGGATTTTGTAGTGAAGTGGCAAAAACAGATAAATTTCCAGTTCAATCCCAATAATTTTGGAAATATCTCAGGAACTAGTGGGCTTAGAAAAAAAAATGTCGAATTGGGGAATTTAATTGCTGCAACCACCCGCTTCCAAGGCGATAAATCAACAATTGAAATTATTGATTGTTAATTACTTCATAATATCGAAAACTATTGGCCCTAGGAAAAACTGTCACAAAACCTTTTTTGTGGAGAATTCCATTCCCTACAAAAAAGCTTTTTTCGCATTTTTCTCTACCTGCACTCATTGCCGAGATAATTGAATAATTAACGAGTGATTCATATGTTCGAATCCTTGAACTAAAAGATAAAATCTGTTTCAACTCCCTTATCTCCCAAACCATCGACATTAGGTGAAAATGTCATAAGACATTTTTTGTAGAGAATTTAATTTTCCACAAAAAATGTTTTTTGCCATTTTCTCGGAAACCTCTTCGATTCCGAGATATTCACGAAATAAATAAATGAATGTGTTGATAAATCCAAGGACTCACCCTCACAACTCATCTGTGAATTTTTACCACTTCATTACTACAATCGTGAAGATAATCCGGTGAAAATGACTGCCTCTGTCGCTGGAATTATTCGTTGGAAGTGTGAAGAGTATGAGAAATCGATGATGAACGAAGGAATGATGAAAATAATACCGATTATTGTAATTTATTTCGATGCTGGAAATAGCCAATCAGCTACTGATCATACTGTAATCAATGGTTTTCTAAAGTGTGCCCATTAGTGCAGAATTTATAGCTACTGATGAATCATGGATTGAGCAGATCAAATAAATTCATACGTTCGATTTGTATAATTGCAATTTTTTATTTAACAATTCTTCCCAGTTAATGCAGTGGATGATGGTTCAATCAACGATCTTAATTAACACCTGACAATTTTGGTAATTTCAACATTCAATCATTTTCGTGATGGTCATAATGTGATTAAATAAATACACAAATAATTTAGATAATGTAAGGCCCAGTTGGATTATCTTTCGAATGTTATTGCTATCTAGACTGTTCTTTGTCGATTTTTTATCTGGAAATTTCCATTCGGTTTTGCATGATGCAGAGAACCGCAAAAAATCCAGATGTATGCCTAAAAAAAGTATAAAAAATGGAAAATTTTGAAAGGGCGTTTTTAATTTTTATTGAAGAATAATGCAAATAATGAGAGAATTCGAAATGTATTATTTACCATGGCAAATGGTGCCGTATCAACCGCCATTGGGCGGAGGAGGATAAACTCTTAAATCCTTTGGTAGACTGCACATAGACAACTGATCCAGAAAAGGTTCTTTCGAAATTTTTCAAATATTAAAAAAAAAATTTTGATTACACTTTCACTATGTAATAATGATGATTCACGGCGTAAAACTGTTATGAAACATGAGGTGCAAATCAACTGTCACTTTTATATATGGAGAATAGGGAACTTGCATGAATTTTTTTCAATTTTCTAATCTCAAGTTTGGGACCTGAATAATTCATTTTTCATTCACAAACGTTTGAAATAGGTCTCATTAATGATTAATTAAGTGTTAAAAGTTGAAGATTTCAAACGCTTTGAAATCGGCAATAACGTCACACAGACGGTCGAGCGCTGGACCAATCACAGAGTGGCTCGAGCCGACCTAATTAAATGTTGAGGTGCGCCTCGGCCAATGGAGAACCACAACTCCCCCCTCACTTTTTTTCGACCAATGAAGCGTTACCTAATCGTCTTCGTGAAGTCATGACCGAAAAATTGGTCTCGAAAATGACTGATTTTCAATTAATTATCATAATGCATCTAGACAATATTTCGCCATAATCTTCGTCGTTCAGTTATCCATATGTTACCAGGAATGTGTGAATAGGGAATTAGAAAGAATTGAACTGCATGCAAGTTCCCTATTAAATAAAAGTGACAGTTGACAATCAAGTAGTAATTTCCATGAAAGTGACGGCTGATTTGCACCTCAATGTTCATAACAGTTTTGCGCGGCGAATAGTCATTATTCCATCGTGAAAGTGTAATCAAAAATTTTTTTTAAATGTTTAAAAATTTTTGAAAGAATCTTTTTTGGATCAGTTGCCTACGTGCAGTGTATCAAAGGATTTACGAGTTCATCCTCCTCCCCCCCCTGACGGTGGTTGACACAACGCCATTTGCCACTGTAAATAATACATTTCTAATTTTCCTATTGTTTGCATTATTCCCCAATAAAAATAAAAAACGCTCGTCCAAAATTTTTTTGAAATTTTTTTTTGACTTTTATTTTGAGTATACATTTATATTTTTTGCAGTTCTCTGTTTCATGCAAAAGCGAATGGAAATTTCCAAATGAAAAAATTGACGAAAAAGGATTTAGATCACATTTGAAGGATAATCCAACCGAATCTTAAGTGAGTGATGGAGCTATGAATCGTAATTAGTCCATTTTTCCATTTTGTAGGAGTCTTCTGACATCTTCCCGTGACCTCACGAATTACTGCGATATTTTCATAACAAATAATTGATCACTAAAGTAATAATTAATAATGGCATGATGCAGGAAAAATTTGTGTAATTATGCGATTGCCTGGATAACGATTGATGTTACAACAAAATGGAATAAATCCTCTATTACATTTCGTCACTTCACTGCTGAAGTAAATGAACAATTTTCATGAAATACATGGACCCGAAACTAACATGGATTGCATCAATTCAGATTCCATATGGATTAAATTAATCCACGAGTCATAAATTCACTAAATTTACAAGTTATCAATATTAAATTAATGAATCGGATAAAAAAATTTAAAAAATGAAAGTCACTTTAACAAAGGAGCTGACCATTCTGTTTCTACTTCCTTACAATTTTCGAGACTAACAACACACAAAAATATTTAATAGAAAAAGCTAGTGAGTTCGCTGAACAATTCTATTGAATTTTCTATTATTTTTTGGCCGATTCTATTGAAACGTTTAGTAGGAACTATGCTATAGAAAAAGTCAATTAAATTCGACTTTTCTATTGAGATATTTTCTGTAGAATTTCCCCGGCTCAAATTTCAAATTTTTTTATTTGATCCTCTTGACGAAAAAAAAAGAAAATTAGAATGAAAAAAAGGTTTTTTATTCTAAATTTAATTAGATTGAAAAAGTGAAGTGAAAAATGAAGTGAGTGAAGTGGACTTGGATTTTAATTCTTTTTGTTTGATTCTCTTCATGAAAAGAAAAGAAAATTATGATAAAAAAAATTCATGCTAATTTTAATTAGATTACAAAAGTGAAGTGAGTGAAGTGGACTTGGATTTTATTTTTTTTTGTTTGATTCTTTTGATGAAAAGAAAAATAAAATAAACAAAACTTGGAAATTTGAGCCGAGGAAATTTTATAGAAAATATCTGAATACAATAAGTTGTATAGAAAAATCGACTTCTGTTGACTTTTTCTGTCGAATATTTTTCCATTGAACATTTTGATAGAATCGGCCAAAAACTAATAGAAAGCTCAATATCCAAATCCAATAGAATTGTCTAATGAATTCGCTAGGTTTTTCTATTAAATTCTTTCATGTGTGAATTATTTCCTCTGATAACGGTTTTGTCGATGTCGAGGATCCTTCAGGTTGGGGCACGATCGCTCCAGGAGTTCGTAGCTCCACAGCCCACATATTTTGCAGAATGGAATCCTCCAGTAAGTCACTGGACAATACCTGAACTTGTGACCAAATCCATGACATTTGAAGCACCACCAGGGCTTGTACTTCCTAGGCGCACCTGGAGATGAGAATGCAGAACTACCGTCATTTTTTACATGTACCACGACAGTAATAAAATTACCGATTTATGACCATTTCTGACCTAACGCACACGTATGAAAAAATCCTGTGGATTTCCTATAGGGAATCCTAAGGAGAATTCGAACATTTCTAATATGATTTTTCAGATAGGATTTTTTATAGGACTAGGGGGCTACGCCCCCTACTCGCTCCGCTTGCCAACCCCATCATCCTTATTCTGACCCTTGTGACCCTTATTCTGACCCTCATGACTCTTAATCTGACCTCTGTAATCCGAAATCTTACCCGCGAGACCGTTATTCTGACCCTCAATCTGACCCCTGTGACCCTTGTTCTGACTCTGGGCTGAAACCTCTAGACTCTCCACCTCCTCTCCCAAATTATCATCACTGACGCTGGGTGTTGGTGGGGGCGTTGGGAATGCCCTAGCCGCAATCCTCTCATCCAAGCTTGTTTCAAGAATCTGGAGCACTTGCTGCAGAAGTTCCTCTTCCTCTTCCTCCTCTGGGTAGAAGAAAATTGTCTTGGGGGTGGCGTTATTCTGCCTGATGGGGGGACAATTGTCGGTAGTTCCACCACGTCGGGGTGCCATTTCGATGTGGTAATTTATGCAATTGGTGAACGAGGCGGTAAAGGGATTATTTGAAGCAGTTCTATAATCCGAAATCAATTGAGCAACAAATTGGGATTCGATTATCACAATTACACTCTGGGTATTTATTCCGCTGGGACTGGCTCATGGGCTACTGATGAATTACAGGAATGGGTAAAATGAAAATTGATGATGCCCTCTGTGTTTATATTTTTCGGGGAAATTGTCTTTCATCTCCGCGGCAGGTATTTATGACAGGGCGACGGGAGAGAGGGGGTGTTTATCTCCAATTCTAGTGAAGTAGACCTACAAGCGCCATTGAAAATTGATTAATAATTTCCACGAATGGAGGAATAATGAGAAAAGCCAAGGAATCATCGGATACTAAACAATTCACAAAGGAATCAACTTCAGTGATGAATGATAACTAAAGTAACTTCCAATTTTTTGTTTCAATTTTCGAATTAATTAGGAGTTATTGAGGCGAATGAACGCAAAGGTAGTGGGGTCGCAAGTATGGCCTCTCGCTGCTGAGAGAAAGAGAAAGTGATAATCAACAAGTGAGATTTGCAATATTTTTACGCAGCTTCCACTGCAATTTATTTAATTTGAGTTCTTAATATTATTTTTTTGTTTAAACCCTCGGTTCAAGTTGTTTTACAACTGAAGAGAGAAGCAGATGTAACAATGACGCACGTGGACGCGAAATAATCATCGAACTCTCAGTGAATTTTTACCTAATTTTCACTGCAATTTTCATTGGTTGATCTTGAGCAACTAGTACAACTATAATTGATGTTTTTTTTGTTCAAAGCCTCGATTCAAGTCGATTTTAAACTGAAGAGAGAAATGAACGGATGAATATAGCGCCCGTGGTAGCGAAAAAATCGTCGCCATCTCAGTGATAATTTTCAATAATTCGAGATTCTTTGAATCATTTCGAAGAGGGAAATGTGTTCAAGGAGAAACAAAATTGTTATTTAAGACACGTTTATTCGAAATTCTTTTATGTTACAAATTACAAATCACTTTGCTATCAACAATTTCTCGGGACATTCAACAAAAATCCAGCATTGAACCCTTCTATTAACAAGATTAACAAAAATTTCCCGACAACATCTGAAGCGAAGTGACAATACGCGACATAAAAGCGCAAATATCTGGTGAACCATTGCCTCTCCGAAAAAGTGTCTCTAGATCATTTTTGCAGCTGATGAAATTCTCTACCAAAAGTATCTGATGCATTTTCTCCCAAACCCACTTACTACCAAGATAATTTCATCCTTAACAACCCCTCAACATTTACCCACTTCCCTCAACCTTTTCATCATCTCAATTTAACATCAAATAATCTTAACAAGCGCTGTCTCACAAAAAAATCTCGAAGAACACAATTCACCCAGAATTCCCAGCTCTACAAAAAAGATCTTACGACATTTTCCCCCAAATCCACTCCTCTCCAAGCTACACCCAAGCCAATCAACCCCACCAGAGCCCACACCCCCCGTATTCCCACTTCGCTCAAGATTCCTCTTCCCCCCAGCCCTCAATCATTCACATCGTCCAGTCCATTCTCCCCTCCCCAGTCATTCAAATCCTCCCCCCAGCCATCGTCATCGTCGTCCTGCATGGACCCCCCCTTAAAGTCAAACACACTCCTCACGTTTTTCACCCTCTCCTCCTCGATATGAACAATCCTCGGTTTCTCGATGACCGGTTCCATATCCGTGAAGAAGTCCACCTCCTCCTTGACCCCCTGACTCTTCGAGTGCTTGATGTCAAGCTCTGTAATATCCGATATCTGAATTTTCTTGGAATACAACTGTCTGTCGATCTTGGGGGCCGATTTTGCTGGCACAACTGTCTCTTCAATGATCTCCACGTCATTCCTGGCGTCGGCCTCGACATTCGAAGTGTCCTGAGCGTCCCAGTCAGACCACGTGCCCTCCTCCTCGACGAAGACGACAGGCGTCTCTTCCCCCACCTCTCCACCGTCGGGGGAAGGTCTCTCAGGGAGGTCCATGAGGGGCACCTCCACAGGAGCACTTTTCCTCATCTTCTCGTCGATTCTCTTGCTGCCTCGCACCTCCACTCGACTCTGGTTGTGATTGGGCCTTCCATCGGTGAATAATTTTCCTCTTTTACCCCCGATGACTGTCGCAGCCCCCAGAATTGGCACCAGGTCCGCCAGGGCACGCAGGGTCACACTCACCAGCTGATCGTCGTGGTCTTTTATTCCCACCAGCAGCTCAGGCAGTATCTGACGCTTTAGTTCTTCCATTTGGAATGCGTAGATGTAGGAGTTGAGGTGGGACAGGAGGAGGAGTCGCACTGAGGTGTCTCGCACGCAAAACATCTGCAGGAGTTTGGGGACTAGGTAGCTTTTGAAGGTGGAGACAGAGAAGAGACCTGTCTCCTCTTGGGGTTCCTCCTCGGTTGTTGGCTTTAGGACGTACGGCAGGAGCCTCGATTGGGCTGTTGGGTCCAGCAGCACCAGACGCGACAGCAGCAGACGACCCAGCTGCTCTGCTACTATCTTCTCGGGGAATGATTTCAGTTGGGAAACTAAATTCCTGGGGGAGAAGGAAAATTAAATTTTTGGAGATTAAATTTAGAGGGATTTGGGGTTGAGTTTGGAATAGGGTGGTAGATTATATATTTTTATGGAGGGAGGGTGGGGCAAAACGGAATCTAGATTTTTCGAAGAAAAAATTTTAGGTGCCAGTTGGGTTTAATCTTATTCTAGATTTAGAAATTACATTTTTTTGTTATAGATTTTTCAAAGAAAAAATTTCTTAGACAAATCTAACGAATTCTACCGAAAATTCTATTGGATTTCTATTGAACTTCTATTGAAAATTCTATTAGTTTTCCGCTGATTCTATTGAAGAATTCCGTTTATTGGGTATTTTTTCCTATAGAAAATGTTTGAATAGAAAAATTTTCAGATTTTAGATTTTTCTACGAAAAAATTTTTGAGAGCAATCTAATAAATTCAATCGACAATTCTGTTGGATTTCTATTGAAGTTGTATTGAAAAGTCTATTAGTTTTCCGCCGATTCTATTGAAGAATTCCACAGGTTCACTGCGCATTTTTTCTATAGAAAACATCTGAATAGGAAAATTTGCATAGAAAGACAAAATTCTGCTGGTTTTTCCCATAAAATAGTTTTTATTAAAAATTTTCTATAGGAATTCCTCGACATGAAATTAAAAATTTTTTTCGTTTCATTTACAAAAAAAAAAACAAATAATTGAAAAATTTGAGCCGAAGATCTTTTATAGAAAATATCTCAATAGGATCAGTTGTACAGAAAAATAAAATTCTATTGATTTTTTTCTATACAAAATTTTCCACTGACCATTTCTATTGAAAAAAACGCATAAATAAATTGTTGGGGTTGTCCTTAGAACCGGCCAAAGACTAATAGAAAATTTGCTAGGTGTTTCGATATTTTTCAATTGATAATCTGAAAGTTGTGGGTTCAAATCCTCTCGTCATCATCCTTGCTTTCATTACTGGTTCTTTCAATAATATATTGAAGTAAATTCATCAACAAGTTAGATGCATAAGTATTTTCAATACTCACGAAAAAAACTGTTCCTTCTCTGGTTCAGTTTTTAATGGCAACTCCATGAGAAATGCATGAATATTAATAAAATCGTGGGTAAAAAATGGATGACGAAGTATTGAATTCAAACTTGGCCTCAACGCTGGGTCAGGATTCTGTAATTCTTGTCTACAAAGTTCTTTGAAGTCTAGAAGAGCTGGCACATCGTCTAAAACAAAAAAAAATCAGAAGTCAAATATTTCTAATTGAACTCCCCAGAAAAATCTATTTGATTTCTATTAGTTTTTAGCCAATTCTATTGACGAATTCCGCAGCTCATCTGCACATTTTCTTTTCAATAGAACGGTTTAATGAAGAGATAAAGTAATAGAATTTTCAGTGAAAGTTCAATAGAAATGGAATAGAATTTCCTATTGAATTCGCTAGAGTTTTCAATGAAATTTTTTTCAAGACAATTATTTTATTTGAAGTTATCGTTTTGTACCTGAATTCTTCAGTCTCAAAACGTCCTCAGTAAGTACTCCAAATGCAAATTGATCAATGGACACTGGATTGACCTGAGAGACCATCGAGGAGGCGTCCTCCTCAGGGGTGATGGCTTTCTCATACCTGAAGTTCTTGATCTTCTTCAAATAAGCTTGATTGAAGTCTGAGAATTTGCAGAGGAACTCGAGGCTCCCCAGCTTCCATGACCCCTCGGGGGTCACGTAGATCGAGCTGGAGGAGAGGTTGTTGTGGGAGGCGAGGGCGTTCTCGTGGAGGAACATGAGGGCTCGGAGAATACTGTGGAGTCCTATGCATATCTGAAGGGTAGTCTGGGTACCGATTACCTGAGCCAGGGGTTTGGCTTCCTCGGTGGCTAGGTAGTACGAACTACCTTTCTTCCAGGAGGAGATGTATTTGAGGATGCAGGGGTGACGGTGGAGCATCAAATTCTGGAGCATGAATTAATTTTAAAGGCGAGAACAACCAGAGATTTCACTCATTTGAATCAAACATTTTTTATTTGCACTGTTAAAATTTTTCATCTGCTATTTTTATAATTAATAATAATTAATTATAATAATAACTAATTTTTATCATATTCAATTTCCACTGCAATTTCAGGAAATCTTGTCATTGAAAAATTAAATATTCCATTGATCTTCTGTTCGAATGATCGAATTATTCTGTGAAAATTCATAAAAATAAGAAAAATTCATACTCAAAATCTTTAGTTAAAAAATAAATAAAATCTTTTTATTGAAATTATCAAGACAATTTGGAATACTCTATCGGTTTGTTTACCATCTGCTCATGATAACAATCACTCCAAAATAGCCACATGACTACAAAAAATGTGGTAGAAAATAAAGAGAAGAATTGGGAACGTCCCAACTATTTTTAAATAGAAAAAAATTAAAATTTTATTGATATTACCTTTGCCGTCCTCTCCAAGGGCGAGGGCTTGCCGAAGTTGGCAGTTGAATGAAGTGATGGCTCACTGATAAACACCGAAAGACATTGTGAATTCGCGCCACTGGTGCTTGCACTGTGATGCAGCCAAAAATCCGTAACTTCGATGGCTTTCTCATCGATCTCAAGCCCACTCAGGGCACTTTTTTCATTGCCCATTAATTCCACTGTCAGTTTTTAGAGTGGAATTGACAGGACAAATATAAACCACTGACGTGGGGACAGGCCTGTCCTGTCCTCACTGACGAATGGAAATAGCTCCCTAACGCCATCTCCCGCATTGGTGCACTGAGCGTAGAGATGTGCGATATTTTCGAAAACATCAATTATCGAAGAATCGATGTTTTTCAAAAACATCGATGGTTTAAAAAATCGATGTTTTTCTCATGACAGGAAAAAAACATTTTTTAAACAACATTTTTTTAAATAATTTTTTTCTGTACTGCCTCTCACGATTTCTCGTCTGGGAATTGGTATTACATACTTCCCAAACTCGAAAACTTGAAAATCACTACAGAAAAATATTGTTCCTGGGCTGTTGCGATGGGATTTTTTTACTCGGGTGGTGTTGGCCTCCGAGCCGAAGGCTCGGCCTATAATCACATTCGTCAGAAAATACTTTGTGGACCTTGTGATGAAAATAACTATTTCACGAGTTACGAACAATATTTTTCATCACAATGTGGCGGAAACTTCACTTTTCGTCACAGCGTGATGAAAAAATCATTATTTTGTTTATTCCCAATCAATCAACGTTATTATTCGACAAAAAAATGAAAAATTTTGTTAGCTTGGTCAGAAACATCGATGTTTGGAAAAAATAATCGAAAATCGATTAATCGGCCGTTGAAAACATCGCATGAAAAACATCGATGTTCGGGCATGGAAAATCGATGTTTCCGATTAATCGACAAACGTCTCCCATCCCTAACTGAGCGTGGGAAGAAGCGAAGGGACAACTTGTCCCCTCGATTTGTCGTTTTTCTTCATCAGAAGAAATTACTAACGAGTGGCAGTCGCCAGTAATAATCTCAGGGGTAATTACGATCCTTAAGAGTTGATGTGATCAATTTTTCAGGGTTTTCGGCCATTAATTATTACGATTGAACGATTGTACTGAGTTCTAACCTAGAAATTTAACTCAGAAACTATTTTTTAAAGACGATAAACTGTTTTAGGTGGTATTAAGGGATTGAAAATGTCTCGTCCACTGCATTCTTTCATCCAAATCCGTAATTATGTTGCTAAAAAAATACCAAAATTTTGGAGTAAAGATAAACAAGTGTATGGGAACGTCAGTTATTATCCAAGGTGAGTGATTATTTCGATAAAAATATTGATAGATCATGAAAATTGAGGTTTTATATGAGCAGTAAATAATTGATGAATTTAAGTTTTACAGTGAGCTAATTGAATGAATCTGATATTGATTAGTCCGATATTTATATTTTTTTTTCAATATTTTTTTTATAGTCAAGGATATCCAAGTGTTGTTTCAATCATTTTCAATCATCAAATTTGTGAATTAAAATGCGTCAGAAATTTGAAAAAAAATCATGAAGATTCGGAGTCATTAAAAATTACAATTAAATTTTGCACAAAATAATGATTTTTTAAAACATTCGTTGTTTGTGAATAAATAATTGAAATTGTTTAAACTTTCGGAAACTTTATTTTTTTTAGGCATGAAATGGATTTCTGGTTAAATTCTGAATATGAATAAAATTGTTACCATTGTGAACAATGATTTTTATGGTGGACAATTGATTGTTTATAAATTAATTATAGGAAATGCCCATAATTTTCTAAAATTACAATTTTTTAATTATTTTGTCAATCTTCCTCCAAAAGTAAACTTTCGAATTTTTCTTCAGATTTCTAAAATATTTTTTAACAGTTCAATATCGAGATTCAAATTCAGACCTGCAAAGTTTAAATAATAAAATCATTGTAAAGTGTCCGGAAAATTACTGTCAAATGGGGCTCAAATGAAAACTCTGATGTTCGACTATGAAATAATATGCTTCCGAATGGTTATTTTGCATATCATTTCCTTCTATCATGTATAATTCATTGTTTATTTTATTTTATTCGATTGAATAAGATTTCTTTTCAACTAATTTTGTCAGATTTTCAACTTAGTTGAATGTTATCATCATCGTTATTCTTATTATCCCTTCTTTCTGTACAACCGATTGTCTTCTTTACGGTTCTATCCCCTCAGCCCTTCGATAAAATGTTAATAGAAAAATTTTATTTACACATACTTGAATGAATTTGAAACATCACATTTGAAGAAACCATCAGAAAGCTCACTTTCAGGGAAATTCATGAAAAATTCAAAATTTTCAACAATCATCATAAAAATCAAATCAACCAATATAGCTATCATAATCATCTTTTAACTTGGACTTAATGGCATTAAAACAAACATTTTAAGCTATGATTGAATTCATTTGAAGCATGATATTCAAAGATATCCCCGGAATTCTGATTTTCAAAAAATACAAAATTTTTGGCAAATTTTCAAATTAATCAAATAACGATTATTGCTATCGCCTTCATCTTCGAACTCCGTCAAAAGGACACCCAAACAAATTTTTTAAGCCATCATTCAATCAATTCAGAACATTTTTTTTCAGTTATCGTGGAACAATAGATTTTCGAAAAAATTTGAAAATTAAAATAACTAATTGATGAATTAAATTTCAGTTAATGGCGATTGCTAGGGCTCAACATTGTCTACATTTGAAAAAAAAAAGATTCATTTCCATCCATTCATTAGCGAACAATTGATGAAAAACTTTGTTACATACACACACGTACGGACGAGAGCTAAAAATTACATTTTCAGACTTTTTGGATTATACTAGGTCGATATAATCCAAAAACTCCAAAACATAAATTTGACCGATTACAAAGCTTCCATTCGGCAGCAAAAAGCAGCCAAATACTTGGATATCCTTAAGAAAGTTCAATTCTTATGATTATCACTCCATCATACTTAGCATCTAAAATTTTTTATTGTTTCTCCATTGCAAAACAGACATCCGGATCACGTAGACCCACCGATAACCCCCACAAAGCTCCTAGTAGTCCAACGCGTGAAGCCCTACGTTGGCAACCCCTACTGGCACAAACAAATTCTCGACGCATTCAAATTGAACGAAAAATACAGCAAATGCGACAGAACTAAGAAAAGTGAAATGATTGTAGTGAAAAACACTCCAGAGGTTTGCGCCCAGTTATGGAAGATTAAACATCTTATCAGGGTGACACCCCTGAACCAGCCTAATAAGCTTCCAGAGGACGATGATGTGCATGCCACATGGCTCATGGAGAACGGAGATCTCTTGCTCACCCCTAGGGTTGACCCGGCTAGAGAACAAGCGACTTTGGATCACATGAAGAATCCCAAACGTCTGGATCGTGAAACCCTGTCCTATGAACTGAGAATGAGGTGGTTGAACCCTTGGGACACGTGAGTTACAGAAACATTTTTGGGCGGAATGAGCGAGCAGGTGCAACAAGTGTTGATTTTTTATTTCAATTCATTGAGAGGATAAATATGAAGCATGTATATAGTTTAAGGAGAAGATAAAGAAGAGGTAAAAAAATTGTTGGATTGATTATTGGGATCAGTATTGATCTGCCTTACCTTGCGACAATCCTTTTCATAAAAACGCCGTAAACCTTTGAACCATCTTCCTCTTGATTCAGTCTCTTGGGAAATTTTTACAAACCAAATCCTCTTGGATATGTCAATTGAATTCCACATACCATATTTCGTCTTAATTTCCGTCTTCCTATTTTATTTTGTACCACAAATTGCTCACAAGAGTAGGTTAATTCCTCACGAATTGTTGGCCAACAATATCCAATACATCTAGGCTCAAGTACTGATTATTCCTAGCCGTTCGATGATTATCCATTACAGTTGTGACTGACATCATCATGAATAGAGAAGTTTTTGTATAAATCAGGGGTCCTTGTTACTGCGTTGCCAGAAGAATTGTAAAGTACGATGCGGATGTTCGTATGATCTGCAATAAAAGCGGTGATCGCGATCTTTATGCGAAATAATCTGTAGTGATGCGTATTTTTCTTTCTACCATATTAAATGTCGGGAAATTCATGACCAAGAATTTTCCTGCTGTCAGCTGACACGGCAGCTGACTCCTCATGAGAAGCAAACTCAACATTTTTTGGGACTTTACTGAGCTGTGGTACCATTGCGCATTCGATCTAAATAATTCGTAAAACAAAAATCACCGCTGGTAATGATGATCGAAGGGATCAAGCGTATTTACATATTTTCTTGAATACCAAGGCTGTGATCTATGAGACGCTGACCAAGCAGACATTCCACAAAGAGATGTCCGAGTTGAGAAATTGTTAGCGAACCGTATTGGATAAGTTTTTCGGTCGCATCCAAGTTGATTGCGATCTAGAACAAAAACGGAATGAAACATTCAAAGAAAGAAATTCGTGGGGAAAGTATTAGAGACGTCTTGAATCAGGAAAGCCATTCTTAGCTTGAATGAAGTCATGAATAGGTCCAATTATTCGATCAATTGGGCCGGGGAGAATTTTAGATCCTCATTATGAATCATCTAAGATGGATGGGGCAAAGTGGAATGTATATAACAGTTTATATCATTACTTGTACACCAGTTATGCTGATGATAATCATATTGAGTCCGATGACAGCGAGAAAGTTCCATATGTAGAGTCCCTCAAGCTCTTCAGCAAATCTACCAAAAAATTAACTATTTTAATACAAGAACGATGATTACATACGGTGACGTACTCGGTAGCTTGATAATGTATCTGAATGCAACGCTGGACGTGCAGAATTCCCTCCGTAGATTCACGATTATTATCAATTGGTATATGTTCGATGGCGTATCTTGACAAAAAAATACAAGTGGATGAGTATAGGTATTGTTGCTAATAAATTAGCAATTTCCTTCCGAATGGGTTGTCCTTGAAATTCTTATTTCACTATTCTCTTCTTCCATTTTTTCATGTCACAGTACTATCATCAATTGAAATGTTATCAAAATTTTGCGTATTACTTCGTTCTGTCAAATAATTCTACAGTCAGACCCTCTCAAGACTCGAATTCGTTTTCAGTCTGGGTTTAATCAAGGTTCAATCAACACTGAGAGAAAAAATTAGCTCTGCCGAAAAGATAAATGTTCACCTGTACAAAATTTTCTTGTCTCAAGATTATTATTCCCCACGAGAAAATATTCTGCAGCGAAAAATTTATTCTTTCCACTTGAAAATCTGACAGTGGCATATGAATAGATATTCTTTCGAGTAGAATGCCAGGATTCAAATATCATGATAAATAATAATCTGTTTGACTGCAAACCAAAAAATTTTCCCCGAAGCAGAAGTTTGAGCTGACAGAAGAACCATTCTTTCAGCAAAAATACGACTGTATAATCTCTACTGCGACTTTCTCTATTATTTCCAATATTACTCATTTATTTCCCCGCCATTGATAGTTATTGAGTGAGAAATCAAAGTTCAGTTCTGAGGTCACAAACGGATAAGTTTGAGAAGGTTAAACCTCTGATCCACAGAAAATTTTAAAACCTTTTACGAAATGTAGTATCCGTATGATCGACTGGAACTCTATATTTAGAGATTTCTATTTTACCGACGAACTCCTACTTTAAAGCTCTCTGTATTGAGTCAGCGTGCTAATGCACGCATCAAGTTACAAGAATATATTATCGTTGTTATGCTGTTTATGACTAATTACCCCAACCAACTTATCCATAAATATCACACGAAGCTTTATTGTAATCAGCGGAATAGTGTACTTTTTTTCCGCTTGACTTGTGAACGTGAAAAAAAACAGATTTTGAGGCGACAAATTATTTATCTATTTACATCAAACTATACGTTGACTCCACGTATCTTATATTATTAGACGAAGTTATCTCGATATTTTTGAACGGAATAAATATATTTTCGGCAGAGGTAATTTTTTCTCTCAGTGAAGGTTTAATCAGTGTATAGCCGGAATTTAATCAGGGTTTATTCAGAATTTAGCCAGAGTTTAACCCAGGTTCTGTCAGAAGTTAGTCGGGTCCATGAATCAATATGAATAAGTATTCAACATAATAGACTAGTACCTGAGTTCAATAGAGATAGAGATTTCGATATAAAAAGCTCATGACGGTATTGTGTAACTTGATGAGGAATGATGCTGTTCTCACCATTTTCCGAGTTGATCAAGAAGCCATTGAAATATAGTAGAACCCCGTTATAAGGAGCCCCAATATAAGCCCACTTCTTCTCGATCGCTTTGTCGGCAGCGTGAAGGGCAGCGTCTATTCGCACGCTCCACGGTAAGATTTACTGTGGATTCACGGTAGATTTTCACTCACATCTTGTCTGACGTCTCTGCTATGAACTCTGGTTTTCAACTCTGACAATTGTGTTGAAAAGCAGAGTTGTGACAACATTGTCCAGTGGGATCTAGGAGTCTTCTCCGGTTAGAAAATCACCCTTAAAATCATTTGCACTATATTTCGGTACCCACTCCTGCACTCGGACCCCATTAGACAAATATGAATATTGTTGAGAAAACGTTCACATAAAATGTAAAAAAGTATTTATTTCATCATTTATTTGCGTTTAGTCAACTATTTATTTCATTTTTTATTTGCGTTAATCTAGACTGATATTCGTATTCAACGAATTAATATTTTGAGAAAATGATTTACTAGTCTACTATCTGCATATCCCCCCTCTACTGGGTTCCCACTTTGTCGTAGTGAGGGGGCTCGGTCGCTGGCGGTGGTCTTAAGGACTACCGCTGCCCGCGGTCGCTAAGAGGAGTCCACCCAATCCATGTGTGTGAGCGGCGTAAGCCATGGCCTCGGCCATACCGTGCCTAAGGATGCGTGGCACAGGGGGAGCTGTGTCGCTAACGGTGCCTCTCAGAAACCTGGGCGACCTCTGAGAGTAGTCTTGGGTGTAACCCACCCGAGACAAGCCAAGCCCTGGGCAATCGCGGCAATGCACCAGGTGAAAACGCTTAACCGCGGTACTCGTGGGACTAAAATGGAAACCAATTTAAAAAATCTTAATATTGAAAAAGCAACTTCGGGTGGGGCCAGCGATGGCGAACACACGAAGTCTGACAAGGCTGACCAGTCTGGTACCGATGTGAATCGGGTCAGACTGAGTGGAGCCGAGAGAAGACGTCGCAAGAGAGCGAAGCTGCATCAAACCTCGGGGGCACTTGCAACCTTGACGGATGCAGCAGCGAAGGTCGATGAGGGAAGGGGGGAGGGGGCTACGAGGAAGGCAATAAAACGCCTTCCATCAGAGCGTACTACGCCAAGCCCCTCAGTCAGACCGAAAGAAAAGAGAATGAGAACGCAGGATCAGGGCACATATGCTCAGAACACTACGAGCTCATTCAAGTTTGCAGTTATGCCGGAGTCATATCCGGATCAGAAACTGGGCACTGAAGAGGTAACGGAGGTGAAGAAACTCCTGAAGAGGGCCATTCTGGCGTTACCTGACGGGGTGAAAGCACCCACCTTCAACGGTGTCTGGGAAAGAGAAGGTGTGGCAATGGTGTGCTGCACTGATGAGGAAACGGGAAATTGGCTGAAAAGCCTTTTCCCCGAAAACAAAATAGCTGGACTTACTGTACGTGTGGTCGCAGCCTCGGAGCTTCCCAAGAAGCACAGGGTTGTACTACACGTGGAAGACCCAGATCTAACCGCTCAAGAAGCACTGTGCTTCCTTGAGAAACAAAATGCAGGACTGCAGGCCAGAGAGTGGGTTGTCGCTCGGGGCAGTGAGAGTAGGGACGCGAAAAGTGCCCACTTCGTTGCGCTGATAGACGACCGATCACTCTCTGTTCTGAAAGCCTGCAACTTCAGACTGCACTGCGGGATTCAAAAAGCTACTGTCAAGCTGCTTGCGAAAGACCGTGGTGAAAGTCAGAAGAAGGGTACATAGAGGTACCAGGAAAGTAGTCATCATTATGGCTGCAACCCGGGTGCACATTGTACAGATAAATTTGCACCACAGCAAAGCAGCCTCGGCTACTCTAGTCAGGCTGTTAGCTGGGATGCAGACTGTCATAGCAATGATCCAGGAACCATGGATAGTGGACAATGCTATTAAGGGCCTCAGTGGTTGTGGCAGAATCTATCACGCAAACACTCAGGAGAAAATTAGATCTTGCATTGTTATTAAAGGACTAGACTCTTTCTTCTGTTCACAGGCTAGTGAGGGAGACCTGGCTGTGGCACAAGTGGATCTGGGCCTGGGACAAGGCGAGGAAATGAGCCTGGTTGTAGGGTCAGTTTACATGCCCTATGACTCGGCTGAACCACCTCCTTCGAAAAAAGTAAAGGACCTATGCAACCATGTGAAGGAAAGGGGACTTGAACTCCTGCTAGGTTGTGATGCCAACTCGCACCATGTAGCATGGGGGAGCACCGGCATTAACGGCAGGGGGGAAAGCCTCCAGGAATTCATAATGGGGGCCGGTCTAAACATCCTTAATAGGGGGTCAGAACCTACCTTCATAGATCGGAGACGACAGGAGGTCATAGATATCACTCTGGGGACGGATAGAGTGGCAGACATGATTGGGGACTGGAGGGTCTCAAAGGACCTCTCAGCGTCCGATCATCAAACCATAAGAATGTCCATCCACACAGTGAAAGAAACGGAATGGGTGAGAAACCCAAGACGAACAAACTGGGGAAATTACCGAGAGAGTCTATCTGACAATCTCAGGGATATCATCCTCAGATTTAACAACAAAAAGCAGCTGGAGGAGGCTTCGATTGCCCTAAACCAGGCCATCATGGACTCCTTCGAGACAAACTGCAAGCTTATCCCGAAAGGGCAGCCCACTGAGACTCCTTGGTGGTCAGAGAGGCTCGGTGGGCTGAGGGGCAAAGCTAGAAAAGCTTTTAACAAAGCTAAGAACATGAGAGCGGGCCCCCGTAAGGAAGACGCATGGAAAACTTACAGAGTCTTGCTCGCAGATTACAACAAGGCAAGAAAGGCAGCCAAAGCGGAC
>NW_021680433.1:867560-903545 GCF_001412515.2 Diachasma alloeum
TCTGGAGCTGCACAGAGGGCATCTGAGGGTAGCAGTGGGGCCCCTTACGAGTCATACAGCTCTCAGAGCTCATCTGTTCAAGATGAAACTTGCAGAACAAGAAGACTGCAGACTGTGCGGAGGCGATAAGGAGGGATTTTATAGCGACGGAGTGCTAATAGGGGGCATCCATATTTTATGTGAATGCCCCCTATTAGCACTCCGTCGCTATAAAATCTGGGGCCAAGCTTTCCTGGAACCAGAGGACTTACAACAAGCGGCTGTCACCAGCCTTATTAGCCTAGTGAGAAACACAGGGCTGGGGCTGTATGACTGACCGAAACTAAGGCGGAACTTATAAAAGATCGTATGATTTAGGTGACTCTGGGCGCTTTAAGTGACCAGCCGCACTTTTTCTATTCTATTCTATCTGCATATCACTTATCAATCGATTCGATGTGTCTAGTTTATTGCCTAGATTTAATTTGAAATGTAAAAGTTGAGGGTCCACGATCTCCCATTTATCCACGGTACAAATTACCTTGAATCCACGGGAACACGTTCCGTTTATCCACGCTCAAAGTTACCGTGGAGCGTGTGAATAGACACTGCCTTAAAGTGGAACGGAACCTCTGTGACTATATGAATTTTTAGAATTGTGTTTTCTCCTGCAATTATTATTTTATATTTATGAAACTACTTCATTGGCTCAACAATGCGATGATCGAGTCAATAAAGTAGTTTCATAGATAAAAATTAATAATTGAAGGAGAAAACACAATTCTAAAAGTTCATACAAACAAAGGGGTTCCGTTTCCCCTTAAAGTAAACTTTAATAAAAGTCCATCGTTCATTACTTACTGAAGAGTACTGTCAAAAAAAATGTTGATCAGATTATTTTTTTATTCAGTTATCAATTAAAATATTGAAAAACATTTTTATGAAAAAAAATGGATCTTCAAATATTTTTATGGCACGAACAAAGTTGTTTTCAAGTTGGTGAAAAAATTTATATTCATGTTCATGGAAAAGAACATTGTTAAAAATTCAGTAAATAATAGAAGAATTATTTCACGAAAATATCCATATATAAAACTTGAAAAATACTCAAACTGTTTATTTCTTATTCCTCTCTTTTCGCTGGGAGTTCCGAGAACTGAGGCCACTGAGCGCATGGTGATGGTAACGAAATATAAGCGCTTTCGCCGAATCGGCTACCCCTACACCCCCAGGCGCTCTCATAACGGGGTTCTACTGTATATTTTTCAAGCTCTGATTTAATTGCTATTACTGATGATTCTTTCAGTAATCATGAAAAAACCGATTTTCTCTTTCAAATGGCATAAACAATGTGCTGTAACTCTACAACCAATTGTGGGACCCCATTATATTCTGATAGGATAACGAGGGTATTGTCATAAATTTTTTGAGCCACGACTAATTCCATTTTGATGATAATTTTTTGAGTGATCGTTGATAAATCTATTTTTGGAAAAATATCAATTTTTTCGAATCTCTATGAAAAATTGAATTTTAATTCGTGTTAATGCATAGAGGTCATTTTAAAGTCTATATTCATGAAAAAATTGATGAAATTCGAGTGATCCCTTTTTAGAAAATTTCTAAAAAAAATGAAGATAATAGACTATGCATCGCATATTCTGACTTTTTAGAGCATTTTTCAAATTTCAACGATCGCAAAGCTTCCATTCGGAAGCAAAAACCGAGCCGCCATTAAATGATGCTCTTAAATCCGGAATAAACCAACATTACCCCAGTGTTGCAAACAATCCAAACACGTGATATGAATATATGAAGAACAACAAGTCACAAGAGATGATACTAAGTATAATGAGAAATGTCGCAACTTCTGACACCGAAAGCAGGCCCCAGTAGTACTTGTCAACATCTATTGACCCGTAGTCCACTGGCGTTGGAAACAGGGGTAGAGTCTCATTTGTCTCGATGAATATGTGCACAAGTCGTAATTGTAACGGCCCTGTCGCGAATATAATTCCTCCACTGAATACGGATCCTACAAAACGTAATTCCATAGCATAACAATTAACAATTGATCCTGCTGTCCTCATTGTTCTGATTGTCGTCGATATCAACCTAAATATATGATGGACAATCTCTTTCCCGATGCGGTGTACTGGTGAAGAATCTGCAACTCGTCCTCCGAGAAAATTTTCCAATTTTCTTTGATCTTAGTTAATAGAGCCTTCATCTGAAAAGAAAAAGCGTGAATCGCGTTCACAACCGACAGGAATACAGAAGCCTGTACCTTCTTGAAATTATACCAATTGTTGATGGTTTTTATCACAAATACTGTATCAATTATGAACGGCCCAGTAGCATCGAGAATAACTTCAGGATCATCCCTGTGCAGGACTACAGCTCTAATCTGCAATTGTTGATTGAACAGAAGTTTTTGGCATGAGAAGTGTTTAGTAATTAGCTAACATAACAACTCCAATTTTTCAGATTTACTGATAGGTAAATATTATAGTTTATATGTTAGTTTTGAAGTATATCAACATCATTTAGATCGGAACCTGGTTGCTATAAATGAATTTAACCTCTTGAGCCATCACACTTTGTTACATGGATGCTCAGGTGGATGTACACTGAGAGAAAAAATTATTCCTGCCAAGGATTGATATTCTCGTCAGAAGATAATATTTTTTCAGAACGAATTTTTCCAGGACAGTCATTTTCTGAGAGTCCAAGTCTATCCTAAAAAATTACAGCGATATTGAACAATCTGATTATTATGCTACATATGACCTTGACAAAATGTTCTCCGATATCTTCCGGATTTTACAAATTGGCGATTTTCTCAGGTAAAGAAAATTGGAATAATTCCAAATGTTAATAATTATTATTGGAGTTTCTTCGAGGTCATATGCAGAAGAATATTCTTATAAATCACCATAATTCTCAAGCTTGGAACTGATTTCGGAGCACCTGGAAATGACTGGCCTGGAGAAATACGTTCCAAAAGAGATATTTTCGTCTACTAAGAGTATGAAAAAGATATCACCAATAACATTTTCTTGGAAGGAATAAATTTTTTTCTCAGTGTACACTGAGAGAAAAACAAATACGGTCTCAAACAAGTCTTGTTTGGGCCAACAAAATCGCTAATTGAAAATTGCCAAAAAAGAATTTGTTTGGTGCGAATTTGAAAGTCTCAAACATGAATAATGGTTCTGCTTTCGACAGCAACGAAATATTTGGCTCAAGAGGTGGATAATTCACACCTGACGGTGCCTTTTCAGGATGAAAATATCTCATACAGAGGAAAATTTATCAACAAATATTTTATCCCTAAATTAGAAGATTGCTATCATATAATTATTATTGTTTAATTTAAGGGTTCATTTGTTGTCTGTGATTATTAGACAGCCGAAACGAACAACTACTATCCCTTGTTTTACATAAAACAAAGATTTTTCGGAAGCAAAATACGTATGGAAGTACCGAATAATAAAGGAGTAGTGCTAGAAATGATATTTCTTGCGTGTACAGAGAATGCAATTTTTTTTTGAACTACTAAATCTATTTTTGCGACAAAAATGTTTCATTCCGGCACACTCTCTGCATGTTTGGCACAAAAACATCCTTTTTGCTTCTGAATGGAAGCATTGAAATCATGCGATTTTTCGATTCTCTAATTTTGCCTGGAAATGATGTAGAATGGTCTAAAACGTAAAAATACGAAGTTTGAGGACCATGTATGTATGTGCGCGTGGTCAGCTTGGTCCACTTGATGGTCAACTTTTAGAAAATTAAATGAATAAAGGGCTAAAATAATTCCAAAAAATTTGAAATTTTGTGAGATTATAGGTATTAATGAGGACTAAGTCTGTGCTAAAGTTCAGCTGAATCGGTTTAGCCATTTTTGAGAAATCATCATTTGTTTTTAAATCGTTTTTTGCAAATATCCCGAAAACTATCCAACCGATTTCAAATTTTTTTTCAAAATACTCGTCTTGATGTTTTCTATCGCAATCTATCAAAATATCTATACCCATTCATACAAAGTTTTCGAGATATTTCTATTTTTCGGTTTTTCGCTGAAAATTTTTGTTAGCACTCTAGTTTTTCTAAAAATTGCCATATTAACGTGAAATTTGGTACAAAGTTTTCTCTTGGCACTAAAATGTTTGGTATTGAAGATGGGCTAAATCGGATGGAGAGTTGAGAAGATATTCGACTTTGTATCTAAATCTATTTTCTTGAAAATCTCAAAAACTACTCAACCGATTTCAATTTTTTTTTTCAAAATATTCATCTCAATGTCTCCTATTCCAACCAATTGGAATATGCACAATCCATGCAAGTAATTCATGCAAAGTTCCCGAGAAATTCAAATTTTTCGATTTTTCGCTAAAAATCCGTTTTTGCACTCTAACTTTGGAAAAATTTACATATTAATCTGAAGTTTGGCACGAGGTTTCATCTTGTTTTACTTGAAAATTGAGAAAATCGGAGAATTTGTGTCTTACAGAAACTGAAATTTTTTATTCACCACAAAACAGAATTTTCATTTTCTCATTATTTTTAAAAAATAGAATTACAACAGATCCATTCGGAAGCTTGCTACCAATGAGATTGGCAGAGATGAAAGATAAAAAAATCAACAACGCATGAAGAAACTATCATATCTTTTTGATAATTTTCAGAAAACTATTTTCTTGGCACAAGTAAAACTTGTTTGAGAAATTCGTTGTTTTTCTCTCAGTGTACGGGACCTCCCATTCTATGCCTTTCCTTCTAAAAGCAGTTTTTTAAATTTCACTTATGAATTGTTCATATAAATTCAGCGATTAGCGAAACGCGTATCAAGCCTCACCAGCACTTAGCATTACCCAGGGTTCACGATGGGACCGCAGCTGGTACGAAGTTATTTACCTAATCGAGTCCGGCTCAATGTTCTTAGTGATTTCAATTCTTATTGTTGTTAAATGACGAAATAATTCAGCTTCCTCGAAAAAATTTTTGGAGTAGTTATCTGTACCAATTACCAAAGCAAATGTTTGCAATGTCACCCTTGGTATCAGGTGAATAACAGTCAGGGTCAATAACATTCCACGCGAGCGAATGAGCGCATTCACGGATTGATTTGGCCATTGTCCAACCAAGCATGATGTTAACTTGGAAACTCGGAAATAATCCTGATCCCAGAAGTCCATCTCTTCTTAGTTTAGGTTCATGAAAGCTCGAGTAATACTGCTGGCGCAATAACTGAAGACCACGTAGCTCAAGTGAAAAACATTTTCTTTTTCTTCTATGTCGGAAAACAACATCTGGACTTGACAGAAGTGTCTTCCGGTAGAGTGAAAAAAACTTTATGTGAATAATAGATGGGGAATTCTGGGAAGCAGTGGAAGGGTGAAAATTCACACGCACGGTGGGGGGGTCACAGCGTTTCATGTGTCCGTGCGTACAGCACTTTAGTCTATATCCCCGAGAAGAACGAAAGAAATTGTTTCTTTTTTTCAATTTTATGCGGAAAAATTCAACTTTTGAGGAATACCACCTCCTTTGGACGAAGCGATATCTTTCGTTGGTTTCAACATTTTGAAAGGAACTCTTTGGAAATGGCTCAAATGGAGATTTGGCTGGGATACGGAACATTCAAGTAGGATACATAAACTCAGGTTTGGAAAAGTAGTATGATCTACTGATAATTTATGTAATCTTCATGGGATTATTTTTTTTAACGTCGCCTTACTTATACCTACGTTATGTAAGTTTATCAGCGACGGGGGTTTTCGATGGTTTTTTTTCAACAGGGCACGTACCCTGAAGCAGAGGTGGTCGTATTAATCCGTAAGGATTGATACCATCGTAGCCCCCACCCTAGCTCCCTACCTTTTACTGCGGCTGTGGCCGATTTTGTGCGCTGTACCGTATTCACTCCTTGTCACTGAACAGATATGGGAAACCACAGAAAATCCATGTCGATACAATTGGTTACTCTGTTAGCAACCTCCCGCTCGCCCAGAGCCGAGATAGACCGAGCCCTGATAAGCAGAACCCCGCCCAGGTAGGCCCTTAAACCTCCTCGCAGAAGTTGAGGGGCCTTCCCAGCCGAGATCCGAACCTCAGCCGCTCAGTGGAATCCCCAACCCTTGTGATCAGAAGTTAAAAATTCCACCCCGGCTGGGATTCGAACCCACGACCATCTAGTGGTCAAGCCAAACTAACGATTTAACGACTGCGACCACTGGACGTCGGTCTTCATGGGATTCGAAATTTACATTTGTTTGAAATATTTTACCAATAATTCAAAGATCCATTCGAGTCAAGTGGGGCAAGATGGACACTTTTGAATTACTTCTTAATATTGACGAGTCATGCAATTTTTAATTTTTTTTTCTCTGTGGAAGGTACGATTCTCTCGCTTTGTAACGTGATTAGATTGATTTCAATTTATGAAAAAAAGTCAAAAGTGTGGAATGAAATGCCTGGAGGCAAACGATGTCCTACGGCATGACTCCAATATTGAAGTAAATAATTAGTTTTAGGTATGGAAATAAGTGATGAAGTGTATCTTGAATTGCTAAGATTAAATTCTATTACTGCGGCCGCAAGACGAGTAGTCATTGCCATAAAAATTGAAGAAGAGGGAGAAGAAGAATTCTATTACTCTACGACTCTATCAAACCTAACAAAGACATAATAAGGAACGTCGTCATCACAACCCAGGAACTATCGCGGGCTTGTTATTGCATAGCTAGGAGAACTGTGAAGTATGAAGCCGAGGTCCGTATGATCTGTAGAAGACGAAGTGTTGAAAATTTTGTCATCTAAAAGAACGTAGACGTTAGATATATCAGGTTCTTACCCTGCTGTAACTCTCCATATTAATGACCAGTAGTTTTCCAGCAGTCAGTTGACAGGGGTATTGGCTCCTCATGAGGAGTAACCTCAGCATCTTTTGGGATTTTACCGAGCTGTCGTACCATTGTGAATTAGATCTAAATAATTCATGGCATAATGATCATTAAATGTTTCCAATTAGCGGGGGTGATGGGCTTGAGTATATTTACACATGCTCTTGAATACCGAGACTGTAATCTATGAGACGCTGACCGATGAGGCACTCGACAAAAAGATGTGAGAACGATAGGATTGTCGCCGAACCGTACTGAATCATTTCTCCTACGGCATCCACGTGGGCTACAATCTGGTGGAAAGCAAATTACATAAAATGTCATCTTCGTTTTGAATACCCAGGTGATATGACACCATTACCTCAACACCAATGATACTAATCAGAATCATATTCAACCCGATAACGCCGAGAAAGTACCACAAGTAGATTCCCCCCACTTCTTGCGCGAACCTATNAGCTGTCGTACCATTGTGAATTAGATCTAAATAATTCATGGCATAATGATCATTAAATGTTTCCAATTAGCGGGGGTGATGGGCTTGAGTATATTTACACATGCTCTTGAATACCGAGACTGTAATCTATGAGACGCTGACCGATGAGGCACTCGACAAAAAGATGTGAGAACGATAGGATTGTCGCCGAACCGTACTGAATCATTTCTCCTACGGCATCCACGTGGGCTACAATCTGGTGGAAAGCAAATTACATAAAATGTCATCTTCGTTTTGAATACCCAGGTGATATGACACCATTACCTCAACACCAATGATACTAATCAGAATCATATTCAACCCGATAACGCCGAGAAAGTACCACAAGTAGATTCCCTCCACTTCTTGCGCGAACCTATCAAAACAAGTGGGAAATTGCTCTTGTATTGCATATAGTATAGTTATTTTTGCTAATAAATTAGCAATATGCTTCCGAATGGTTACTTTGTACATCATTTTCTTCTATTATGCATAATTCATTGTTTAGTTCATTTTATTGAATTGAATAAGATTTCTTTTCAACTAATTTTGTCAGATTTTCAACTTAGCTGAATGTTATCATCATCATTGTGACGTTATGAGTTTTACCCGGAGGTAAAACTCAGGTAAAGATTTTACCCTTCTTACTACTACACTTTGCCTTGCACTTTGCACTGTTTTATCCCTGCACTGGAATCCTTTGGTCCTTAGTCGTCACTCCGACCTCGGCTATTTTCGGCGGTGAGCTTTCGGTTACGCGTTGCTAAGAGATCGGACTTAGACTTTTGAGCTTGGAGATTCGCTCTACTTCGCTCCCGATCGTACTCTGGTGCTTCCAGAGTCCTCAAAACTTGGCAAAGGCCCAATTCGCTGAGCTAAGCAGTCTCACGGTTTTCTCCACTAACACTGTCTCGTGTCATCATTGACAGAGACTCAAACAGTCGAACAGTTCATCGTTCTGAACTGGACTTCTGAAAAACCGTGGGACTGCTTACAACGGTGTCCAAATGACACCGTGGGATTGCTGACCAGTGTCTGGATGACAGGAAAGAGAAATCATATTTCTCATTCCCACCATCCAGCATTATATTATTATTTTATATAATTACTAACTAAATCGACGTATTGATCGATCCCAATACTTCACATCGTTATTCTTATTATCCCTTTCTTCTGTACAACCGATTGTCTTTTTTACGGTTCTATCTCTCCCCTCAGCCCTTCGATAAAATGTTAATAGAAAAATTTTATTTACACATACTTGAATGAATTTGAAACATCACATTTGAAGACACCATCAGAAAGCTCACTCTGAGGGAAATTCATGAAAAATGCGAAATTTTCAGCAATCATAAAAATCAAATCAACCAACATAACTATCGTAATCATCTTTTAACTTGGACTTAATGGCATTAAAACAAACATTTTAAGCTATGATTGAATTGATTTGAAGCATGATATTCAAAGATATCCCCGGAATTCTGATTTTCAAAAAATACAAAATTTTTGCAAATTTTCAAATTAATCAAATAACGATTATTGCTATCGCCTTCATCTTCGAACTCGGTCAAAAGGACACTCAAACAAATTTTTCAAGACATCATTCAAACAATTCAGAACATTTTTTTTCAGTTATCGTGGAACAATAGATTTTCGAAAAAATTCGAAAATTAAAATAACTAATTGATGAATTAAATTTCAGTTAATGGCGATTGCTAGGGCTCAACATTGTCTACATTTGAAAAAAAAGATTCATTTCCATCCATTCATTAGCGAACAATTGATGAAAAACTTTGTTACATACACACACGTACGGACGAGAGCTAAAAATTACATTTTCAGACTTTTTGGATTATACTAGGTCGATATAATCCAAAAACTCCAAAACATAAATTTGACCGATTACAAAGCTTCCATTCGGCAGCAAAAAGCAGCCAAATACTTGGATATCCTTAAGAAAGTTCAATTCTTATGATTATCACTCCATCATACTTAGCATCTAAAATTTTTTATTGTTTCTCCATTGCAAAACAGACATCCGGATCACGTAGACCCACCGATAACCCCCACAAAGCTCCTAGTAGTCCAACGCGTGAAGCCCTACGTTGGTAACCCCTATTGGCACACACAAATTCTTGACGCATTCAAATTGAACGAAAAATACAGCAAATGCGACAGAACTAAGAAAAGTGAAATGATTGTAGTGAAAAACACTCCAGAGGTTTGCGCCCAGTTATGGAAGATTAAACATCTTATCAGGGTGACACCCCTGAACCAGCCTGATAAGCTTCCAGAGGACGATGATGTGCATGCCACATGGCTCATGGAGAACGGAGATCTCTTGCTCACCCCTAGGGTTGACCCGGCTAGAGAACAAGCGACTTTGGATCACATGAAGAATCCCAAATGTCTGGATCGTGAAACCCTGTCCTATGAACTGAGAATGAGGTGGTTGAACCCTTGGGACACGTGAGTTACAGAAACATTTTTGGGCGGAATGAGCGAGCAGGTGCAACAAGTGTTGATTTTTTATTTCAAATCATTGAGAGGATAAATATGAAGTATGTTTATAGTTTAAGGAGAAGATAAAGAAGAGGTAAAAAAGTTGTTGGATTGATTATTGGGATCAGTATTGATCTGCCTTACCTTGCAACAATCTTTTTCATAAAAACGTCGTAAACCTTTGAACCATCTTCCTCTTGATTCAGTCTCTTGGGAAATTTTTACAAACCAAATCCTCTTGGATATGTCAATTGAATTCCACATACCATATTTCGTCTTAATTTCCGTCTTCCTATTTTATTTTGTACCACAAATTGCTTACAAGGGTAGGTTAATTCCTCACGAATTGTTGGCGAACAATATCCAATACATCTAGGCTCAAGTACTGATTATTCGTAGCAGTTCGATGATTATCCATTACAGTTGTGACTGACATCATCATGAATAGAGAAGTTTTTGAATAAATCAGGGGTACTTGTTACTGCGTTGCTAGAAGAACTGTAAAGTACGATGCGGATGTTCGTATGATCTGCAATAAAAGCGGTGATCGCAATCTTTATGCGAAATAATCTGTAGTGATGCGTATTTTTCTTTCTACCATATTAAATGTCGGGAAATTCATGACCAAGAATTTTCCTGCTGTCAGCTGACACGGCAGCTGACTCCTCATGAGAAGCAAACTCAACATTTTTTGGGACTTTACTGAGCTGTGGTACCATTGCGCATTCGATCTAAATAATTCGTAAAACAAAAATCACCGCTGGTAATGATGATCGAAGGGATCAAGCGTATTTACATATTTTCTTGAATACCAAGGCTGTGATCTATGAGACGCTGACCAAGCAGACATTCCACAAAGAGATGTCCGAGTTGAGAAATTGTTAGCGAACCGTATTGGACAATTTTTTCGGTCGCATCTAAGTTGACGGCGATCTAGAACAAAAACGGAATGAAACATTCAAAGAAAGAAATTCGTGGGGAAAGTATTAGAGACGTCTTGAATCAGGAAAGCCATTCTTAGCTTGAATGAAGTCATGAATAGGTCCAATTATTCGATCAATTGGGCCGGGGAGAATTTTAGATCCTCATTATGAATCATCTAAGATGGATGGGGCAAAGTGGAATGTATATAACAGTTTATATCATTACTTGTACACCAGTTATGCTGATGATAATCATGTTGAGTCCGATGACAGCGAGAAAGTTCCACATGTAGAGTCCCTCAAGCTCTTCAGCAAATCTATCAAAAAATTAACTATTTTAATCCAAGAACGATGATTACATATGGCGACGTACTCGGTAGCTCGATAATGTATCTGAATGCAACGTTTGACGTGCAGAATTCCCTCCGTAGATTCACCATTACTATCAATTGGTATATGTTCGATGACGTATCTTGACAAAAAAATACAAGTGGATGAGTATAGGTATTGTTGCTAGTAAATTAGCAATTTCCTTCCGAATGGGTTGTCCTTGAAATTCTCATTTCACTATTCTATTTTTCCATTTTTTCATGTCACAGTACTATCATCAATTGAAATGTTATCAAAATTTTGCGTATTACTTCGTTCTGTCAAATAATTCTACAGTCAGACCCTCTCAAGACTCGAATTCGTTTTCAGTCTGGGTTTAATCAAGGTTCAATCAACACTGAGAGAAAAAATTCGCTCTACCGAAAAGATAAATGTTCACCTGTACAAAATTTTCTTGTCTCAAGATTATTATTCCCCACGAGAAAATATTCTGCAGCGAAAAATTTATTCTTTCCACTTGAAAATCTGACAGTGGCATATGAATACATATTCTTTCGAGTAGAATGCCAGGATTCAAATATCATGATAAATAATAATCTGTTTGACTGCAAACCAAAAAAATTTCCCCGAAGCAGAAGTTTGAGCCGACAGAAGAACCACTCTTTCAGCAAAAATACGACTGTATAATCTCTACTGCAACTTTCTCTATTATTTCCAATATTACTCATTTGTTCCCCCGCCATTGATAGTTATTGAGTGAGAAATCAAAGTCCAGTTCTAAGGTCACAAACGGATAAGTTTGAAAAGATCAAACCTCTGATCCACAGAAAATTTTAAAACCTTTTACGAAGCTTTATTGTAATCAGCGGAATAGTGTACTTTTTTTCCGCTTGACTTGTGTACGTGAAAAAAAAACAGATTTTGAGGCGACAAATTATTTATCTATTTACATCAAACTATACGTTGACTCCACGTATCTTATATTATTAGACGAAGTTATCTCGATATTTTTGAGCGGAATAAATATATTTTCGGCAGAGGTAATTTTTTCTCTCAGCGAAGGTTTAATCAGTGTATAGCCGGAATTTAATCAGGGTTTATTCAGAATTTGGCCAGAGTTTAACCCAGGTTCTGTCAGAAGTTAGTCGGGACCATGAATCAATATGAATAAGTATTCAACATAATAGACTACTACCTGAGTTCAATAGAGATAGAGATTTCGATATAAAAAGCTCATGACGGTATTGTGTAACTTGATGAGCAATGATGCTGTTCTCACCATTTTCCAAGTTGATTAAGAAGCCATTGAAATATAGTGGAACCCCGTTATAACGAGCGTGTGGAGCGTGTGAATAGACACTGCCTTGAGATGAAACGGAACCCCTGTGTCTATATGAATTTTTAGAATTGTGTTTTCTCCTGCAATTATTATTTTATATTTATGAAACTACTTCATTGACTCAACAATGCAATGATCGAGTCAATAAAGTAGTTTCATAGATAAAAATTAATAATTGAAGGAGAAAACAATTCTAAAATTTCATACAGACAAAGGGGTTTCGTTTCCCCTTAAAGTAAACTTTAATGAAAGTCCATCGTTTATTATTTACTGAAGAGTACTGTCAAAAAAAATGTCGATCAGATTATTTTTTTATTCAGTTATCAATTAAAATATTGAAAAACATTTTTATGAAAAAAAATGGATCTTTAAATATTTTTATGGCACGAACAAAGTTGTTTTCAAGTTGGTGAAAAAATTTATATTTGTGTTCATGGAAAAGAACATTGTTAAAAATTCAGTAAATAATAGAAGAATTATTTAACGAAAATATCCATACATAAAACTTGAAAAATACTCAAACTGTTTATTTCTTATTCCTCTCTTTTCGCTGGGAGTTCCGAGAACTGAGGCCACTGAGCGCATGGTGATGGTAACGAAATATAAGCGCTTTCGCCGAATCGGCTACCCCTACACCCCCAGGCGCTCTTATAACGGGGTTCTACTGTATATTTTTCAAGCCCTGATTTAATTGCTATTACTGATGATTCTTTCAGTAATCATGAAAAAACCGATTTTCTCTTTCAAATCGCATAAACAATGTGCTGTAACTCTACAACCAATTGTGGGACCCCATTATATTCTGATAGAATCACGAGGGTATTGTCATAAATTTTTTGAGCCATGACTAATTCCATTTTGATGATAATTTTTTTAGTGATCGTTGACAAATCTATTTTTGGAAAAATATCAATTTTTTCGAATCTCTATGAAAAATTGAATTTTAATTCGTGTCAATGCATAGAGGTCATTTTAAAGTCTATATTCATGAAAAAATTGATGAAATTCGAGTGATCCCTTTTTAGAAAATTTCTAAAAAAAAATGAAGATAATAGACTATGCATCGCATATTCTGACTTTTTAGAGCATTTTTCAAATTTCAACGATCGCAAAGCTTCCATTCGGAAGCAAAAACCGAGCCACCATTAAATGATGCTCTTAAATCTGGAATAAACCAACATTACCCCAGTGTTGCAAACAATCCAAACACGTGATACGAATAGATGAAGAACAACAAGTCACAAGAGATGATACCAAACACAATGAGAAATGTCGTAACTTCTGCCAACGAAAACAGGCCCCAGTAGTACTTGTGAACATCTATTGACCCGTAGTCCACTGGCATTGGAAACAGGGGTAGAGTCTCATTTGTCTCGATGAATGTGTGCACAAGTCGTAATTGTAACGGCTCTGTCGCGAATACAACTCCTCCACCGAATACGGATACTACAAAACGTAATTCCATAGCATAACAATTAACAATTAATCCTGCTGTCCTCATTATTCTTATTGTCGTCGATATCAACCTAAATATATGATGGACAATCTCTTTCCCGATGCGGTGTAATGGTGAAGAATCTGCAACTCGTCCTCCGAGAAAATTTTCCAATTTTCTTTTATCTTAGTTAGTAGTGCCTTCATCTGAAAAGAAAACGCGTGAATAGCGTTCACAACCGACAGGAATACAGCGAAGCCTGTACCTTCTTGAAATTATACCAATTGTTGATGGTTTTTATCACAAATACTGTATCAATTATGAACGGCCCAATAGCATCGAGAATAACTTCAGGATCATCCCTGTGCAGGACTACAGCTCTAATCTGCAATTGTTGATTGAACAGAAGTTTTTGGCATGAGAAGTGTTTAGTAATTAGCTAACATAACAACTCCAATTTTTCAGATTTACTGATAGGTAAATATTATAGTTTATATGTTAGTCTTGAAGTATATCGACATCATTTAGATCGGAACCTGGTTGCTATAAATAAATTTAACCTCTTGAGCCATCACACTTTGTTACATGGATGCTCAGGTAGATGTACACTGAGAGAAAAACAAATACGGTCTCAAACAAGTCTTGTTTGGGCCAACAAAATCGCTAGTTGAAAATTGCCAAAAAAGAATTTGTTTGGTTCGAATTTGAAAGTCTCAAACATGAATAATTGTTCTGCTTTCGACAGCAACGAAATATTTGGCTCAAGAGGTGGATAATTCACACCTGACGGTGCCTTTTCAGGATGAAAATATCTCATACAGCGGAAAATTTATCAACAAATATTTTATCCCTGACTTACAAGATTGCTATCGCATCATTATTATTGTTTTCGTGAGAAGACCCGGTAAACCGCGATTCTAACCTCGCTTCGCTCAGTTTGATCGCGGTTTACGGGCCTTCTGACGAAAAATTGCATTCATCACACGGTCCAAAAGTATTTTCTGATGAATGTGATTATAGGCCTCACCTTCGGCTCGGCCTACAAAGCCACATTCGTCAGAAAATACTTTGTGGACCTTGTGATGAAAATAACTATTTATTTAAGGGTTCATTTGTTGTCTATGATTATTAGACAGCCGAAACGAAAAACTACTATCCCTTGTTTTACATAAAACAAATATTTTTCTGAAGCAAAATACGTATGGAAGTACCGAATAATAAAGGAGTAGTGCTAGAAATGATATTTCTTGCGTGTACAGAGAATGCAATTTTTTTTTGAACTACTAAATCTATTTTTGCGACAAAAATGTTTCATTCCGGCACACTCTCTGCATGTTTGGCACAAAAAAATCCTTTTTGCTTCTGAGTGGAAGCATTGAAATCGTGCGATTTTTCGATTCTCTAATTTTGCCCGGAAATGATGTAGAATGGTCTAAAACGTAAAAATACAAAGTTTGAGGACCATGTATGTATGTGCGCGTGGTCAGCTTGGTTCACTGGAGAAGATTGAATGAATAAAGGACTAAAATAATTCCAAAAAATTTGAAATTCTGTGAGATTCTAGGTATTAATGAGGAATAAGTCTCTGCTAAAGTTCAGCTGAATCGGTTCAGCCATTTTTGAGAAATCATCATTTGTTTTTAAATCGTTTTTTGCAAATATCCCGAAAACTATCCAACCGATTTCAATTTTTTTTTCAGAATACTCGTCTTGATGTCTTCTATCGCAATCTATCAAAATATCTATACCCATTCATACAAAGTTTTCGAGATATTTCTATTTTTCGGTTTTTCGCTGAAAATTTTTGTTAGCACTCTAGTTTTTCTAAAAATTGCCATATTAACGTGAAATTTGGTACAAAGTTTTCTCTTGGCACTAAAATGTTTGGTATTGAAGATGGGCTAAATCGGATGGAGAGTTGAGAAGATATTCGACTTTGTATCTAAATCTATTTTCTTGAAAATCTCAAAAACTACTCAACCGATTTCAATTTTTTTTTTCAAAATATTCATCTCAATGTCTCCTATTCCAACCAATTGGAATATGCACAATCCATGCAAGTAATTCATGCAAAGTTCCCGAGAAATTCAAATTTTTCGATTTTTCGCTAAAAATCCGTTTTTGCACTCTAACTTTGGAAAAATTTACATATTAATCTGAAGTTTGGCACGAGGTTTCATCTTGTTTTACTTGAAAATTGAGAAAATCGGAGAATTTGCGTCTTACAGAAACTGAAATTTTTTATTCACCACAAAACAGAATTTTCATTTTCTCATTATTTTTAAAAAATAGAATTACAACAGATCCATTCGGAAGCTTGCTACCAATGAAATTGGCAGAGATGAAAGATAAAAAAATCAACAACGCATGAAGAAACTATCATATCTTTTTGATAATTTTCAGAAAACTATTTTCTTGGCACAAGTAAAACTTGTTTGAGAAATTCGTTGTTTTTCTCTCAGTGTACGGGACCTCCCATTCTATGCCTTTCCTTCTAAAAGCAGTTTTTTAAATTTCACTTATGAATTGTTCATATAAATTCAGCGATTAGCGAAGCGCGTATCAAGCCTCACCAGCACTTAGCATTACCCAGGGTTCACGATGGGACCGCAGCTGGTACGAAGTTATTTACCTAATCGAGTCCGGCTCAATGTTCTTATTGATTTTAAATTCTTATTGTTGTTAAATGACGAAATAATTCAGCTTCCTCGAAAAATTTTTTGGAGTAGTTATATGTACCAATTACCAAAGCAAATGTTTGCAATGTCACCCTTGGTATCAGTTGAATAACAGTCAGGGTCAATAACATTCCACGCGAAAGAATGAGCGCATTCACAGATTGATTTGGCCATTGTCCAACAAAGCATGATGTTATCTTGGAAACTCGGAAATAATCCTGATCCCAGAAGTCCATCTCTTCTTAGTTTAGGTTCATGAAAGCTCGAGTAATACTGCTGGCGCAATAACTGAAGACCACGTAGCTCAAGTGAAAAACATTTTCTTTTTCTTCCATGTCGGAAAACAACATCTGGACTTGACAGAAGTGTCTTCTGGTAGAGTGAAAAAAACTTTATGTGAATAATAGATGGGGAATTCTGGGAAGCAGTGGAAGGGTGAAAATTCACACGCACGGTGGGGACGTCACAGTGTTTCATGTGTCCGTGCGTACAGCACTTTAGTCTATATCCCCGAGAAGAACGAAAGAAATTGTTTTTTTTTTCAATTTTATGCGGAAAAATTCAACTTTTGAGGAATACCACCTCCTTTGGACGAAGTGATATCTTTCGTTGGTTTCAACATTTTGAAAGGAATTCTTTGGAAATGGCTCAAATGGAGATTTGGTTGGGATACGGAACATTCAAGTAGGATTCATAAACTCAGGTTTGGAAAAGTAGTATGATCTACTGAAGATTTATGTAATCTTCATGGGATTATTTTTTTTAACGTCGCCTTACTTATACCTACGTTATGTAAGTTTATCAGCGACGGGGGTTTTCAATGGTTTTTTTTCAACAGGGCACGTACCCTGAAGCAGAGGTGGTCGTATTAATCCGTAAGGATTGATACCATCGTAGCCCCCACCCTAGCTCCCTACCTTTTACTGCGGCTGTGGCCGATTTTGTGCGCTGTACCGTATTCACTCCTTGTCACTGAACAGATATGGGAAACCACAGAAAATCCATGTCGATACAATTGGTTACTCTGTTAGCAACCTCCCGCTCGCCCAGAGCCGAGATAGACCGAGCCCTGATAAGCAGAACCCCGCCCAGGTAGGCCCTTAAACCTCCTCGCAGAAGTTGAGGGGCCTTCCCAGCCGAGATCCGAACCTCAGCCGCTCAGTGGAATCCCCAACCCTTGTGATCAGAAGTTAAAAATTCCACCCCGGCTGGGATTCGAACCCACGACCATCTAGTGGTCAAGCCAAACTAACGATTTAACGACTGCGACCACTGGACGTCGGTCTTCATGGGATTCGAAATTTACATTTGTTTGAAATATTTTACCAATAATTCAAAGATCCATTCGAGTCAAGTGGGGCAAGATGGACACTTTTGAATTACTTCTTAATATTGACGAGTCATGCAATTTTTAATTTTTTTTTCTCTGTGGAAGGTACGATTCTCTCGCTTTGTAACGTGATTAGATTGATTTCAATTTATGAAAAAAAGTCAAAAGTGTGGAATGAAATGCCTGGAGGCAAACGATGTCCTACGGCATGACTCCAATATTGAAGTAAATAATTAGTTTTAGGTATGGAAATAAGTGATGAAGTGTATCTTGAATTGCTAAGATTAAATTCTATTACTGCGGCCGCAAGACGAGTAGTCATTGCCATAAAAATTGAAGAAGAGGGAGAAGAAGAATTCTATTACTCTACGACTCTATCAAACCTAACAAAGACATAATAAGGAACGTCGTCATCACAACCCAGGAACTATCGCGGGCTTGTTATTGCATAGCTAGGAGAACTGTGAAGTATGAAGCCGAGGTCCGTATGATCTGTAGAAGACGAAGTGTTGAAAATTTTGTCATCTAAAAGAACGTAGACGTTAGATATATCAGGTTCTTACCCTGCTGTAACTCTCCATATTAATGACCAGTAGTTTTCCAGCAGTCAGTTGACAGGGGTATTGGCTCCTCATGAGGAGTAACCTCAGCATCTTTTGGGATTTTACCGAGCTGTCGTACCATTGTGAATTAGATCTAAATAATTCATGGCATAATGATCATTAAATGTTTCCAATTAGCGGGGGTGATGGGCTTGAGTATATTTACACATGCTCTTGAATACCGAGACTGTAATCTATGAGACGCTGACCGATGAGGCACTCGACAAAAAGATGTGAGAACGATAGGATTGTCGCCGAACCGTACTGAATCATTTCTCCTACGGCATCCACGTGGGCTACAATCTGGTGGAAAGCAAATTACATAAAATGTCATCTTCGTTTTGAATACCCAGGTGATATGACACCATTACCTCAACACCAATGATACTAATCAGAATCATATTCAACCCGATAACGCCGAGAAAGTACCACAAGTAGATTCCCCCCACTTCTTGCGCGAACCTATCAAAACAAGTGGGAAATTGCTCTTGTATTGCATATAGTATAGTTATTTTTGCTAATAAATTAGCAATATGCTTCCGAATGGTTATTTTGTACATCATTTTCTTCTATTATGCATAATTCATTATTTAGTTCATTTTATTGAATTGAATAAGATTTCTTTTCAACTAATTTTGTCAGATTTTCAACTTAGTTGAATGTTATCATCATCATTGTGACGTTATGAGTTTTACCCGGAGGTAAAACTCAGGTAAAGATTTTACCCTTCTTACTACTACACTTTGCCTTGCACTTTGCACTGTTTTATTCCTGCACTGGAATCCTTGGGTCCTCAGTTGTCACTCCGACCTCGGCTAACTTCGGCGGTAAGCTCACGGGAGGGCTCGCTCACTCGGGGATGGTTATGAAGGATTGGGGACGTATGTAACTAGCCTCTTTCTCAATTAAACTTGAAGAATTCGCCACGCGAGGGCCACATGGTCGGTTGGGACAAATCGTCACGCCACCTGGTCAAAGTTTCAACATATCACAAATCAAAACAAGAAGGATAGAAGGGTCACAACAAAACACGTGAGAATATAGATGAAAGGTTCCTATTTTTCGCAAAATAAGACAAATTCCGGATAACTGTTTGTGATCAACGAAGTGATTAATTGTTCCTGAAAAATTCTAACCTTGTGATTAACTCGATTTTTAAACCATTGGAGTTGATGTTTCGACATACCAGCCACCGTTTCAAGTCCGAGACGAGGTTTTGGCTTACTTTTGCTTAAGGTAATCTTGCACCTGGGACATCATCTTTCGTCAAAACTACTTTTTCATCACGCTGTGACGCCTTTTTTTCAGGGGTGATTTTTCAAAAATTTATTTTAAAAAAAGTACCAACTAGCAAATGTCTTTTATTAGCTCGCAATTTTCTTCAAAACTACTTCAATGAGGAAAAAAATAAAAATTTGGAATATCTATACATGAGGGGCTAATTGATCAGATCTTTAAATTCGGTTACCTACCTTGCCACTTGAGCGCAACTATTTGTCCCAGCCATCACTAGCGCCCCTATCGGATTTTCTGGCGTTTATTGAGAAAGAGGCTAATTGTAAACACAGGTGTATTTATCTGGTAAAAGCTATAGATGTATTATTCATAATTGTTGACTAAAATACACGACAGGGTTTCGACTTGGGTTCGGTTACGCGTTGCTAAGAGATCGGACTTAGACTTTTGAGCTTGGAGATTCGCTCTATTTCGCTCCCGATCGTACTCTGGTGCTTCCAGAGTCCTCAAAACTTGGCAAAGGCCCAATTCGCTGAGCTAAGCAGTCTCACGGTTTTCTCGACTAACACTGTCTCGTGTCATCATTGACAGAGACTCAAACAGTCGAACAGTTCATCGTTCTGAAGACACCATCAAAAAGCTCACTCTGAGGGAAATTCATGAAAAATTCGAAATTTTCAGCAATCATCATAAAAATCAAATCAACCAATATAACTATCGTAATCATCTTTTAACTTGGACTTAATGGCATTAAAATCAACATTTTAAGCTATGATTGAATTGATTTGAAGCATGATATTCAAAGATATTTCCGGAATTCTGATTTTCAAAAAATACAAATTTTTGCAAATTTTCAAATTAATCAAAATAACGATTATTGCTATCGCCTTCATCTGCGAACTTGGTCAAAGGGATATCCAAACAATTTTTTAAAGCCATCATTCAATCAATTCAGGACATTTTTTTTAATTATCGTGGGACCACCGATTTTCGAAAAAATTAAAAAATTAAAAAAACTAATCGATTAATTAAATTTTAATTAATGGTGATCGATAGGGCCCAACAATACCCACATTTGAATAAAAAAGATTCAATCGGTCCATTCATTAGCGAACAATTGAACAACAACTTTGAAGAAAAAAATTAAAAATTACATTTTTGGATTTTTTGAATCATACTGGGTCGATATAATACAAAAAATCCAAAACTTGAATGTGAACGATTACAAAGCTTCCATTCGGAAGCAAAAATAGATAATTGGAATGCAGAAAACGTAATGATGTATGACGTACTCTATGATGCGATAATGTAACTGAATGCAACGTCTGACATACAACTCATCGTTTGGCCCGTCATCAGTGTCAATTCGCAGATGGTTAAGTATGTATCTTAATAGAAGAATAGAACTATCATGCACCTATATGATGGAAATTAGGTAAACCCGTATAGATGCGGCCCAACATTACCCCAGTGTTGCGAACAATCCGAGAGTATGGTACGTCAGCATAATGAATAATGTCGCACAAGCGACTGTGAGAATTGCCATGTACCCTGTAGTGATTGCTGTCAGAAGAGAAAGACTCCAGTAATATTTGTCCACATCAATTGGACCATAGTCCACCGGCACCGGAAAGTGTCGGTTCGTTTCGTTTGCTCTCATAAGCTTGTGGACAAGCTCTTGTTGTAATGGCTGGGTTATGAATATTCCAACACCACCTACTAATGCTCCTGAAAGAAGTGAAGCGATTGCCAAAACTTTGATTCAAGTGCGTCTTGAGTAGTGATGCCGCGAGAAACTTTACGAGACATTTTGAGACAATACTTTGGAGGGATTATCTCGGTTTCAGTGAACGCGGAAATTGTTGGTGTCGTCTCTGTCTCGAAATGCGCAGTATCGACTCCTCAAGTGATGACTCCGAGTCAATTTATCTCACCTCTGTGTCCAGTTTTTCGCGTTTTTTATATATAGAAAACGAGATGAGACAAAAACCGAGATTTTACAGTAAAAATACGAAAAACGAAGACCGAGATGAGATAAATTGACCCGGAGTCATCATAAGAGGAGTTGGTTCCCCCTATTTCGAGATTGAGATGAAACCAAGGATTCCCATGTTCATTGAGACCGGGATCATCTCTCCAAAGTATTGTCCCGTGATGTCTTGTAAAGTCTCTCGTGGCATCACTAGTCTTGAGAGTTCACTTTTCCGAGGAATTTCGCGGGCCTCGAGTTCTTATTAAAGTAGCTCTGGCCTTCGGCCGAGCTACATTGTTAAAAATTTCTTGAAGTTTCAGTCATAGCGTCATCTGAATTTTCGATGTTCTGAGGTTGAATTCAATTTAAATTAAAGTGTTCCCTCAATTTCCCAGTCCTCTTGCAAATTCGAGAAAATTGGGTTTTTCTTGTTAAATAATCATTGATTTTGCAAACAAAGCTTGAATTTACAAGCTCGTCATATTTTTCAATAATCTTTGAATTTATCGTAAGGGTAGAGCTGCTTTAATTGACTACACATGAAATGATTTCTAACTTCATGCGTAAGAAGACTCTAGGCCCCCGCAGACCCCCAAAACGTAACCTTGACAAGTACTAAACAAAATTATGGCTATATTCAGAATCGAAGTTGAGGAAAATAGTCAACCTAGATATAACTTGCATAATTTCTTCCCGGCTATAGTCCACTCCTCGAGTACCTGTAATTCATCCTTTGAGAAAATTCCGAAATTCGTGTAAATTTTGTTCATGAGATTCTTCATCTGAAAGGAATGGCGCACGTGAATCGTGTTCATAAGTGTTGGTGACAATGACTATGTCTTTACCCTTTTCAAATTCCACGCATTGCTGAATGTTTTAACCACCAACATTGCATCCATTACAATCGGAGTGGTGACACTGAGAACAATCGCAGGATCATCACTATGCAGGAACAAGGCTCTAAACTGCAATCGTTCATTAGAGAAATATCCGGTAAACGTTTTAGTGCAGTGGGAGAGAAAAAAATTTGAGCCGATGCGGAGCATCTACTTGATCTAAGTAGGATTGAATCAAGTTGAGAATCAACTCTTTTCGAGTAGATTTTATCGATTTCGGTGAAGTATCCAAAAATGTCAAGTTGCATTGATGAGTCGATGCTAGTAGAGCTCGACTTGACACTAATTGATGACTTGATTCAAGTAGAGTTAAATTTAAATCAAGTAGGAACGTACTTGAATTGAGTATCTTTCCTATTTGAATCAAGCATCGTTCGATCTTGAATCAAGTAGATTTCGGTCTGACGCCAAATGGTGGCTTAATTCAACTAGACGTCGACTTCGATCACATGGAAAGATACTTGAATCAAGTAGATTTTGATTTGACATCAGGTGACGATTTTATTCAAATAGAGCTCGAATTAAATCAAGTAGAAAGATACTTGATTCAAGCAAATTCCGAATTAACACTGACAGCTTGATTCAAGTAGAGTACTTGAATTATGCGAATTGAGTAGCTTTTCTACTTGAATCAAGTATCGTTTGAACTTGAATCAAGTATATTTTGGTCCGACACCAGTTGACGACTTAATTCAAGTAGACCTCGACTTGAATCGAGTAGGAAAATAGTTAAAACCACTATCTTTTCTGCTTGAATCAAGTAGATTCCGGCCTGATACTAGATGACTTAATTCACGTAAAGCTTGACTTGACTCACGTAGAGTTCTACTTGAATCAAGTAAGAAGATACTTGAATCAAGTACCTTCCCGATTGACACTGGTTCTCATAAAACAATTTTTCTTTACACACAAAATTCGTCAAAAATCCAGATGGATTAGATCAGCCAACGACTTAAATCGAATAAAAAAATACTTGAATCAAGTCGTAATCTACTTGAATCAATAATATTTTTAATACACAAAAAGAGTACGTTACCCTCGGTATCAGAAGACCAATGACCAGAATGAGGAGTACAATACGAGGTAAAATAAACTCCTTTGAAGACTGATAAGGCCATTGTCCGACCAAACATGCTGTTATCCTAGGAACTCTGAAATAATCTTGATCCCAAAACTTATCCATTATCTATCTTTATCCTTACCCAGGCGGAAGTTTATGAGAGCATGAGGGATACTGCCGACTCTATCACCACGTAACCCTCCCTCATGAAAAAAATTAATTCGTTTTCTATAAAGTCAGAAGACCACATCTGGAATTGACAGAATTCGTTTCGCGTGGAGTTAAACATATCGATTGAATGAATAATGAAGTATCGGTTCTGGAAGCCGAAGTGGAAGGGTGAAAATTCACACTGCCAAGCTATTGCAGTACAATTCCATAAGAATCGATAGTGCGAAGATGACAAGGGGCTCTTTGTTTCTTTTCGCAAAAATACTAACTTTTCCTGGGAGTTTATTCTTTTTTCCCCTATCGCATCGGAAATATCTGGACTCGGCAAGAGGTGTCTAGAAGTTTATTTTTATTCAGACACGGGGGGAATATCACACGAGCTTTTCGAACACAAAGGGTGAACGGTGGAAACAACACGCAATGCGATTTTCTGGAGCTGCTAAGGTGTGGAGAAAATGGTGAACAAAAATAAAAATACAAGTTGAAGGTTTTACCTTCTTCAATGTGCGAGGGACAGTTTTCCGACAAATTCACCTCGGGCATTCACATTTCCACATCTGGGAAAATAATTCTTCGCAGTAACTTTTCGGATGTGCTCCTATACGGATTATTCAGGTAAGATTGAAGAACACAGAGTGGAATAAATAGTGCAATTGACTTGCCTTTTGAAGTTTAAAGGATTTGTGGTTGGTCGGGTATTAATACGCAAGGCGAACGAGAGTGATTGAAATTTATTTTGACACGTACAGTAAAACAAGTCTACTTGTGGCTTCCAAAAGGAAGCTTTTGTAATCGCGCAAATTTAAGTTTCAATTTTTTTATTTTTAGATTGCATCTATATGTGTGTATGTATGCATATGATCAATCGAATTGCATGAATACAGACTTTATTAAGCTCCATTCATTGACATGAATTAAAATTCAATTTTTCATACAGATTCGAAAAAATTGATATTTTTCCAAAAGTCGATTTCTCAACGATCACTCAAAAAATTGTTATCAAAATGGAATGAGCTGCGGCTCATAAATTGATAACAATGCCCTCTTGATTCTATCAGAATATGATGGGATTCCTGAATAAACCCTGATTAAATCCCGGCTATACACTGATTAAACCTTAATTGAACCTTGATTGAACCTGAACTGAAAACGAATTCGAGTCTTAAGAGGGTTTGAATGTAGAATTATTTGACAGAACGAAATAATACGCAAAATTTTGGGTAGCCGCTCTAAATTTCACAAAATAAAAATATCACATCAAAATAACTTTCATCAAAATTTCATTATCACAAATATAACAAGCTCAATTTATCACGACTCAAAAATATCATCGGTCAAAATATCACCTGAGAAAATATCATTAAGCAAAATATCATTAGCGATTTCACGAACAAATTATAATTGTATATTGTGAGCGATTCCACGGAGGTATTGTAGGACATCAGCGTTAGCGTCGAATGCATCAACCAGGGCATGTAGACGAGCGTCGTGATCACGATATTTCTTCCTTTTCCTTATCTCCACTGTCCTTCCAGCTATGAATTGTGCACATGTGACTTCTGTTGTAGCTTGTTCTGTCTGCAGTACACTCAGGAATTGAAAAAATATACCACAATTTCTTATAAAATTGTGATATTTATCGCTGTGATGTTATTATTATTGATGATATTACCCAGTGATATTTTTTTATGGTGATATTTTCCTGTGAAATTTTGACGTGTGTTATTCACCTTTTGTGATATTTAGAGCGGTAACCAAATTTTGATGACTTCTCAATCCATGATAGTACTATGACATGACAAAATAGAAAAAGAGAACAGTGAAATAGGAATTTCAAGAAAGAGAATCCATTCTGAAGCAAATTGTTAATTTAATTCTTTAATTGAATGTCTCGGGGTATTATCAATGGATCTTCATTCTTTCGAAGATGACCAGTAACATAAACATACCTCATCGCGTGCTTTGCATTATATCTCCTTACTTTCTTGTAGAGCACATCAATAAATTCAATAATCAATTCGAACATTCATAATGAGGTACGTCACGACAATTATAAAAATCTCGTAAACTCATCTCAATTGCGTAGCTAGGAGAACTGTGAAGTATAAAGCTGAATTTCCTACGATCTGCCGTGAAAGCCATTCCGAACATTATTTCGATGAAAAGCCTGAAATGATCGGCATCTTACCGTGTTGAAGGTCTCGAAATTCATGACCAAGAATTTCCCAGCCGTCAGCTGACACGGGAGTTGACTCCTCATGAGGAACAAGCTTATCATCTTTTGGGATTTGACAGAGCTGGCGTACCATTGTGCATTTGATCTAAATGATTAATCGCACAAGGATATTGAAATATTTCCAAATAGCCATGACGATAATATCGGGGATATTTACATTTTCATCACGCTGTGACGAAAAGTGAACTTTTCGGCATGCTCCGCGTGCCTAAAAGTCCAATTTCCGCCACATCGTGATGAAAAATATTGTTCGTAACTCGTGAAAAAATGTTTTTTGCACTCGCTACGAAATATACTAATATTTTTGTACACCAAGACTATGATCTACCAGACGCTTTTGAAAAATCAAAGTGGGACGGATTATACCGTTACCTGCACACTCGTCAGATTGATTAAAATCATGTTAAATCCTATTACAGCGAGAAAGGTCCACCTGTAGAGGTCATCAATCTCTTCGGCAAATCTATAAAAAAATAGAGCATTGGAACGCAAGAAGCATAATGATGTAATATTTGTCCACATTGATCGAACCGTAGTCCATTGGCACGGGAAATATACCCGAGTGGAAACTCCGGTCAGGTCTTGATCAAGTTTGGATCAGGTTAGACCTGACCACTGATCAGGTATTGATCAACTTGACGGATCCGATCTTGATCAGACATGTTACGCCTCTGACCAATCCGGATTTGATCAGGATGAATGGATCCGAACTTGATCAAGTCAACTGTATGAAAACCGGATGACCTGTCTGTCAGTATCAATAACAATTATCAATGATAATTAATCCAAAACAAACGATAATTCAATTCTTCCACTGTAGGCTGCCTCTCTTAATGAATCTCTACTATTATTACCTCTGAAAAAGCTTATTATTTTTTTACCGATGCTGGGGATCGAACCGGGGACTCTATGATTGCTAATCCTATGCCCTAACCACTACGCTATCGCGCTATTACTATGGAGTAAACTGTACATTGCCTATATGATTTTTATCGGTATTCGTTGAATTTACGATTATTCCTGATCTCGCGGATGTGCGTGTGTATTCTCAGAGATAAAATATGTTCAATTAAATTTTTATTTATTTCATTAATAAATTATAATAATGATAATAACAATAACACTAATAAATAAATAGACATTTGGTGATTTTTTTTCTCAAGATCATTCGCGGTNACAAATATAACAAGCTCAATTTATCACGACTCAAAAATATCATCGGTCAAAATATCACCTGAGAAAATATCATTAAGCAAAATATCATTAGCGATTTCACGAACAAATTATAATTGTATATTGTGAGCGATTCCACGGAGGTATTGTAGGACATCAGCGTTAGCGTCGAATGCATCAACCAGGGCATGTAGACGAGCGTCGTGATCACGATATTTCTTCCTTTTCCTTATCTCCACTGTCCTTCCAGCTATGAATTGTGCACATGTGACTTCTGTTGTAGCTTGTTCTGTCTGCAGTACACTCAGGAATTGAAAAAATATACCACAATTTCTTATAAAATTGTGATATTTATCGCTGTGATGTTATTATTATTGATGATATTACCCAGTGATATTTTTTTATGGTGATATTTTCCTGTGAAATTTTGACGTGTGTTATTCACCTTTTGTGATATTTAGAGCGGTAACCAAATTTTGATGACTTCTCAATCCATGATAGTACTATGACATGACAAAATAGAAAAAGAGAACAGTGAAATAGGAATTTCAAGAAAGAGAATCCATTCTGAAGCAAATTGTTAATTTAATTCTTTAATTGAATGTCTCGGCGTATTATCAATGGATCTTCATCCTTTCGAAGATGACCAGTAACATAAACATACCTCATCGCGTGCTTTGCATTATATCTCCTTACTTTCTTGTAGAGCACATCAATAAATTCAATAATCAATTCGAACATTCATAATGAGGTACGTCACGACAATTATAAAAATCTCGTAAACTCATCTCAATTGCGTAGCTAGGAGAACTGTGAAGTATAAAGCTGAATTTCCTACGATCTGCCGTGAAAGCCATTCCGAACATTATTTCGATGAAAAGCCTGAAATGATCGGCATCTTACCGTGTTGAAGGTCTCGAAATTCATGACCAAGAATTTCCCAGCCGTCAGCTGACACGGGAGTTGACTCCTCATGAGGAACAAGCTTATCATCTTTTGGGATTTGACAGAGCTGGCGTACCATTGTGCATTTGATCTAAATGATTAATCGCACAAGGATATTGAAATATTTCCAAATAGCCATGACGATAATATCGGGGATATTTACATTTTCATCACGCTGTGACGAAAAGTGAACTTTTCGGCATGCTCCGCGTGCCTAAAAGTCCAATTTCCGCCACATTGTGATGAAAAATATTGTTCGTAACTCGTGAAAAAATGTTTTTTGCACTCGCTACGAAATATACTAATATTTTTGTACACCAAGACTATGATCTACCAGACGCTTTTGAAAAATCAAAGTGGGACGGATTATACCGTTACCTGCACACTCGTCAGATTGATTAAAATCATGTTAAATCCTATTACAGCGAGAAAGGTCCACCTGTAGAGGTCATCAATCTCTTCGGCAAATCTATAAAAAAATAGAGCATTGGAACGCAAGAAGCATAATGATGTAATATTTGTCCACATTGATCGAACCGTAGTCCATTGGCACGGGAAATATACCCGAGTGGAAACTCCGGTCAGGTCTTGATCAAGTTTGGATCAGGTTAGACCTGACCACTGATCAGGTATTGATCAACTTGACGGATCCGATCTTGATCAGACATGTTACGCCTCTGACCAATCCGGATTTGATCAGGATGAATGGATCCGAACTTGATCAAGTCAACTGTATGAAAACCGGATGACCTGTCTGTCAGTATCAATAACAATTATCAATGATAATTAATCCAAAACAAACGATAATTCAATTCTTCCACTGTAGGCTGCCTCTCTTAATGAATCTCTACTATTATTACCTCTGAAAAAGCTTATTATTTTTTTACCGATGCTGGGGATCGAACCGGGGACTCTATGATTGCTAATCCTATGCCCTAACCACTACGCTATCGCGCTATTACTATGGAGTAAACTGTACATTGCCTATATGATTTTTATCGGTATTCGTTGAATTTACGATTATTCCTGATCTCGCGGATGTGCGTGTGTATTCTCAGAGATAAAATATGTTCAATTAAATTTTTATTTATTTCATTAATAAATTATAATAATGATAATAACAATAACACTAATAAATAAATAGACATTTGGTGATTTTTTTTCTCAAGATCATTCGCGGTATCATCATCCCTCCCTTCTGTACATTTAAGAAGGGCTGGCTGTTAATTAAATTGATTCATTAAATTAAATTAATTTAATGTAAAATCGGGAATTGTTAAAAAATGAGGGGAGGGTTATGAATTGATTTCCTAGAAAACTGAAAATATTTCTTGAAATCTTCGGAAAATTTCACATTTTTCCAAATAACCGTAGATCTTCAAGGATTTTTCTCGAATTATTTGGGAAACCGAAGAATTTTCATAAATTTTGTAGAGTTTAGAATTTATGTATGAAAATCTGAGAAGCAAAAATTGATCATTTTTGTGTATGACAGATATGAAAAAATTAAAATTTGGGAAGTGAAGAATAATTTGTGAGTTAAAAAAATTTAGAAATACTATGTATTTTTTTCTTATGACCAACAATTAGGCAATTTAGATATGTTTTGATATAGAGAAAAACCTCATACATGAAAAAATAAAAAATGTGACGCAGAAAAAATTTTTGGCATTTGAAGAATTTGAAAATACCGAGGAGTTTTTTCAGCGACTACTTTCCGTGACTCATTGACGCTAATCAGAATTGAGGATTAGCGGCCAAAGAGAAATAGTCTTGATTCCAGAAGTTCATCATCCATCTTTATTCTCACTGTGATGTATACTTACGAAAAGTATGAGGAATACTGCTTGTGCACTCACAACTGACCACGTATTCCTCATAAAAAATAACGTCGAGAAAATGCAAGATTGAGCAGAGAACTATTCACGAAGCAGGAGAATAAATTCATTCAATTCGAATTAATTTAATCAATTTCGTCATATCAAATTTCAATTTACTCACACAGACGTATGTATAAGTTCTATACGTAGATATTCTCATTCTTTCAGCGATGAGACGTAACATAAAGATAAGGTAATTTGTGCTTTGAATTCTCTACCTATTTTATTGGAGAGCACATCAATCAGTTCAACAATCAGTTCTGACAGTTATAATGAGATACATCATGACAATTATAAAAATCACGTAAACTCATCTTTATTGCGTAGCTAGGAGAACTGTGAAGTATGAAGCGGAAGTTCGGACGATCTGCAGTGAAAGCAATTTCGAATATTATTTCGATGAAAAGCCTGAAATCATAAGCATCTTACCGTGTTGAAGGTCTCAAAATTCATGACCAATAATTTCCCAGCTGTCAGCTGACACGGGAGTTGGCTCCTCATGAGGAACAAGTTTATCATCTTTTGGGATTTGACTGAGCTGTCGCACCATTGTGCATTTGATCTAAATGATTAATCGCACAAGGATATTGAAATATTTCCAAATAACCATGACTACAATATCGGGGATATTTACATATATTCTTGTATACCAAGACTATGATCTATCAGACGCTGCCCCATTAGACACTCCACAAAAAGATGTCCAAATGGTGAAACAGTTAGCGAACCATACTGAATCATTTTTCCAGCAGATCCCAAATTGACTACGAGCTGGTGAGAGAAAGTTGATGAAAATTCAACTGTCCATTTTGAAAAATCAAAGTGAGACGTATTATACCATTACCTCTACAGCAATTATACTGATTAAAATCATATTAAAGCCTATAACAGCGAGAAATGTCCATCTATAGAGGTCCTCAAGCTCATTGGCAAATCTATCAAAAAATGGAGCATTGGAACACAAGAAGCATAATGATGTCTGATGACGTACTCTATGATCCGATAATGCAATTTAATGCAACGTTTGACGTGCATTTCATCGCTAAATCCATTATCATTGTCAATCGGTAGATGTTCGATGGTGTATCTTAATTAAAAGTAGAAACGTCATTCACTTGTACTATGAAAAGCAAATAGACTCCAATGAATGAGAGCCAACATTACCCCAGTGTTGCAAACAATCCAAAGACGTGATACGAGTACGTGAAGAATAACAGATCACAAGCAACGATTCCAAGGGCAATGAGTACTGTTGTGAATTCTGTCAATAGCGTAATACTCCAGTAATATTTGTCCACATTTATTGAACCGTAGTCCACTGGCACGGGAAATAGTCGTATCGTTTCGTTTGTTTTCATGAGTATGTGCACAAGTTGCAGTTGCAGTGGCTGAGTTATGAATAAACCAGCACTACCGATTACGACTCCTAAAATTAGTGATTCAGTGACATCTGAACGTTTGGTAACAAGAGCTTAAAGGTTAATTTTCATTTATTAATAACACGAGATATCATATTTGTAATGTTATGTCCGGAGAAAGATTTTAGCGTCGAAAGGACATGTTTTAATTGTCACATTAAAATCAAAGCTAAAATTATTAGATTTTATAATTATTGGACGACGCAAAGTTTGTTACTCTTACCTTTTTCTAAAATATAAAGGAAAAGGGTTTGATTTAGGGGTAGGGTTTGAGTTGAGACTAATTACTAATCAAGAAATTTGGAGTTGTAATGGGAATCAAATTTAAATTTAAATATATTTTGAATAACTATTCGGTTTACAAAAACATAAGCGTGATTTTACAGAAATCTATGTAGTTAAAATTTCTACCCCTGGAATCATCTGAAGGATTCAAATTTGGGTTTACAAATTTTGTTACTCACAATTCGGTCTGTTTTTCATAAATTAATCGATGTGTTTCTAGATCCCTGGGTAAATCCGTAATTTCCTCACCAGCAATTAGTCGTGCTAAGGCTATTATGGATACTTTCACGGAAACACTTTCTTCTACTCGTTGATATTTTACTAAATTTCGACAGTTGAATTTTAAGAGTTTAAGAGTTTGTTTGAGACTGACGCGTCACAATGAACGAATTCCTTATTTGTAAGAAAAATCACTACTCTAGATTAAAGAAATTTTATTCCCGGATAATTTCAATTGTTCATAACTTACTATTAATTCAGTACTATCCCGCGTAATCGAAGGAAGGATTGAAAAACCGGACCAATTAAATGAACTATTTCCACCAGAATTGTTACTGCTCCGTCGTTGCTTCAAGACTGACTAATTTTGATTTTTCTGACATTTTTATATGAATTTTGGGATCACTTGTCACATGGGCTCCATATTCTAACAAATCAGACCCGAGCGGAAGACATCCGCTGCGGTAACGCACACCTTGGCTAATATCCCAACGGAATTATTTTTCTGCGTGCGATCACATTGTTCTTCCGTTTAAATCTCAAGATTTATTTACCCTCCCTTAGATAAAGTGAACAACCAACCTAGATATATCGTTGCTGATTTCTTTCCTGATGCGGAGTACTGATGTAATATTTGTAATTCATCCGTCGAGAATATTCTCCAATTCTCGTAAATTTTCCTCAATAGATTTTTCATCTGGAAGGAATAACTCAAGTCAGTACTTTCTAAAGCTGACGGAGACGCTGGTGAAGATACCCGTTTAAAATTATACGAATTGTTGACAGTTTTGAAGACAAATACTATGTCAATTATAAGAGGACTGCTAACGCTGAGAATAATCTCAGGGTCATCACCGTACAGGATCAGGGCTCTAATCTGCAATAGTTGATTGAAGTAATATCAAGCAGAAGTTTTAAGCTAGCAAGGGCTGTACGTTACCCTCGGTATCAGATGAATAATAACTAGAATGATTATTATTGAACGAGAAAAAATGACCTCTTTCGAAGACTGATAAGGCCATTGTCCAACCAAACATGTTGTTATCTTGACAACTCTGAAATAGTCTTGATCCCAGAAGTCCATCATCTGTGTTTATTCTCACTGTGATGTATACTTACGAAAAGCATGAGGAATACTGCTGGTGTACTCCCAACTGACCACGTATCTCTCATAAAAAATAACGTCTCTATTTTCTATAAAGTCAGAAAACAACATCTGGACTTGACAGAATTATTCTTTGTGGAGGAAAAACTTAGATCGAATGAATAATGAAGTAGTATTCCACGAAACGAGGTGGAAGGGTGAAAATTCGCGCGTTGAAGGTGTTGTACAATTCTATTCAAGTCCACCCGTCACGGCGATTCGACTGAATTGTTTTTTCTTTATAAGAAAATATAAAAATTTTCAGAGAATTTTTTAAAAGTTCATCATCATTCTAAAAGTGATGAATGAGCTTTTCGGTGCAAAACGTGTACGCAATGTTCAACATGCATTCACGAGTTCATGCGAACTCGCTTCGCTCGGTTAAATTTTGGTTTTCGGGCCTAATAACAAAAAATGTTATTCGACACACGGCCGTGGTAACTTTTCTACCTCATATGATTACCAAACTCGCCTTCGGTCCTGTAACCTCATATTCGCTACAAAAGTTCCTCACGGCCTAGTGTCGAAATGTACTGTTTTTACCGAGTAGTGAGGTATTTAACTAACCTCACCAGCTCTTAGCGTAACCCAGGATTCATGACGAGGACATTGCTGGTGTAGGATCCGAAAAAAGAAATGAAGATAATTTCATTAGTGAAGTGGTCAACAGAAATAAGTCGACTTATCTTCCAGTTGAGTTTTTGAGGAATATTTCCAAATCTAGGGGAGATAACGAAACTTGCGTAATTACATTTGTCGTAGCACTCAATCGGCTCCCCAAAAAAGGTGATAATAAAAATTTTGCTATCTCCCTTAGATTCCGAGATATTGATTGAAAATTGATCAATAGTCACAATTGACTTATCTCCTTTTACCACTTCGTTACTGATAGGAACATGAAATTGGACTCTACACGTGGGTGATAAATTGTCCGGTATAAATTTAGAAAAAAGGAGATAAAGAGTTTTAAAATTTGAATTTATATTTGTACCCTCTAACTGTATATTGACGAAAAACAACTTTCATGCAACGAAGTGGGAACTTAAGGGGTAACGGAACCGACCACAAAAAGACGTTTACCAAAAACAAGTTTTCTTGGATTTTATGCAATGAGAATCAATGAAACTTTTTTCCCATATTGAAAGTAGCGGAACGCATCGCTCTCTTCTCATGCTTTTCTTATTTATGCAAAAAAAATAGCAAATTATTTAACGGCAAGGACCAGGGCAAGGCCGACGCCATTTTATTTGTAGGAATCTGCCAAGTCAGAAGAACAAAGAATTCCCTTCTATCGTCACAGCTTTATGAAATTGCACAGAATGTATATTTAATTATTCATTCGACCCATGCCCTTACTTCACGTAAAAACAATTCTGCAGATGTGCATTAGAAAGGGTGAAACTTTCAACTTTTATCTTCGTCTTTTTTTCACACCTCAGTTTCTATGAAAATGCGTATTGATATTCGACCTTGCGTGTGGTTTCCCCAGTCACCCTTTGTTTCGAAGAAACATAGACGCGCGAAAGTGACTTCATGGGAGAACTAGCAGATGTCCACCAGAAAGGGCGAAACTTTCAACTTCTATTGTTATTTGCGGTTTTCTTCACGAGACAGTTTCTATGAAAATCGTTTCCCTCGGTCACCATTTGTTTTCAAGAACTCATTTAATATTCATCTAGAGTTTTAGGACGAAAATAAACTCAAAGATACTTCTTGGCGAGTCCAGCTGTTGTTTTCAATTCGATAGGGGAGGGAAAAAAAAATTTCAAGGGATGACTGGGGAAAACAACACTCGCAGGTGAATATCAATACGCGTTTTCATAGAAACTAAGGTGTGAAAAGCAGTAGATGAAGATAAAAGTTAGAAGTTTCACCCTTTCTAATGCACATCTGCCAGTTTTCCCACCAAGTCACCCCCGTGCGTGGTCATTTCTTCATCTTCTGATACCCTTCGATGACTTCGAAGTCTGGCGAACACGTCCCCTCAATCAGTTTCTGCTTCTGTCCCAAGACTGCACTGATAGAAAGGATTAGTTATTGTTAATGAATGAATTTGGTTGGAGACGAGGGTCTATTTGGTCTCACCAAATGTTCATTCGTTAATAGTTAACAAATGCACATTTGTGGAACCTTGTTAGACTTGATTTTCACTTTTCAAAAGGGGAGTCTTATTGTTCTCGAGCCCTGATTCAATCTCTGAGCACGAAATTTTCCAATTTTCAAGTAACTATTCAAGTGTGCATTTGAACATTTTTTGAATATTGATTTTATTTATCAGATTGATTGATTTTTTTCTCAGCACCGTAGGTGCCTACGGTTGTCAAATAATTTTTATATGATTCATGCGTGTAACCGCATGGGTTTCAGTTAACTATATTCAACCGAAAGTAGCGGGTTTCGAGCGCCTACCCACACTCAACTAAAACCCGAAATAACGCATGACGCGCATGCGCATCACCTACCTCCTAACCTCCGAATAGTGAATACATGGAATGACTGAAAAATGAAAAGGTGATTTTCGAAGCAGATAAAATGAGCCAAAATCGTATAATTCCTGATAGTGATAAAGAGTAGGCAGTGAGGAGGATTTATTTACTGATGAGGAGGAGTTGATTGGTGATGTGTATCATATTTTTGTATCATATATTTTTATAATTATAACTTTCTTTTTTTTGCGAATTCTTAACGATTTTTAAAAATTGTATTTTGTAATTATTATAATTAATTTTTTTCAATTAAAAATACTTAACAATTTTTTTGAACTACATATTTAATGAATATAATTAATTTTTTCTTCAGAAGTTCCGCATAATTTTTCAATCACACTTTTTTATAATTACTTTTTTAAA
>NW_021680433.1:903768-948918 GCF_001412515.2 Diachasma alloeum
TCCAAACTTCATCATGCACTTATCATATAAAATAGTATACGCAACACGTGCGGATAGCAGGAGGTATCACTCGGGCGGCTGCGCCGCCCTCGTGAGTAACCGCCTGCTTTCCGCACTAGTTGCGTAGTGCACTATTATTGGATGTTATTCTAGTTATTGAAATAATATTAAAATGCGTCTTAAGTTGGTAAACCTGTCGAGTGTTTTCTCTCTCTCAGTTCCATGGTCCAACCCATAGCTTTCCCATGATGCTCACTGACATTCGAATCACGCCTGCGCGTGAGGGTGTAATTACCCCGAACCTCACAATTTTCCGAATCATTTGTTCAAATAACTTTTTTATGATCCACTAGTTTTTCCTCAATAGTTCATTGTTTTTTTGGAGGCCATGGAAATTTCCCTAATTGAGAGTGGGGTAACCTCGGAGGTTATAGCTGGAGGGGTTACACAAACATCCAAATTCCATTATTTTTTTTCTTGAAACTGAGGTCTGAAAAAATGTGCAAAAATTCTCAATGATGCAGGGATTCATATTGAGAATAATCCCGGTTCCCCTCCTACCTCATCCAATTTCCATCCACTCATTTTCTTATGACGTCACAAAAATGTGGATCGCTATATAAATTCCCTTCTTTAATGTAAAAATGAATGCCGTAAGAAGAACGGCGGAGCTCAATATGGATCAGAAATTTGAAATGGAGAAATGGCTAGGAGCAGCTCAGTTGGGAGAGCACCCGATGCATAATCGAAAGGTCCCGGGTTCAAATCCCGTTCTGGACTAATCATTTTTTCAGTAAAAATTTTATGGTTATTCATATTGAGAATAATCCCGGTTCCCCTCCTACCTCATCCAAATCCCATCCACTCATTTTCCTATGACGTCACAAAGAGGTGGAACGCTATATAAATTCCCTTCTTTAATGTAAAAATACTTACAAACATACTTGGAAATTTCTCCCAAGAATTTTTCAATTTTTTTTCGTAATTTTGACTTCAACCGAAACACCTTAACTATTAACGAATATTCATTTGGTCATATTCAACTCTACCATTTGTTAATAGTTAACGAATCTCGTTCGGAATAAATGAATCAGTCTATCAGTGTGTTCAGGTGAAATGAAACAACACATTTGAACAAATAGTACAATTTATTTGCGTTTTGAAGTTATCCTCACAGGACTAATAATCTACCAACAGTAACGCTCACATCTCTCACATGGAAATTTCTTTAACAGATCTTTGCACTCGTATATCATATTAATGTCGAATCAGCGTGGCCTAAAACATAGGTGGAAGAGTTTTTGAGTGCCGCGTTGGATCAGTCGTGCGGACCTACGTAATTTATTTCATCAGCTCCTTAAAGAATTGAACTATTAATTAATCATTGATAATATGCAATGTCGACTTGAGGATTTTATAGTCAATCTATGGCAAACATAACGAGTGTATATGAAGAATCATCAGTTAGTGAAAGAAATAATCAAGTATAAACATCGGTAAGTCTACGTGGACGTTTGGTGTTGACGGAATTTCAAGGTCAATATAGGCCGGTTTGAGTAGGCCGATTTTCTCCGTTTATCAGGGAAATAATATATCGGTAATAGGGAACTTGCATAGAGTCCGGTTTTCGAATATTTTCAAATGAATAGAGTCTTTATAGTATATAAACCATTCTAGAGTGAAAAGTTTTCCGAAAAGTGGTCTGGATATTTTGTAATAACTGATTAAAAATGCATCAATTTTGAACACTTTTTTGGGGTGATGACGTCAATTCACCGGAATCAAGTTCCCCTTGCGACCACTGGTAGCGCTATTGAGTTATTCTAGCCTCTCAAGGCACGGGACATTCAACCAAAACAAATCGAGGGGGTTATGTTTGAAACAATCATTGAAAGTAGATAAACAAATATATTGGCGGTAAGAAATGAAGTTTGTGCTGGAAAATGATTTTCAAAAGGCGTGCTCGGGGAATTTACCAACGGTAGACGTTACTATGCTGATAGATTTTATGGGTTTAAATCTGTGTCAAAGTGTCGAAAGTCGAGGTTGTATAATTTTCACTATTGTATTTTTACATCCTGGTACAAAACAATATTTATAAGGAACTTCTGACATTTTCTAGCCAAATACATGTACCGAGCATTTTTTCCTAGATTCCAGCAGTTGTACTAAACCGCTTGCTGGCGCCACACGAAAATTTCGGCCACCGGTGAGTTGACGTCACAGGCCTTTTTCGAACGTTAAAAAAATGCAATTTTTCAAAGCAAATAAATAATTATTAAACGATTTTCCGTGTATTTCCTTATCAAATATGGGTTCTTGGGGGTATTTGAGGGGGAAAAAATAATACGTGCAAGTTCCCTATTACAGGAACCCTAATGGATCACTCGATATGAGGGTCGAGCTGAGCACTCAGTCAAGTGCTAGTCGATGGCTGTTCGATTGGTTGATTATCGATCAAATAACGATCGACCAATGATCGACTAGCAATCGACCAACAATTGACCATCGACCGTTAATCGACTAATCATCGACTAACAATCGACCACCAATCAACCAATGATCGACCATCAATCGACTAACCATCTATCCAGTGATCAACGAACGATCGACCGACCATCGACCGAGTGCACTAGTCGATCTCCTATCGAGTCCCCATCGAGTAGCCATCGATCGATCTACCAGGGAATCACGCGCAGTGTAAGAAATTCATGAGGAAAATCTATCTAAGAAATTTTCTAATTGCATTCATGGCTCCGTACGAATTCTAATTGGCAAATTGGCCTATCCCTAATGTCTACAAATCTCAAAAGATTTCAATAACAAATGAAGAGCGGCATTATGTCGAATATTATCAGAAGTAATCTCAGTATTGTTTAATAACGATAACAGCCCTGAAGTGTATAATTGAAAGACTCCATCCAGCTGATTATCATCCCTGGACATTAATTGAATTAGGTTGAATTATCCGAACATTCGGAATAATATCTGACATCATCATTCCCTATCGCTCCATCGACTTCCTAATTTGGACGCTATAACGTAGGGGGATTGTGCTCCGCACTCAACAGTATACCAATTTTTGATTTTCATTGTTTCACTTTCCCTCGGAGGAACTCGCCCTCCTTCGGCTCCTCAGCTTCCAGAATCTCCTGTCCCTCGAGGTGTGATGAATTGAAATTGTGTTCTGGCCTTTTCCACGGTCTGCCATGTAGATTTTCAAGAACTTGGAGGCGCGTTCCTCCTGGGACTTGTCTGTTGACTTACCACTGAGGAAGCTGAGAAGTTTCATGCTTCTCCTTCTTATTCTCAGACGGTTGAGGAAATTTGTCTCCTGCGGTCTAGCGCTGACAGGCTCATCTGCGTCTTCCTCAGACCCCTCATCGATTCTCTCTGATCTCGATCGAAGTGCTTCGAAGTGTCTTCTCCTCTCGTGCTCAAGATCCATTTTTCTTAATCTTCTTCTCTCTAGGAGTCGGTACGTAGGCTCAGCCTCGTCACTCGAGCTCCCGCTGAAGGACGTTTTCATCGAGGGAAAGATGATCTTTCCACCCTCGAGAAGACTCACTCGTTTCTCGGTCTTCTTGTCTGGCGGGGCAGCTTGGACGGAATCCTCGTCGACGTCCGAGAGTTTTCGGTGTAGATCGAGGATCTTCTTGCGGAAGTCTTCGTCCTCCTGGCTCAGTTGCTCGAAGATCTTCGTGCGTTGTTGGCTCTCGTCGACGTCAGACGTCGCCTGCAACCTCTGTCACCACCATCCCACCTGGAGTTTTCCACTACCCGGTGAGTCCTCCTCCTCTGGAAGGGGCTCCAGTCGTCTTCGGCCCAGGAAACAGCGGAGTGATGATAGACTACCACTGCCAAGTAGCTGCTCCATACTGATCTCTGGAAGACTGCTGTCCTCGGAGTCACCACTCTCGTCGGGATCGTCGTCTGCGTTGAGACTGAGGCCATAGTTGTCCTCGCCGATGACGTTGCCGTTGATGGACGGCTACGGAAGTCACAGGTTCAACAGGCTCGTTGCTAATGATTCTTCGCAAACAGAGGGCAAGCGATTTTGCGTCATGCAGAGGCGTGCCAAGCTTAATCTACACTAGTTCATGGTTATTTTGGTGATCTTTGGTGTTGGAAGGTACAGTCTAGACTGGTGTGCCCTGAATAGTGGTACTTGCATGATTGTTATAGGGAAAATGATCACGCAGAAAAATAATTTCGTTGGGATGGCGCGCCGCACGTTAACCCAGCAAATTTCGTAGGTTAATATACGGACAACTGAGATATACGTTACCGCAGCGGATATCAGTAAAAATGCGAAAAAATTAATTTTCAATTTCTTTTTCTTCATTTTCACGGTCAATTATCCCTATAGAAGCAACTCAGAATGCATTCATCACCGACAAAGCCAATTTCATTAACGCAAATTATGTCCATTTGCCGAGACCGGGGATCGAACTCAGGTCCTTACGATTACTAACCCTAACGCGCTAACCACTATGCTACCGCGCAATACTTACCCCTCGTAAATATCATATCAAGGATGTTATTCCGTTTCGTGAAACTATTTTTTATTAGATTTAGAGAAAATTGTATTATTCCTTTACTTTTTTATGGATGAAGATATTTAATATAATCAGTATAATAATTCAATGGAAAAACATGACAATAGTTTTGACAAAATGAACTGCACGACTTTTATGAGTATCGTTTTAGCGGTTATTTGACTTGAAATTATTGTTTCAATTATATTTTAGATCTTCCTTGAAATAGGGGAGGATGGGGCAAAACGGCCCCCCTTCAATCGTCAATATTTTCCGATTCAATAATCCGATTGGGATGAGTTAGAGCTCGTTTTGAAGAATGAAAAATTATCTTCAAAATGAAGTTGAAACTGGGAATTTTCACAATGTCATTCACAAGTTAGTGACAATTGAATGGGGGCCGTTTTGCCCCACCCTCCCCTAGTACGAGAGCTAAGCACAATTGTTAAAGGAACAAGGGATAGAGTAAGACACTGTAAATGAAAATGGGATGGTTATTGAAGGGTCAATAATAGGGTTCAACAATAATTTGATAAACTAACTCATCTTCGTGAGGTTATGAGGCGAAATTTTCCGTTTCAATTAATTAGAAGATAGGATGCTTCATTTTTGAATTTATGAAATAAATGTTTAAATTCAAATAACAAATGTTTGGTTGTAACAGTAGATCAAAGATCAACCAATCCAGTAATATTATACCAACGAAACGACTTTGGTGGTTTTAACGTAAGATTCGCTTTCAATGGGGGTTGGCCCGACGAATGGTCAGTGGCTCGCATAGTGGACGCTCAGGTCCCAGTTACAAATTTTCAGTTATCTCAGCAAATCAGATCCCAGCGAAAGAGTATTTGCTTGGCTAACGAAATTAGTTTTCTGCGTGATTACAGAGCATGTGATGCTCTTCAGGATGTGATGGTAATCGCAATTGAACGATTGATTCCCATCAACTTTGTTCATGAATCGTTATGAATTCTAATTGAGGCTCTCGTGATATCATGAGACAGCAGGAAGCTAGAATGTGCTGAGCATGATTGTTCCAAATGTCGAACAAAAACTTGAAGGATGCAAGTTCCTCATTCAATGTAAAAAATTGCACTATTGCTGAAGGATTTTCTGTACCTTCAAACATTAAAGAAGATCTCCTGATGATACTTACTGGACTAGCAGTGAAGCTCTCGTCGTCGGGTCCTCCGGAGGTCGGCGTACCCCAGATGTCATCACCAGAGGTGCCTCCAGACGTCGTGCCCTCTTCATCATTAGGGTCTAACGAGAACTCTGTCCTTTCTGGGGGGACGGGGGGCTGCAGGAGGTACCCCCCAACCCCCTCACCCAATTGCTCAAGGAAGACCATCTTACTGACGACGAAACTACTGGCCCGAGCTGTCCACGATCGTAGGCCAGATGGTGGTGACTCCTGGTCTCGGCTGTCGTCCTCTGTCTGCTCGTCTACGTCGTCGTCCTGGTCTAGACTACTCATCGTTCCGAATCGTCTCAGGGCTCTACGAATTACCAAAGTTGAATTAGCGGTCAGTTAGACGGGTCAGGGTCGTGGATTGATGATTGGAGGACCTGTACGGTGGCTCTCCATCGCAGTCAAGGTCATCCTCACTGCCGTCCTCGGTATTACCATCAGCTGGAGTGCAGTTTGCACTATTTCTACTTGGACTATCGTGAATGCTATTCCTCAGTCTGTGTGTTGTGCAGAGGTCTGGGGTTGGAGGCAGCACTGAGATTTTTGGTGGAATCGGGGAGAAGGGATCCCGTACGAGTGGCGGAGTTGGACATCCGGATCTGGAGACAAGTAAAAACGATCTTTGCAAAGCTAGAAGGTACAAGGTCCCATAAATCAGAAGCTTGAATTCAATTGTCGACAAAGGAGATTCTACTCTAGCCACAACACGAAAGACTCCACCTGTGGCACCTTCGGCAGATGTTGATGGATCCACCCGGTAGCTCCTTGCTGAATATATTGCCATTCTTCTTTGGATTGACACTACTTGATTTGACGGTGCTCAGGCTTGCACTCGATGTCGTACTCTGCTGTTCAGGATCCGAATTCGGCGCTGTATGCTCTTCTGTATTCTCGTGAACCTGGACATTCGTCGAGGATTCACGGGGTGCCCGGGCCGCCAACTCCTCGGCTGTCCACTCCTCAAGGGCCACTTCGTGGTCTGGTGGTGGTGCGTGATGAGAATTTCTAACCCACTGAGCTAAATGATTGTTCTCGTGATTCGAAGGACTGGATTTCAGGATGCTCTCTAGTGTGTCACCAGGTTCGTGCAACTTTTTGGATATACTAATCTGGATTGACAAGAGAGACATGAATATTAAGATACATCGATCGAACCATTATTGTCTGTAAATGAACGCAAAAAATCGATTCTGATTTTTGATTTCTTTAAGAAAGGCGGGAAAAGTTGATTGTGGGAATTACTAATCAAAATGGGCCCAAAAATTATGAAGAAATATTATATGATAATGGTTCCCATCCCGACAACCCATACAAAAAATTTGAAAACGGTTTTCATAAGAAAATTGTCGTTAGATAACTTTGAAATCACGAGGTGGTGGAGTCAAAGTTTGCCATATTATTCAGTAATTTCTGCGCATGCGCAATTGTCTTGTTTGACAACGAATAAATTTTGGTTGTCGAAATTGCTTGTCAGAATGGACTGCAAAATTACACAGAAGTATTTTATACCAATGGTTCCCACCCCTAGAACCCACATAAAAAAGATAACAATAATTTTAGTGACGAAAATAGTGTCCAGAAGTCTTCGAAAACCCGAAGTAATGGAGTCAGGATTCGGTCCTGCGTATGCGCAGTCGTCTTGTTTGCAATTGTTTTCCCCGCGATAACCCACAGAAACGATAATAAACAAAAAAATCGTTTTAATGTCCGCATTTATTTACCTGAGGACTTGATGAGGAATCACCAACTGTAGCGTAGTCGTTCCTCGTGAAAGGTCCCTCCTCCGGGCTGTCTAGGTTCGGCGCACCCCCACAGCCTGTATTCACATAGATTCTAAAATGGGAAGAGCCAGAGGGAAAAATTGAAACAAAAACACAGGCAGGGGTTACAATTGGGAATGACAAATAAAATGACATCTCCACTGTGAGCACTCACATCTGCCGTTGCAGCAGATTATGCCAGACTGCCTTCTGCTCCGGACTCGGGGCTCGAAGAATGAGGACTCGCCTCCTGGCACGTCCATGGGGACTGCACCCACCAGATTGCACCACCTCCACATGACCATTCTCCCTCCCCCCATTCGGAGTTATCGCTACCTGAAGTCGGAACTCTGTCGGCCGTTTTCTGACAGTGAAGCACGCCTCGGCGATGCTAGAGAGACGGAGGGGCTCCTCCGTAACGAAGAGAACTCGATCCCTGGAGACCCTCGCGAAGACTAAGAGATCCGTTAGAAGAAGCGCCCACGAGGGCTGGAGACGACGACCCTCGACCTTGGCCAGAGCTCCACCAAAAAGCCTTCATAGAAATGAAGACCCAAACTTTACGTGACCATGTAAACAGCTGTTCAGAAGTTTTCTGAAGTACGGTTACTACCATAAACTTCTAGAACTACTTCCTCTCAAGAAAAGTCTAAAGTTGTCTAGACTAAAGAAGCTGAACTACTGACTAAAGCTACACTGAATGCTACTTCTTGAATTAACCAGTAAGAATTAAAGTGTGAGTGATCGTTTGTTCTCAATTGCTCATCATCAAATTGACGTTATAAGGAACACCTTGGCGAAAGCTACCGCTTTACGAACTCTTTGAGTGCTAGTACTGAAGAGTCGACTTGTGAATTGAGTTCCTAAAATGGTATCTTAACATAGAGGTGTTAGAGAAAAGCCATCTTCTTCCGTAAAGAGGAACAAACCATTGTCTGCCGGGCTGTGCAAGTGTAAAAGGTCGGCACTTGGCGAAAACGAGTCTGGACTCGACTTCTTGGAGACTTAAGAGAGGTCTCCCCGTGTCCCTCGGTGGTTCCATCACCCCAGCATTGGCAGTGGCCTCTCGATAACCCTGAGCAAGATCCCTAGTCTTCTGGCAGTTCCGCGGTGATGCGAGACACAGTAGCCTCGTCATTTCTCTGGAATTCAACTAATCAGTCCTGACTCGATGATTGTTGATGACTCTTCCTCACCTGTAGTGCTCAAGGGGTAGCAGCAGGACACCAGTGAGGTCTGGACGACGTTTGTGGGGGACAGCTGGCTCGGCCACTAGCTTCGCGAAGGCTGTGTTTCGACGAAGGGCCACCAGCAAACAGCAGGCTCTTTGGAGACCGCTCAAGTATCTTCGGTAGCTTGAGGTTATTCTGGGGATTCGCGATAGGTAGCTCTCGATTCGACCACCCTCGTCACGAATCTCCTCGGACAGTCGGAAGAGGTCCTCCAGGTTTTGGAAGAGGATTGTGTGGTCGGTTGGCGAGAGAACGTCTCGGCGTTCCGCCAGGGGAATTGAGAAACGAGAGACGCCGGTCTTTAGGACACTCCAGTAACGAGTCTCACGGACTGATAGCTCCTCCTCTGGTGAAGCGTCCGGCGACAGGTTGGGGAACATCTAGACGTAATTTTTGGTGTTGGGGTCAGAGCCATTTTGCTCTGTAGTTATTCTGGAGCGAACGGTTTTCCCTAGTTTCTAACTTTGATTTTACTTTTTGCCAAATGTTTTTTATTTGGGGTGGAGGGGGGATTTTCATGAGGTCCTCCTCGGGTCAGTTAATTATTAATGTGAAATGTTACGAGTCATAATAGTGTAGTCAAATTGGCATTGAGGTCCTTTTTTAATTCACCGTGGATGACAAAATACCCGTTCGATAAATAAAATTATCCTGAATAACATATCAAAATGATCACACATAGATCGGTGCAGAAAATATATAAAAAAATTAAAAAAGATCCAGGTTCTTGGGTGAACGCTAAGAATCCATGTAGCTTCAATTAAATTCAATCAATTATTGAAAAAAAAATACCAGCGTGTAGTGCGAATAAGTCTCTACAGAATTAAGTTAGAAACCAATAGTCCTCATTCACTAGTTTTGCCGTAATAAATTATTTAGTATTTTTAACCCCATATCTGGTAAAATGATCAGCTGATTCCGTAAGGCCCACCTCTTTCTGCGCGCGCACTTGTCTCAAAGTGGCGCAATGCGCAGTAGATTTAAACTGTACGAAAAATGTCACCGATGAGTGCGAACTTTACGAATATTTCCATCCTAAAGTTTAATAATACTAGTATTTAATTATTAAATCTAAGAAAGGGGAGATTTTGAAATAAAAAAATTGGAAAGAAAAGACTGGAAAGAAAGAAATACTCAAAAAGTAAAAAAGAAGAAAATTTGTTCTCAATCTACCCAATAGCAGTTACTGAAATTTCAACCAAGTATTGAAGGGAGGTTAATGAAGGGCTTAACGCGTCCCATTCACTGTTTATTGGCAATAATTTTTTTTTCTACAAATTTTTTTGCCAATAAATAGTCAATGGAACCCGTTAATCCCTTCAGTAACTTGCACTGAGAGAAAAAATCTGCTGTGCCGAAAATATATTTGTTCCACTCAAAAATATCAAGATTATTATTGATATTTTTCATGATATTTGAATCCTGGCATTCTACTTGAAAGAATATGTATTCATATGTAATTGCATCTACATTTCTGTGCTTCTCTGAATTTTCAAATAAATTAATTCGATTTGCGGACGAAAAATGGCAATATCGTCAGGCAATTGATTGAATAATCGAGTACATGTAGATTTGAATCTGCGCATACCGCTCTTTTCGTTGACGTGCGCACACTGAAAGGAGCGGAGCCTCGGGAAAGACGCTGGAAGTATCACGAAATTCGGGTTAACAAAATTTCCGACATTTTTTACGAAAACACAATTCATCTTAGAACATCGTTTCACATATCATTTTTGTGTGGACTTTTCACGTCTACAATTGGGTATTTTTTTTTTTCAATCCATTGAGTTTGGTCGAAACTACGAATGTTTTTGTCATTAACCCCAACAAAAATCGTTCGTTTTTATTTTTTTCAGATATTTTCTGCACCGATCTATGTTTGATCATTTTAATATGTTATTCAGGACATTTTCATTTATCGAACTGATATTTTTTCATCCCCGGTGAAATTATTTCCCAGTTAGGCAATTTTTGCGTCTAATTTGACTGGACTATAAGACGAAAGTAGATCATGGTAAGAAGCACACGTGAACAGCTGACACTCTTATTTTGTGCTATTCTCAGGCAAAAGGGGATCGAAAAATCTGCATGATGGCTTAAAAAATTTGTTCATTTCATAGAAATCGGATGAAGCGACTTGAGGATGATTTGAAAAGAATAGATAATTTTTAAAAATGTTTGAATATACGAGGTGGGCGCGCCGCGGTCTTTAGAACCAATGCGGCAGGGGGGTCAGTATGCTGTACAATTATCTCGTATTTTTGAACATTTTGAAAAATTATTCATCTCCTTCAACTCGTTTTATTGAGTTCCTAAAAATACGAACAAATTTTTCAAATTATCCTTTACTTTTTTCTTGTTTGAATCTCTGTACTGATTATTTTGGGTGCTCCATTCATTCAGAATCTGGGTAATAACTCTCAATATGGCTATCATATCCTCAAAAGGTCTCCCAGGGTTTTAACGACTGGAAACTCCTGGAATTTTCATGTTTTTCCTGCTACAGTGAACTTCTCCGAGTTTTAATGAAGTGAAGTTGAGTGAAAATTCAAGTGGTTTGAAATTCTGTAATGGAATGCTCCTTTCATCCTCAAAAACTTCACAAACTAGGTCGATAGATTTTTATTATCCTCGCTAATGCGAAAAGCTAATTATCCTTCTACTCGTTTTTGTCTACGAGGAACTTGAAAAGTCTGGACTAAAATTGCTGTCTCTGAACTAACTATTGTTTCAACTTTTTTCTAAACTAGACATAATCCATACACGAACCAGTACTCCAAGCACTTATTTCAAGATTGGATGGGATAAGGAGGTGAAAGGTTTAAAAATAAAATAACAGAATTATTTTTTATGGATTTTAAACAAAAGTTCTTGGCAACAAAAATAAGAACAAAGTACAAAAACATAATCTCACTCTCGCATCCGATGTTTCAAATTGTTTTCTCCAAACAAAAAAAAATTGCCTCAACGTTGCAAGTTTCATAATAAAGAGAAAAATCAATGAAAAAACACGGAATTGTGATTATAATTTTTAATTAATATTAAATTAATAATCGTAATAAGCTCTTTCCCACGTTACGTTGAGTCGCCCAGTTTTTAATACAAAAAAATACTCGCGTATACAATTGAAGGATTTGAATTCTCCCTTTTTTGAGCACTTGATCAATAACTTAAGACAAAACATATGTATAACACAGCGCAATTTCTCGGTGTTAATTACCCTCGATCGTTTATAATCTATATATTTTTTTTGTTATTATTTACATCTGGAGGTGACTGACGTATACAGAACGCATCGAGGGGACAATCAACATCGAGAATTTGATTTAAAGTATATAAAATAAATAATAAAAACTGACAAAGCGCTCTGAAGAATTAAAAAAATGAAATAGCAGGGGGTGACTTAAACATAGGTTTAACACAGCGTTTTCTCTCGCGTTTTAAACGCGATTTGTTTCTTTCGTTTTGAGAAAATTAAATAAAAATTAATAGTAATTGTCTCATCCGAAGAAATGAGGGCTTTGTCTCAATCTTTCATCCTTGTTGGCTTCAATTTTTTGTCTCATGAATTCTCAACTCAAACGGAATAGAAAAAAATTTGAAGGATGTCTTGAAAAATTTGTTCCGTTTTTAGGAATTGAACGGAATGAATTGAAGGTGATTTGAAGAGCATAAGTAATTTTACGAAGTGTTCATAAATACGAGGTGGTGAACAAGTGTGGGCGCCGCCATCTTGATTGGATGCTTGCTGCGTCCGCCGCAGGGGGCTTTCAAGATGGCGGTGCTCCCACCTCGGGTTTTTATTATTCCTTGAAATTATTTATCCTCTTCGAATCATCCTCCATTCTCTTCATCAGGTTTCTATAAAAGTGAACAATTTTTTAAAGCCATCTTTCAGATTTATCCATCAACTGGACAATGACTTGATAGGGAACTTGCATTTTTTTCCCCTCGATTATATGCCTCCAAGAACCCACATTTGATAAGGAAACACACGGAAAATAGTTTAATAATGACGTATTTGCTTTTAAAAATTGTATTTTTTAAACGTTTTAAAAAGGCCTGTGACGTCAACTCACCGGCTCACCGGTGGCCGAAATTTTTGAAAATCATTTTCCAGCACAAACTTCATTTGTTACCACCAATATATTTGTTTATCCACTTTTAATAATCGTTTCAAACATAACCCCCTCGATTTGTTTTGGTTGATCGTCCCGCACTTTAATAGGCTAGAATAACTCAATAGCGCTGCCAGTGGTCGCAAGGGGAACTTGATTCCGGTGAATTGACGTCATGACCCCAAAAAACTGTTCAATATTGGTGCATTTTTAATGAGTACAAAATATCCAGACCACTTTTCGGAAAATTTGTTGCTCCAGAATGGTTCATAGACTCCAAAGACTATTCATTTGAAAATTTTCGCAAGTTCCCTATTGCAGTGAACAGAATAGGAATTTTTCCTAGCTCCACAATGAGACAATTTTTTTCATCATTCACACACTCTTCTCCATTTTTTCAATTTCCCCATTTCTTCAAATGAAAATTTTTAATAAATAATTCAGGAATTGTGGACAAAGGTCATCAATTTCCAATTATTAAATGTTCCTAGTTCTATACTAAAACTCCCGTACCGACCTCGGCGGTGAATGTGACGTGATGGCCATTGGAGTGATCCATATTTTGTTGTAAACTGACGTTTGTGAAACTGGGCCTGTGGGCATTTGCGTGGCCCCCAGCGCGACGGTAAACCTCGAGGACGAGCTGGGTGGTGGCAGATTGAATGAGACTCAGGATGTCCTCGCGCGGTCGTATCACTACGTTTGATGTGTCCACGAACACGACGTGATCGCCTGGTCGGAGACCAGCGCGTTCTGCTGGACTTCCTGGGTCCACCCTTTCCACTCGAGGGGGACGACCCCAGGAGAGAGAGAAACCCCATGGCACCTGGGGTAATCGATTTATTTATTAGGTAAATTGAGGTTTCACGGAGATTGAAAAAACAAAACAATTGCATAATCTTATAATTGATTGTTGGGGAATATCATTACGGAATTTTAATTTATTAATGAATAATGATGAGAGATAATGATTTAGTGATTGATTGTGAATAGATTATGAAAGTTAATTGCATTCAGTGGTTTGGGGATTTATTTAAAATTTTTATTGCAATAATTATTAAAATTACGAAATTAAAATGTAGCAGATATTTTTATCAATAGTAAATTTAAAAAGTTATTTCCTTTCTTAAAAATGAATTTTCATGAAGCCCGCCCAACAAACGAATCATCATTGGTCCAAATTATTTAGGTCAGAGGAAAATAGAATAATTCTACTTTCTTAATATTGCGTTTACTAAGGTTTTCTTCGAACAAAGTTGATTAGAATTAATAGCTAGAATTATGAGATTATCTCACATTTTTAATGTTAAGGATAGGTCAATCTGAATGCAATATAGTGAAAATAATGATCGATTTTTTCACTTTGAACAAATAATATTAATATCCAAATACTAAATTTCTGATATGAGTAAAAAGAAGCTGTGACTCAATATTTCAAATGAAGTTTTAATTTTTAATTTAATGCTGAAAACACGAGATGACAATATTCTAAGCACGGAATTATATTGATGAAATGAACAACAGATTAAATGAATTACCGTGTGAACCAACTAAAAATTGGTAACAGTGCGGCCACGCACTTTTACCAGAATATCAACAAATATTGAATTCCAGAAATTCTCACTCTAAAGTGTGTTCTGGAAGGAATTGAATTGCCATTATGATTCAAATCTTATTCAGTGAGGATAGGAATTAGAACATGAGCAAATAATTTATTGTAATATAAAAATTTAACAGTCGATTAATTGGGACATATGATTCTCATCAGTCGTATTGCTTTTTGCAATGAGAATGATTATAAACAATTAATTGAAAAAAGGGCATCAACACTTTCTAATACTTAAAAAAGATCTATTCATTTACAAAATAACTTTGAAAAACCATTGCAAATTATTTTGAAAAAAATTTCTAAAGCGAAGAAAAATACATAAATTCATCAAAATAATTTGTTTTCTCAATTCCATTTTCAGTATTAAGTACCTGATGTGGACCACTCTGTCGTACAAGCCTTCTCGTAATAGTACAGGGTGTCCTGCCACCCTTAGCTGTAAATCCAGGATGCAGCGGTAAACCAGTTGTCGGATCTATTGGCTCCAATTCCAGATGCCTGAGGTAAGTGAGATCATCTGCATTTGTATTGTTGTTGTCCACATGATCCCCGTCCTTTGACAGTGGCGGTGATACCGCACACTCCTGTGGTATACTCGAGTAAGGTGTACTCGTATTTCGACCAGAGCCCACTTCCAGAGGGTGCCATGTCGCTTCCTGAAAACACATTTTTTTTACGATACCAACTAAACTCGAGAGTCATTGCTGCCCAAACTTTATCTCTCTACATATATTATAAAAATCCAAATCGACTTCTGGTGATAAAAAATTTGGTATTCGAAATTAAGACCTCGAAATTGAGGGTCTCAAGGGTCAAAATAAGGGTCGTGTGGGTCGAAATAAGGGTCAAGAGGGTTTGATTAAGGGTCACAAGAGTCAGATTAAGGGTCTCGAGGGTGAAATTAAAGATGACGAGTTTAAGGATCACAAGGATCAGATTAAGTGTCCAAATAAGGGTAATAAGGGTCATTAGGGTCAAAATCAGAGTCACGAGGGTCAGAATAAGGATCACAAGGGTTTGATTTAGGGTCACAAAGATCAGATTAAAGGTTTTGAGAGTCAGATTAAAGGTCACAAGGGTCAGAATTAAGGTTATGATGGTCACAATAAGAGTCACGAGCATCAGAATAAGGGTCATGAGATTTGATTAAGGGTCGCAAGGGTCAAATTAAGGGTCTCAAGGGTGAGATTAAAGGTGACGAGTTTATGGGTCACAAGGATCAGATTAAGGGTCCAAATAAGGGTAACAAAGGTCTGATTTAGGGTCTAAACAAGGGTCATTAGGGTCAAAATCAGGGTCACGAGGGTCAGAATAAGGAACACAAGGGTTTGATTAAGGGTCACGACGGTCAGATTAATGGTCTCGAGGGTCACATAAATGGTCACAAGTTTAAGGGTCACAAGGGTCAGATGAAGGGTCTAAACAAGGGTCAGATTAGAGGTCACAAGGGCCAGATTAAGGGTCAGAATTAGGGTTATGATGATCACAATAAGGGTCACGAGGATAAGAATAAGGGTCATGAGGTTTGATTAAGGGTCGCAAGGGTCACATTAAGGATCCTGAGAGTCAGAACAAGGGTCACGAGGATCAGATTAAGGGTCCAAATAAAGGTCGAATAAAGGGGTCAGAAACTAAAGGTCACAAGGGTCAGAATAAGCATCATGGAAATCATACGGGCGTCATATGGGGGCTGGTGAGTGGAGCGAGCAGGGGGTGTAGCTCCCTAGTACATCTATAAAATAATGTACATCAAACTTTTTAGATACTAGATTTTAAGGAATGCATATACTGCAAATAATGATGATTTTTTCAAAATAAAAACCTGGTGGAGCAAAAAAAAACACATTTATCGAATGAGGGGAAAAAGTCACACCGAAAAACGCATGAAATTTTATCGTTCACTCATCGATTTTCGGGGGAAATAAAAATATCTGTGGGTTATTGGAGCGAGAGGAGGAGATGGTACACACTGAATTGATCATGCTGCTCTGGATTCCGCCCTTCCTTACGAATTCATGGGTTTTCTACTTCTCTAGACGAGTTTTTACGACTTGACTGAAATAACTTCTCTGTTATTTTTGGGGATATGTCCGGATCAAGTGGTTTTAGGGGAAAATGTAATAAAGGATTTTTTGGAGCTGACGAAATTTCCCACAAAAATTTGTTATGCCATTCTTCTCTCAGACACCTCTTTCTTGAGATAATTCCCTAATTAATCCATTCATTATTCCGTTCTCTCTAATAAACTCAATCAGTCACATTTTCCACCTCCACAAATTAATATTTTCCCAATGAAAAAAAAATTCACTTCAATCCTGCGAAACTCACCCCCCACCTCCTGAACACAGCGAATATCTTCAGCAACAATTAAATTCCTCACGTAATGCACGAATTAATATCCGAAAACACCAAAAATCGAAACCAAACAAGAAATGTGTTCATAAGTCCTCAAATATCTCTTTAACAATCAATTCTATCAAAAAATGTCATAAGATCTTTTTGGTAGCTTATAAAATTTCCCACAAAAATGTATTTTGCCATTTTTCTCTCAGACGATTTCCCCCTGAGATAATTCCCTAATTAACACACTCATTATTTCATTCTCTCCAATCAACTCAATTAATCACATTTTCCACCTCCACAAATTAATATTTTCCCAATGAAAAAAAAAATTCACTTCAATCCTGCGAAACTCACCCCCCACCTCCTGAACACAGCGAATATCTTCAGCAACAATTAAATTCCTCACGTAATGCACGAATTAATATCCGAAAACACCAAAAATCGAAACCAAACAAGAAATGTGTTCATAACTCCTCAAATATCTCTTTAACAATCAATTCTATCAAAAAATGTCATAAGATCTTTTTGGTAGCTTATAAAATTTCCCACAAAAATGTGTTTTGCCATTTTTCTCTCAGACGATTTCCCCCTGAGATAATTCCCTAATTAACACACTCATTATTTCATTCTCTCCAATCAACTCAATCACATTTTCCACCTCCACAAATTAGTATTTTCCCAATGAAAAAAAAAATTCACTTCAATCCCGCGAAACTCACTCACCCCCTCAGTACATTGCGAAAATCTTCAGCAACACCCCTGCAACGATGAACGCAGCACAGTAGATCGCGACGACAATCATGTTGGCACTTCTCCCTATTTCTCTATTTCTCCCTTGATTTATCGCCCCCGAAACTCTCCCCCAAACTTTTGCACACACAAACACCAGTTTACAAAGATCCACTTTTATCGGAATCCGGGGTAGACTAGAATTTTATTTGTCGTCCCCACACAAATAAAATTCAATCCCCTTTTCTTCGTATTTATGAAATTCACTCGGACAGGACAAATAATATGTAATGGGAGCTAGGACTTCCGTACTGCACACGACGTTGACGTGTGAGCGTGTGAGGAGAGAAGGGGTAAAAATCCAGCGCCCGCGGTGACCCGATAATCGACTTAACCCTGACCCCAGACGATGGGATAAGGGAGGGGAATCGGAGGGATGCGGAGGATACAGATGTAATTAGGTACTTGATCTTGAGGGATTCATCGCATTTTCTATTACAAAATGAATAAAATTCTATGAATGAATAAATTGAAAGGAAAAAGCAAACAATGAAGAGAAACGCATTAGAATAAAATTAAAATAAACAATTTTAATTTAATGAATTAAATTGGTTAATGAATAATGATTTAACATTTCATAAATTAATTAACTTTAAAATTGATGAATTAATCAAAATGAATTATTGGTCCCATTTATTTATTCTATTTTCTATTGCTTAATAAATAAATTCTCATGGATGAATAAATTTAAAGAAGAAAATAGAATTTAAATAGAATTTAAAGAAGAAAATAGAAAATGGACAGAAACAAATCAAATTAAAATAAAAATAAATTGCTATTTAATGAATTAAATTTTTTCATGAATAATGATGCAACGTTTCATAAATTCATTAACTTTAAAATTGATGAATTAATCAAAATGAATTATTGGTCCCATTTATTTATTCTATTTTCTATTGCTTATTAAATAAATTCTTATGGATGAATAAATTTAAAGAAGAAAATAGAAAATGGACAGAAACAAATCAAATTAAAATTAAAATAAATTGCAATTTAATGAATTAAATTTTTTAATGAATAATGATGCAACGTTTCATAAATGAATTAAATTTGTTGGTGAATAATAATTTAACATTTCATATATTAATGAATTTCAAAATGGGCTCATGCAGTGGGGAATAACTCAAAATAAATGAATACTCAAGAATTAATAAATAAATTAATAAAAAAACATAGAGAATGAAAATTAACAAAACAAAATGAAATCGAGATAAACTGCAATTTCATCAACTGCATTAATTAAATTTAATTATTAATAATAATGAAAAATTTAACCAACTAATGGTCTTCACAATCACCTGACGCAGTTGTTGAATAAATAAGAATTAATTATTGCAATTCCACATTCAAAACAAATAAACTGCATTCAATTTTGTATAAAAAAAAAGAATTTCTTTTTTGAAAATTTTTCGTTTTTTCTAATTTCTCTATTATTTCATCTTAAGATTCATCCCATGTTGTATTACAAGCTGAATAAATCCCCATAAACTAACGAATTAATAGAAAAACAGAGAATGAGAACAAACAAAATTAAATTGAAATAAGCTGCAATTTCATCAATTGAATTAATTAAATTTAATGATTAATAACATTGAAAAATTTCATTAAATAATGAACTTTAAAATTATCTCACGCAATTGTTGAATAAATTAAAATAAATTTCTACAATTTACCATTCAAAACAAATCGATTCCGAAAAAAAAATTCAATCACTTCAATTTACCCATTTTTTTGTTTTCCCTGATTCATTCTTTACATTGATAAAAAAACGGATTAAAGTTTATTTTTCTCACCTTATCCTGTGCCAAGGGGAGGGGTAGAGTCATGCAGCCCAGCAGCTCGCTGCGCCTGGAGGAAAAATACAAAAAAATGTTATTCAATTTTCATTTTATTCTCTTCAGAGTCCGAAATTTATCTCTTCGTTTTGTTCAGTTCGTTAGGAAATAAATACAGATAGGAATGGCTGATAAGAATCCCACCCCGTGGATTTGTAAAGAACCTCTTCTAGATGTGACCCTAGGCTTTGTCGTTTTTTGTTCGCACGTGGCTAGTGCCATGCGCATGTACCAGAGAGCAATCGATTTCCCCTCCGCTGTGGTTCAACCTGGGATGTAAGGACTGTAGAGGGATATTCCCCAGATCCACGCTTCGTGGAACACACGTGAATCGAATGACATGAAAAGGGGTTTACATGTATTTTTATCTCTCTTTTGGGGAGAGATCAAAGGGGAGAATCGATGATCAACACGGCTGGAAGAATCCTTTTGGGAGGCGCTTTTTTTGGGTCAGCTATTGGCGGGGGACTTCAGGATGAGTAATTTCTTGACATTTCGAGATTGAGATTCTTATCGTGAGGAATTCGTTTTTAATTGGGGGAAATGTCGGATCAATTGAGTGAACTAGTGATTTTTTATGTTTTGTCTTCATTGAAATGAAAAATATCTACTCGACGAGTGGTTTTAAGGGAAAAATTGAGAGAATATTTTTTGCGGAGAATTTTCTCAGTTGAAAAAACGATCTTTTGATATTTTCTTCTGTCTCTAATGGTTTGCGAAATTTTTCGGAAATTGTTTAGTAGTTAAAATGACTTCATTTCCAACTAGGGGAAATGTATGCTTTGGGTGAACGGATTTTTTATTACATTTCTACGCGATGTGTACCACTCAATTGACAATTTTGGATTACGAAAGATTTTAAAAAATCAGATAACATTCGAAAGATAGTACATCCGGGCCTTAAATTGGGGGAAATGTGTCAACTGGATAAACTAGTGATTTTTCACGTTTTGTCTTCCCCATCAAAAAATATATAAAAATATATATAGTATGGGCCAATTCCATAGATTTTTCAAATTTATAAAGAATATATTTAAAAAATGTATAAAATATGTTTTCTATATTTTTTATATAAATTGGGCCAATTTAAGATATTTTTTTATATATTTTTCAAAATATACATTTTCCTATGTGGATTGTTTGAAAGGGAAATTGTCTACTTGATGAGTGGTTTAAATATTTCCAATTCCTTATTTATAAACACGAGGTGTGTAGAGACGTATTTTCCCCCCCGAAATGTCATCTAAAAGACACTGACCTCTGAATTTTTTCAATTTTTCTGACGCAATTCAATCAAAAAAATTCCCGCTTGGAAATTTTTTATTCCATTTTTGGATCTTCAAAGTTTTTCATTAAAGTTCATTACATTTCATTTCAATTCAATTAATTTCTTTTCAAACATTTTAGTTTAATATTTGATAAAATCTCAATCATGAAATAATATATACCTACACTATCCAATTATTCGATGAAAGTGAAGTCTTTATTTAAATAATCAGTGGAAGTAAATTTTCCAAAAGATGGAAAATCAACAAACTTTTGAACGCTATGAGAATAATTTACGAAAATCCTTTATAAATCGATTGGAAGAATGATGCTATCTATATTATGGAATGAATTTGCAACATCATATTTGAAGAAACCATCAGAAAGTTCACTTTCCGAGCAATTTAAGAGAAATTATAATATATATAATTTCCAAAAATCATCATAAAAATCAAACCAACAAATACAGGTATCGTAACGGTCTTTTAATTTCGACAGAGTGGCTTTGAAACTTATATTTTCAGCCATCATTGAATGAATTTAGAGCACGATATCCAAAGCCACCCTCGGAATAGCAATTTTTATAAAATACAAAATTTTTGAAAATTATTCTAAAAATCAAAACAACGATTACAGCTATCGCCTTCATCTTCGAGCTCGGTCGCAGAGACATCCAAATAATTTTTTAAGCCATTATTCGATGAATTAAGAACATTTTTTTAGTTATAGTGGGACAACCGATTTTTATTAAAATTCCAAAATTCAAAAATACAATATATGACTGAAATTTTAATTCATGTCGATGGATAGGGCTCGACAAAACCTGCATTTGAAAAAAAAAGATTCAATTCCATCGATTTATCAAACATCCATACGGACAGGGTTTAAAATGGCATTCCGATCTCTTTGGAAGCAAAAATAGCCAAAGTATGATACCTCAAACACGATTAAATTTCCATATTTACCTAGCTCTTCGATCCCTGTGCCAAACGGCGATATCAAGGGACGTGGCCCTTGTCGTGCAGTTGTTATTACTCGGACAAGGCAGTATCAATGTCTCATGAAAAACAGGATTTGGGGTTGCACGGTGAACAGCTGTGCGTTTAACAACACCCTCACCGCAGTGATTCTTGATGCTTGCCTTCACGTATGCATGAATCGGCCCCTCATACGCTCGTCTCAAGTCTCTGCAGCGAATCACTAAAACCAGAATCCATTTGCCTCAATTCATCCTCTTTAAAGTGCAATAAAATTATTTCATCCTGTTCTTATTATTTATTTAATGGCTTCTTGAAGCCAAGTGGAGGAATAAGTGGAGGCTCGAGGAAATTGGAAGGGTAATTACATAATTATAGTCGGGGGGGTTGTGCCTCGTTAAGTGGGGGAGGGAATTTTACGTTTCGTGACTTGACGTATCACCACGAGAGTTTAATTCACCAGCACTTAATTTTCGTCACTCGTCACATTGGAGAAGAGAGAAGTTGAAAGTTGGAACTTCGAAATGACTGATGGAATTTTACGATTTTGAAGCGTTGGATTTTTCTGGCGATTTTTGAGGGCCAAATTTTGGGAAGAATTTTTGGTGTTTTTAGGTGAGACTGACCGTAGTGCTGGGGGCAACGAGGACTGTGGGTTACTGGCACACGGTACCGTGGTAGTCAGTATCAACCCCTCTTTTGTCATCCTCTAGGTTGGATAAACGAGAGAGAGGGCTTTAACGCGATTGCGCGATGATGGTTCACTGGGGGGTGGATTTCTACCGCGCTGTCACTACTAGATTTTCAGCTGTTGTCATCGAAATATTTTTCGTGCCCCCGTTTGGCGTGACGTGCAGTCACGGAATGGGTCAGGAAATTTGCATGAGCACTGTTATGTTCAGGAGAGAGACGATAGGAATTGACGAAGATGTTAATTTTGTTAATTTCGGTAATATCTTAATAACTAGTGATTTCAGGTGAAAATGTCATGGATACAAAACGTGGAGAATTTCGTCAGCTATAAAAAAGGTTTTTTAATGTTTTGAACTTGAACCGCTCATTCTTGAGATATTTGCAAAGAAAGAAAGCTTATTTCGATAGACTTGGACTTTCGAGAGATTCTGTTTCCTTAAAAATTTCTCGAGTACGATGAGTTCTAGGAAAAAATATCAGAAGACATTTTTTGTAGCTGACAAAATTCGCAGCAAATCACGTCCTTAGACATTTTTCTCTAAAACCAATCATTTCCGAGATATTCCAGTGCCATTTCGGTCCAATAGTTTCTAAGATCCAACTCAACACCTTTTTGTCTACCAAAATTCGCTTTTGGAGTTTCTCCATAACGACTGGGGTAAAAGGAGCCATTTAATATTCAACTCCGCCCCAGATTCACCTATCCCTCAAATGGGATCAGTCCAATCATTCGATTTATTCATCATCTGGCCTAAAAACTACTGTTCTTCAGTCTTCAACACATGTCAAAATCCAAAAATACTGACCTCTGACATGAATATAATCTCCAATAACATTGTACTCGATTTCAATGGACCCCCTAGAATGCCCCCTCGGTGTTCCAACATCAGGACTGTACTTCAGACACCTCCTGACCGTAGCAATGAGCGGCGCCTCGGGCGTTTCCGTCACCGAATGGAGAAGCGAACTCTTTGAGCTTGGAAAGTCATCCATCAGTGACGATTTGGGGCTCTCCAGTTCCCACAGGTTTTTTCCCGTCTCGTCCTTGCTATGGCTGAAGGATGTCTTGCAGACTGTCCGCTCGCCAAAGGTAGAATCCAAATCCGTCTCAAGAGCAAGCCTTTTGACGTGAAGGTTGACAGCTTGCATCGGCTCCTGCAGCTCTAGAATCTTTCGTTTGGTGCCTGGACTGATGCTGTCTTGTCGTTTCGTCCTCTTCGAGGCAGATGTCTTGTCGTTCCCCTGGTCCTTTCGTTTCCTCCTGATGCCCCGTTGCCTCCTCAACTTGAACTCGCCGTCTGAATCGTTGGACGGCGAGCGAAACGCCCAAGACATCGGCGACGGGTCTTCTAGGAGCTGACTAGCCGACGAGACGGAACTGTCATTGTGAGGAGCCTTCTCCTCACCCCCCTCGTCCATTATCGACGCGTAGACGTGCCCCGGACTTCTGGGACTCTTCTTATCGGACACTTCCAGGACCTTTCGACGCTCTTCTGAGTCCCGCAGAAGGATCTCCGCAACAGTCTTTGGGTTGTTCTCTTGCTGATTCGTCAGCACTTCCGTCACTGTGTTGTCCATATTCTCGAATTTGTCTTGGTCTATCTTCAGGTGAGCTAGCTGCCCTGATAAAGGTGTCTCCTTGACGGTGAAGGGGCTCCGCTGGGCCTTCGTGTGGTAGGGGGTTTTCAGTCTGGTGTGAAGCTTTGTTATCTTCGCTAGCTTTGGATGACACGAGCTCTCTGGATTGCGGGAGAATAATCTTGACTTTGTGAGGAAGGGGACTTTGTTAGCTTCCATAACGTCCTCCGGACTTCCGGCGACGGAGATCTGCTGGAAGAAGTCGGAGACGTGGGACTGGAGGTTCGCTCGCGCCTCGTTCATGACGTTCTGTGGGAGTTCGTTGTTATTGGCGAAGGACTTTTGGTAGGCCACTGGGAGGATTGAGGGGTCAGTGGGGAGGGTCGAGATGTTCTGGGGCTTTGAGACGCTCTCGGGGATGATGGTGAGGGGACCTATGTCCGTGTCCACGCGGGGGGTACTTTGGTAGAAGCTTTCGGTTCGCGGCGAGTCCGCCGGGTCTTCCGATATTGATTGGCGTTTTGAGGAGCGGAGGTTTGGCTTTGTTGCCTGCAATGAGAATTCATCAGGAATGGGTTTCAGTAGGTGTTCAATAGCGATGTGGCAGGATTGGTGAAATTTGTCTAGAAAAGTTTTCTGACTTCGACGATATCTCGATAGTTAGTGGTTTTAGAGAAAAATGTCATAGACATAAAATGTTGGAAATTTCGTTGGTTACAAAAAAGGTCTGACGATGGTTTCAGCTAGAACCAATTGTTTTCGAGTTATTCGTAAACAAATACACCTGTTTCGTTTGACCTGCCTCTTTCCCAGGTTTTCTTTTTTTTGAAAATATCTCCGGAACCATTGCTCCTAGGAGGAAACATCGTAGAACCTTTTCTGTAGCTGACTAAATTTCCGACAAATCATGTGATTAGATATTTATCTCGAAAATCAATAATTACCGAGATATTTCACATCCCAATAACACTAATAAATTACTCACATTGAAATAAGCTCTCAAATCACTCCCATGACTCCTACACCGTCTCCTCCTTCCATTAGCAAGTCTACTTACACTGCTCTCAGTCCCATCATCCTGTACCCCAGCCACTCTGGATCTAGAGCTACCCGTTGGCGGTGTATTCGATAGATCCCTAAACGGTCTGCGCGTCGATTTGTCCATGGCCGCTGAAGTTCCATGTGGCGTTGAGCTTGTGGTCGACAGCGATCTGGATACCGTCCACTTCAGCATCTCTGTAACCAACAAAACCACCCCAATAAGTTTAAGCCATTGACATCAGATTACCGAAACCGGAAACAACTGGAGTTTCACCTGTTCGAGATTTGGATAATTGAAAGCCCCTTCAATTCGACAAGTTGGAGATCAGCAGATGTTGGGGATCATCTGGAAGACGCCTTCGACGCTTAGCCCGACAGCTTTAAGCAATATCACGCAGAAAAATGATTTCGTTAGCCTAGCAAATACTCGCTCGCTGCGATCTGATTTGCTAAGATAATTGAAAATTTGTAACTGGTACCTGAGCCTCCGCTACGCGAGCCACTGACCATTTGTCCGGCCAACCCCCATTGAAAGGTTGAAATTGATTTGTTATCCCTGTGAATCATACGCTAAAACCACCGAAGTCGTTTCGTTGGTGCAATATTCCTAGATTGGTTGACCTTTGATTTGCTATTACAACCAAACATTTGTTGTTTGAATCTGAACATTTATTCATAAATTCAAGAATGAAGCATCCTATCTTCTAATAAGAAACGGAAAATTTCGCCGCATGACCTCCCCTAGTGGAAAAACATAAGGTGGAGGCGTAACATGCCTGATCAGAATTTTGGATCGAACTTGATCAGTTTCTGATCGAGACCTGAACAGAATTTCCACTCGGGTAGTCGCTAGCGCGTTAGGGTTAGTAATCCCAAGGTCCTGCGTTCGATCCCCGGCCCCGGCAAATGAACATAATTTGTGTTAATGAAATTGGCGTTTTCGGTGATGAATGCATTCTGAGTTTCTTCCACAGGGATTGACCATGAAAATGAGGAAAAAAAATTAATCAATTTTTTTCGTATTTTTACTGATAATTAACATAGCAAATCATTTGTTAATCTAACTAAACATGTTCCTTAAATGAGCAAATCAATTGTTAAAGTAGCAAATCGGTAAGATAACTATCTTACCCCAGCATAACCCTCTTGCGATTCTAACATATCAGACCCGAGCAGAGGATATCCGCGCGGTAACGCACACCTTGGCTGTCTGTATATTAACGGAATTATTTTTTCATCACGCTGTGACGAAAAGTGAACTTTTCGGCACACTCCGCGTGCCTAAAAGTCCAATTTCCGCTAAGAATTTTGGATCGAACTTGCTGTGACGACGTGAAAAAATGTTTTTTAGCTCGTGGGAACATATCACTCGCCTTCGGCTCGTGATATAAACCTCCCACTCGCCAAAAAACACTTTTTTGCACTCGTTACGAAATATACTATTCTGTGCGCCCACAACATCCCATCTCAAACGTCAACACAATCCGAAAACTAAGGAACCATTTAATTGACAGAATTCGTACCCAAAGCCTTCAAAACAGTATCTCACGGAGGCTAGACCTCCCGACAATGGTAACGAACACCTGTCGTAGCATACGGGAAACAGCAAAACAGGTGAAAGCCAGATAAACAGAAATACCTCAAACACATGTGTACACCTGAGGCCACGTTATTTTTTCCCTCAAACCTCAAGGCTTTTACGATCCCTCTGTCTTCGCATTTGGGGTATAATGGCTCTGTTAAAAGGCTTTTCTCACAACAACCATGTTGTGGCACTGTAACGTGAAAATTATTGAGGATATGGAAATTGGGACAATGGAGTACCTGTTCCCGGAAAAGACCTGCTGTGAACATTTGCGTTAACAATAAAAACTGAAATAATTCCTCATCATTTGTGAGAATTTTCAGTCATACATCTGTCATTTCCATTATTTTCCAAATAATAGTTTCAATGCATTTTTTCATGTCTCGTAACAACCCTTCCTTTTGTCATTATTCATTAATGCCTGAACAAATTGCAGACGCGTTTGTCCGCAATTCATGAATTATTCAATTCTCATGACCTTGCGGTGTGAAAGGGCTGTAAAAAATAATCATACTCATGCACATGATCATCACCAATTAATGTTAAACCCCAATTACCCCATTATCAACCAATTGATCAGCCCCATTGTTGCAAATTATCCTGCCAACTTCCATTATCAAAAAAATTGAAGAAATCCGCTGATAAAAATCAGCTGGTCAAGTGCAGTTGACGCCTTGTACCCCGAAATTATACCTTTCACCCTAAAAATTCTCATGACTATTTTGCCCCCTGCCCCCCTCGCCCCTCGTGGAATTGCATTCCCATGCGAAAAAACCCCGGGGACCTTAAAAAAGAGAGGCCAGCAGGTTTTAACTTTTAACGGTTCCTCTCGAAGGGGGGTGCACACTGCGTCAGAAAGAGAACGCTGTGCCTTATTGTTCCTTAAAAATTGGAGTGGGGGACAGTAGTAGGGGGTTAGAATGCGCAAAAATCCATTCATTTGCATAGTAGCTGCCATTGGCGCACGCGCGATCGCCCCCCCCCTCTTTTCTTCAATTTTTTTTCGACTGTACAAGTGTGTTGGAGAGGTTATGACACACAAATGACGGAAAGTTGCCCGTTTACGGTCGTTTACACGAGTGCATATGGGTGTGTATCGATTTCACTGGTGGATATGGAGGTGTGTGAGTGGTGGAGCGACACATGGATTGTGAAAAAAGGGGTCTGGAAGAGTTTTGTGGAGTGTGTAGGCCGGGGCACCTGCCCATATGGCCTTCTAATTTTTGCGGTGCGCGCCATCTGGCTGCGCGCGCCGATGTTGAGGGAAATGAGAAAAGCCGGGATGAGGACTTCTGGCGTTTCTCGGTTTATCTTGATTATTCGTATCTTTGGGGGGGAAACGCCTTCAACTTCCGTCGGAAGTACTCTTAGTTTTTTGGGCTCGGGGGACGCAGCGCGTGCTGCAGCTCCCGATGCGGAACAATGATCCTGCGGAGACATTAGGTTATCGCGGGAAATTATCGGTTTCATTGTCATTTTAGGGTTTTAATTATTAGGTTTCTTGGCGGGGGATCAAGGCGGAGGGGTTGGATTGCTCAGAGGGTTGGGTTTGGTGTTGAGGGGGGAGACTTGGAAAATGCTTACGTCATTAATCTCTCGTAGAAGACCCCCCTTTTTCGCCCCATGTGGCGCTGTTATCGCGGTTGGAATGAGACGATAGCGTACGGACAATTGGCGACAGGTTGTCTTGAGACGAATGGTCATTCGTAGGGTACGATATTCTTGAATGAAGATTATTTCTTTCGGGGGGGTTGTCTTCTCGTTCTGTTCTGCTCCTCAAGAGCATCTCTCAAAGTGCCGAGAGGACTTCTGCGTATCTCGGTTCATCTTAATTATTCGTATCTTTGGGGGGGAAACGCCTTCAACTTCCGTCGGAAGTACTCTTAGTTTTTTGGGCTCGGGGAACGCAGCGCGTGCCGCAGCTCCCGACGCGGAGCAATGATCCTGCGGAGACCTTAGGTTATCGCGGGAAATTATCGGTTTCGTTGTCAATTTAGAGTTTTAATTATTAGGTTTCTTGGCGGGGGATCAAGGCGGAGGGGTTGGATTGCTCAGAGGGTTGGGTTTGGTGTTGAGGGGGGAGACTTGGAAAATGCTTACGTCATTAATCTCTCGTAGAAGACCCCCCTTTTTCGCCCCATGTGGCGCTGTTATCGCGGTTGGAATGAGACGATAGCGTACGGACAATTGGCGACAGGTTGTCTTAAGGTAAATAGTCACTCGTAGGGCACGACATTCCCAAATAAAAATTATTCCCTCCGGGGGGCTGCCTTCTTGGTCTGTTCTCAAGTGCAACTTTATGGATATTGTACCTTAATAGCAACAATTTGCATAATTGCGACGATGAATCGCGTCACGAGTGAACGGACCCCCGGGGGGCTCGGACATACCCCCGGGGGCATCACACCGTGGGGGAACACCTGTGTTCACGCGTACATTTTCTCCTGCATTTTTGATAGGTCTTTTGTTTTGGGTTAACATGCGATCGTTATCGCGGGTTTGTCTAACGGTCATGGTTATATGTGTCTCTGCAGTATTTTTTGTGAACTAACATTCGACATTTGGGGGTAATTAAAATAATGGGGGGGGGGAGGATAGGGTGAAAGATCGTTGGGAAAAATCGGTTGGAAGTTCTCGCGACAGAAGTTTGGGATGGAATAATTTGGGCGGAAGAATAAGATATTCTGGTTTTGAAGTGCGACAACTGTTATGAATTCATTGCGTGAGAATTTTTCCAAATATTTTGGCTTCATTAACAGTTATAAACAAATTAGAATTTTGTGTAATTTCTGGGAATATTTTTTTATTGCTACGAAATGGATTTTAGATGAAATTTTGATTTTGAAAATTCGTTCCCAAGGTGAAAATTCCTTCTTTCAATCAATTGTTGTTCAAAGTGGAAAAATCGATCATCATTTTCACTATATTGCATTCAGACTCTCCTGTCCTTAATGTCAACAATGTGAGATAATCTCATAATTCTAGCTATTAATTCTAATCAACTTTGTTCGAAGAAAACCTTAGTTAACGCAATATTAAGAAAGTAGAATTATTCTATTTTCCTTTGACCTAAATGATTTGGACAGTTATGATTCGTTTATTCATGTTTCATAGAATGGTATTCAATTCTCTTTTGTTTGTTAGGCGGGCTTCATGAAAATTCGACGCGAGACGATTATGCTCATGAAAACCGCCTCACTTTCTCCACTCGTTCGAGATATCCGCCAAGTTCGAGCTCTCATTTTCGATTCGAGATATTGCATGCATTTTTTACGAACGATAACATCAATGAAAAATTGGAAAGAAGTGTTTCCGGAAAAAAATGTATTCTCAAATAAGAAAAGTTGTTGCAATGTTTCTCACTCCACCGCCAGTATCACTTACCAGCGAAAAACGTTGCCACAACCCATCAAAAAATTCCCCCAAAATCTCCGAAAAAACTTATATCTCGAGTGTAGCTGATTTAGTTCCCATTGTCATTCGATACGTATATCATATTTTTCCCTCACACACATACCACCACTCACAGTAGACCCAAAACAGGTAAATATGTATAACAGCGACAGGTTTTCAGCGAGACACATTCACATCGACAAAACCGTAGAGAGAAATAATATTTTTTCTGAATGGTAGAAGAAGAGGTCGAGTAACGAACAATTATAAATCTAGGGGGCTATAAAAATCCCCCCTCCTCGTCTTCATCTCATTCTTTTTTTCGTTTCACCCCCCTGAACAATGCTTTTATTGTACTGTATTTCTTTTTCACTATTTCTGTCTACCTTTCACGTGTTGAGGTTCCGGTCGGTCCTTTACCAACGGGAGAATCGCGAAAAAGAAGCCACCACGAAACATTAAAAGAGGCGAAGAGAATAAAACACACGAGAACGACCGTTATAGCCCTCTCATTCTTCTTTTTATTATCCCTTTTTTTCAACCTCTATCATCTTTATATTCTCGACTAACCAATGGTGTGGTCTGAACCCAGGTCAAGGGTATCCACCGCAAAATTACAGGGTTCAGCCCATAAGATAGAACCTGAAATATTACAGATTGTAATCGCGATTGATTCCACCGAAAATTACGAAAGAAACCGCTGGGAAGAGGACAAAAAAGAAGGAGGAAAAATTCTTGAGAAGCAGGAAATATGACGGCAGTTGGTGACAGCTTGGGGACAGCTACTCCTGCTAATTCATCAACTGTCATTATCCGCACGGCATCCATGTGGGACAGGTCACGGATGCTCTTCGGTTTTGGGAAGTTGACGATTTATCAAGAAAGGTTCTCACAGGTTTTGTTATTTGAGACATTAGTGTCATCCAGAAGGTCGTAATGAACTGCAAGATCATTATCGACGAAAACAATTTCCTTCGCTGGAAGGAGTTTTGCTTGGGCGAGGAGTGAACGGTGTCACCTGTTAAGTGAAAACTGAAGAAGTAAGTGGATATTTCAAGACAGCAGATTCTTGATAACGAGACTGAAGAGAACGAAAGTAAAAGTGACAGTGAACAAAGATTGTGCGAAGCTGAGGAATTTGGTCTTTCTCGTTGTTATCTCCTAGAAGAAAGGCTACTGTGAAGAGTACCCGCTATTTCAATGAGAAAGAGTATCTAGATGATGACCATTATTCTTCAGCTATTTACCAAAATGAAACTAAATGCCATGTATAGTTTAAAAGATGATTTACAACGGAACCAATCGCCTTTTCCAAAAACTAAAGCAAAACTTTGACAAGTGTGAGGAGTGAAAATTGTCACCCGTCAAGGGAAAACTGAAGAAGTAAGAGGACATTTCAAGACAGCATTTCAAGACAGATTCTTGATAACGAGACTGAAGAGAACGAAAGTAAAAGTGAGAGTGAACAAAGATTATGGAAAGCTGAGGAATTGTCTTTCTCGTTGTTATCTCCTAGAAGAAAGGCTACTGTGAAGAGCACTCGCTATTTCAATGAGAAAGAGTACCTAGATGATGACCATTATTCTTCAGCTATTTACCAAAATGAAACTAGATGCCATGTATAGTTTAAAAGATGATGTACAACAAAAACAATCTCCTTTTCCCAAAACTAAAGCAAAACTTTGACAAGTGTGAGGAGTGAAAATTGTCACCCGTCAAGGGAAAACTGAGGAAGTAAGAGGACATTTCAAGACAGCAGATTGTAGATGACGAGACTGAAGAGAACAAAAGTAAAAGTGAGAGTGAACAAAGATTGTGGGAAGCTGAGGAATTTGGTCTTTCTCGTTGTTATCTCTAAGAAGAAAGGGTACTTTGAAGGGCACTCGCTGCGTCGATGAGAAAAAGTTTACCTAGATGATCATCATTTTTCAACTATTTTCCAAAATGAAACTAGATGTCATGTATAATTCACAAGATGATTAACGACGGAAACAATCTCCTTTTCCCAAAACTAACGAAAAAGCTTTGCTATTGTGAGGAGTGAAGATTGTCAGCCGTCAGGTGAAAACTTAAGACCAAAAAGACCATTTCGAAGCAGCAGATTGTGAATGATACGACAAAAGAGAACGAAAGTAAGAGTAGAAGTGAAAAAAGATGAGAAGCTGAGTAACACTGTCTCCCTCATTGTCATCTCCAAGCAAAAAAGGCTACTGTGAAGAGCCCTCGGTGCTCTAATGAGACAGTCTACTCATCTGATGACGATGATGTAACTAATGGATAAACCAGAGCTCAGCCTCTAATAATAGTCCCTCCTTCTCCTCAAAACCAAAACAAAGGATAAGAGCTCAGGTATATAACGTAAATGGAGCGACGGTTGATATTTCTTCGATGCTCGGGGGGGTCAGAAGAAGACACCGCGAATAAAAGAGAGGATAGAATGGAGAAAAGAATAAGTGTACGAGGTATAAAGAGAGATTTTGTGATGAATCTGGTCTCGTTTAGATGGAGGAGAGGTACAAGGAAAAAAGGGGGCGAGAGGGGGGGATTGAATCCGCGTGTTGGAATCACAGGGTTCCTTGGAGGCATAATCGAGGGGTTGGGGAGGGCAGGTGAGCCGGAATTTCACTCTGTCTCACTTCATTCTCCATACCTGATCCCTTTTTTCGGGGGTCTGAGTGTGCCAAACACAGCGGGGAGCCCCGAAAAAAAATCACCAACACTGGGTGTACGCTTGTCGGGAGGAATAAACCCATCGCGAAAAGGCTTTTATTTCGGGTACAGATATTCGCGAATTTAAGTTGAGGGGTCTACGAGACTCTTTGTTTTGGATGTTTAGGGGGGGATGGTGGGAATGATGATGAGGTTTTTGGGAGGATTGCTTGGGAAAGGAGAGTTGCTAACCAGAAATTTCGCGAGGATTGCTTACCATGCATGCCGCTTGGGAATAATTGCTCACAAACAACATCATTTTGGCCAAATTGATAACAAAAAATAAGGCTGTGAAGGTTGATTATCAGGAAATTGGGCTTGGGTAGATTGCTTCAAAGACGTAAGCTTCACCAATATACGATTTTTGAAAAGCAATACTTCCGAATTGATAGCTGTTAGCAAGCAATCTAGAAGATGGGAAAGATGGCTAACGAAAGAAGAAATTTGACCAAGATTGCTTGCAAAAATCGAATTGCCGAAGACTTCCTCCAACAACCCTTCATTTTCGGCACCAATCCTTTCAGCAAGCAAATTAAGAGAACTAGTTTCACTTCACTAGTACCATCCTTTTCATAAAACTTGCTCACCGAAAAGGAAATCTTGTCATCCTGACAAACAATCTGCCCTTCAATCATGTCCTCCTTTCAATAGCAAGTGATTTCAGCAAAAAACTGCTTCAACAGGATCTCGCTTGCTTGCAGGAATCCATTTACCAAGACTCTATTTTCGACAAACAATCCTTCCGAATTGGTAGCTTTCAGGAAGGAATCGAAAAAACGTGAAAGATTAGGGATCAAAGAAAATTTTTTAGCAAGATTGCTTGCCCAAGATTACAGGGTACAAAGATTACTTCCCAGAAATTGAATTGCGGAAGCATTCCTTCTTCATTTTCCGCGCCCAATCCTTTCTATAATGACATCTTTCAGCAAGCAACTTAACAGAACTATCTCCAGCTCACTAGAAGCATTCTTTTCGTAAAACTCTTTTGCCTAAAAAGAAATCAGCCCTTCGATCATGTCCTCCTTTCAACAGCAAGTGATTTCGGGAAAAACCATCCAAGTCCCCTCTAGCAGCCGCCAAAATTCTGAATGATGACCATCCAACATTTCATCCACAATCATTAAGACGTAGAAATCGCCTCGCCCCTTCACAACCCATCTCCCTTGAAATGAATCCTAATATCGTCCGTCACGGAATCACCACAATACACTATCCCCTCATCTCTCAATCTTCCAGTGCTCAATTGCCTGTAGCTAATTTAAAAGCATCAACTCCTCTTCGATCAATCTATTACCAAAATAATCATTTCATACATCTCCATCCTCCAGTCCTCCACAGATCCCAGATACCTACAACTTCAAACTTTTCCGCAATTCCCCTGGACACCAGATTCCTCTTCAAGCCCCTCTCCGTCCAATCTCGAAAAGCCCATGGGGGAAACGACTGTCGGATTAAGTTCGAAGACGACTTACAGACATTTGGGCCACCACCTGCCTCAATGTCCTAAGCGTTCCCATGATCGAGACCAAAAAAGAAGGAACGAAGGAATAAAAAGGCAAGGTTCCTTTTAAAAAAGTAGAGTGAAACAGCGTGATGAGGGAATAAAAAGAGGTTAGGTCTAGTTTTGCATATCCAGAACAGCCGAAAAACCAGTCGCGTGTTGTATATCGGGGGTACACATGGCTCCTTTTCTCAAAATTTTTTTAAAGGTACTATGCATATGCATTAGCCTCTTTATTCCCCCGTCTCACTTTTTTTTTCATCTCATTCTTTCTCCCGAAAACCTCTTTCTTTCGCTCTGGTTCACTTCGACGTAACCCGGGCAGGTTCTGTGAATGTTAAAGAGAGAGTCAATGTTAGAGGGAGAGATGGAAAAAAGTAAGACCTTGGGACAATATGACCAGGGCCAGTATCCAACAGCGAAGCAGTACTGGATAATCATTTAAAGGACCGGACGGTGGCCAGAGCTGGACGCGTTGGGGAGGGGTTGACTTCCGATTTTTTTTCCTTTCTTTTCACCGCGTTAGAAAGGTAGTTGCGAGGATGTGTGTAGTAAGGATCATAAGAATACCAGAGGTGTATGAAAAATGGGGGTCCCTAAAATGCGTTTGTATAGGTCTTCACGGCTCGTACAGGGACTAAGTCCTTTATCTAGTTTTCTGATTCTTTTTAGGTTAGACTTTTTCCTCCGAGGCAGATGTAACTCGCGCATGCGTCATTTACATCATCTTTTTAACTTTTTTCTTGGGGGTTAGGCTCTTTCGAGGGGTGGAAATTTCTTCGGGGTGTCTTAAGAGGTTTCGAGGACCTTCCCCGGAGGGGGCGTAGCGACTGCTACATCACACACACACACACACTATGTAGCACATGCGTGCGTGTGTATGTGTGTGTGCGGGATTTTTTCTCTCTAAATTCTAATTCTCTTAGAATTATTGAATGCCTAAAGGAGGTTAGGTGGTGTGTGAGGCGAATTTGGAAAGTGAGTTTCCGTAGTTCCCGGTAGCTTAGTCGGAAGAGTGCCCGGCGCGTAACTGGGAGACCCGGGTTCGAATCCCGGCTGCGCGGTGCGGGATTTTTTCTCACTAAATTCTAATTCTCTTTGAATTATTTAATGCCTAAAGGAGGTTAGGTGGTGTGTGAGGCGAATTTGGAGAGTGAATTTCCGTAGTTTCCGGTAGCTTAGTCGGAAGAGTGCCCGGCGCGTAACTGGGAGACCCGGGTTCGAATCCCGGCTGCGCGGTGCGGAATTTTTCTCTCTAAATTCTAATTCTCTTGGAAGTATATGTAGCACATGCGTGTGTGTGTGTGTGTGTGTGTGTGTGTGTGTGTGTGTGATATGTAGCTACACACGCATGCGTGCGTATGTGTGTGTGTGTGTGCGCGAAGGAGCAATCGCCGATTGCTCACCGATTCTTGTGCTCTTTTACTTTATGCGATAATAAATAAATTCATAATTGAGTATTTTAACGAGACACGTTAGTGATTGATTAATCCTCATCATCCTAAACCTCAATCTCTCCGGGGGGGGGGGGGGGTGAACATTTTAAATTCGAAGTTATGGAAATTCTAGGTAAATTGGAGGGAAAGGTTCGTTGGGATTTTCGGGGAGGGTCGAACGTCAGGTTGATGAATTCTTATCGGATACAGATGTTTTTTTTTTTTGGGTCCTCGAGGGGCCCTTGGAGTGGACACAGTGAGGAACACTTGTTTTTCTTTCTCGTCAGGATAGCCAGCGCCCATTCCCCCGGGTGTTCCTTTGTTTTTTTTCGATCCCTCGTCTGGAGACGCGGGGCGAAATGTCGTTGGAGTTTCGGGAGACATCGATGAGGGTCGCAATCTCTTTCTTCGGGTTTTTTTTTGGGGCACGTGCGACGCATTCGCGGGTTGATCAAATGACAATTCTCTTTTATTCTCGTAACAACGCGCAATTTTCTGTTTGTTTAACAATACACAAGCGATTTCTGAGAAATTCTTGGCGTGGAATTTTTGGAAAAATTCAAATTCGAAGTGAATTATTCTTCTGATTAGATTCCATCCATCGGGACTATTGTGATGGTAATAAAAATTAATATGACGATATTCAAGGCGAGAGGCAAAAATTCCCTAGGGTTGAGGGACTCCCATTGTTCTCTATTCAATTCCCAAGATCTAGATGGCGACGCGATTAGCATACACGTTGCACATAAAAAGTACCACGGAATGTTATACGCATCATGGATAAAAAGAAACAAGATCTATGGTTTAAAAGTCCGGTAACCCCTCTCAACCATGCGTGATAGGCGCTAACGTACAGGTACAGAAACGCTTTTTGGGGTATGAAACGGGGGCCATTAATGTCGAGTGCCCTTCGCGATAATACGTATGTACCATGTGGTGGGATATGTATCTCGTTCAACCGTTGGAGGATTTTTTAAATCGCAACGATTATTTTCAAGATTTTTACTATTCGAAAAAATGATTCGCGAAATGACAAAAATTTTCAGCCCCAAAATCTCTGATCAACTACTTAGTTTATCGATTAATTCAGCAAATTATAAACCCATTCGATCATTCGCGGGAGAAAATGAAAACTTGGAGCGGAAGAAATTTTTTTATTAAAAAAATTAATTAATTAATGGTCAACTTACTCAATATATTTCCAAAATATTCGAAGGTACATCCAGAGTTTCCGCTCCAAAATATCACCACAAACAGTTCCAATTTATCCACAATCACAATTTTGTTTTTATTTTCCTCCGCGAAATGGTTATTTATCGTTTTTTTTTTTTAATTCCGAAAACAAATTATTTCTAAACAACCGCGTGTGGACTAGATTGACGGCATGGCGGCGTGGTGTGCCGTATGTTATGTGTCAGCACAACCGTGCGCGACAACGTCTGTTGCACCACTGACGGTGGTGGGGCGAGCCCAGGGGCCTTATGTAGCCTCGGGAGGGTAGGGGGCTTTCTCATCGGGACCGGCTAGTCTCACCTACCCCCACCGCGGTAAATTCCACCGGGTGGAAACCGACCTGACCACTACGGCCACTCCAATACCGATCCCCCTCCTTTTTTTTATGCAATAAAAATGATCCGGAGTTTTGATGAGAGACTCTTGATAGTCTAGTGGGTGACTCGGGACTTTTTTTTTCTTTATTTGTTGGAACAATATGATGACGTGATAGTGCAATTCTTGACGTTGAGGTTTTGGGTAAATAATGGCCAGGGTACATATGTCTATTTAACCTTTGAGTGTTTTGAACAAAATTTTAAAAAGATTTTTTTTACAAAAGTTTTTTTTTTAATTCGCAATTTTTTTTGACAAAGCTTTTTGAAAATGAGAAAATTGTTACAGCACAAATTTTGAAAGAAATCAATTCAACAAATAATTTTTCATTTTTTTATTGCAAAAAAAATCGTTGACGGATTTTTTTTTTTGATAATAAATACAGCGCATGCTTAATTAATTATGAATAACTCCATTAAAAAGGCTCCCAGATTACACCACAACCACATTCTTTGGCTGAGATGAAAGTGGAGTATTTGAAAATTATTCGCGAATTCATACACAAAAACCAAATTCGGATTTGAAAACCCTGTACAGTACGAAATTTTGTAATTCTCTGCTTAAATGTATATAATCATGAATGTAAATAACCTAATGACGGGGTTAAACTGATAAAAAAAACAACTATTGTCTAATTAACAAAATATACATTATAACAATCATGATAGTTTCAATATCCACTCAAGTAGATGCTAATTACCCCAGTGATAAATGTCCCGACGACACAATGCGCAACACTTCCCCCAAAAGGTGTGAAAGGGTTGAGAGATTACAACCGCTGATTAGACCCATAAAAACCGTGGAGTACCAAATTTTTTTTAATAAACTGTCAAGAGTATTTTCAAGAGGTCGAGATTTATGTGGAGCAAAAGCCGGTCGACCTTCCACGGAATAATCGATCTTGGGTGCTGTCACCACCGGAGAAAATTCGGTAGGTATAGAAAAAAAAAATAACGCCGGGTCGATTTCCAGGTACCGATTTCTTTAAAAAAAGCAGTCAGGTATGGGGATCAGAGGGATTGCGATGATTTTTTACGTGTCAATGGCACCCCCGCACGCTAACCTTTTTCATAAACAGCTGAGATGGTAATCGAGTCAATTTTTCTTCGCCCGATATTTGCCATTCATTTTTTAGGGATGAACGAGCAAAAGGTGCAGAGGGAAAACATCAATATTTCATATTTTCCAAATGCCGAATATTTTTCCGCACCAAATATTTATTTTTCTAGGCAAATTTCGTCCTTTCTTTTTTTGACCAACAGTCCTAAATCAACTTAATTGGACATGCACCCTTTATCAAGTTCAAATACTCATTCCGAAAAGCCCCTGCACCTGAATAAAGCAGAATACACGATCTCAATTGTTCATAAACAAAACAATTATCCTTTCTCAAGAGTCATACTAGCGTGAAACCATCGTCCCAAGAAAACCAGCATTTATCCACTCGAGTGTGATTTTTGAGGTTATACTCCTCCCCTGAATAGACCCCATTATTAACCCATAAATTCGCGCTTGAGAGTGCGCTGGTGTACATGCACGCTTGACAGAGTCAAAGACCCGAGAGAAAAAAATCTCCCGACGAATGGTGACGTCCGTGGGCCGGAAGTGTGCGAATTGTCCTTCCGAAGAGCCCATGAAAGCGCGCATGAGTCCCAAAAGGACAAAACTACCATCACCTTTCACATTTCTACAATCTCACAGCCGTTTAACGTTGGAAAAAGGCGGTCTAATCTCACCATTCAAAGCAGTACCAATTTTTTCTCCTCCGAATGGCATTCATGCATGAGAGTGAGGGGGTGCTACGGTGAATAGACGGGACAAATGATCGGAGGCCGGCACCCACGCACGAGCGGACCGCACGGTGGGGTGGGGGTAAGATGCGCGCGTGCCTCGGGGGCCTCGCGCGAAGGAGTGGGGGCACTCAAGCGGTCCAATTACCCAGCGGGTGGGGGAGTCCGGGGCCTCAAGGAGTCGGTGACTCCTTGGGGACACGACTGGAGACCCTTGACAGATAAATTTCGCCCCATTTCACATCCTCCGGGCATTCGAAATCCGATTTTCCTTTGAGAAAACCCATGACAGATGGGTTTTCTCCGGTTTGAGGTCTCGTTTGTTAGATCATTGATAATTCTAGAAGAATTTGTAGGGAATTGATCGAGTTCTATTCATCTGTACTTGTACTCTGTGACACATGGGGGTAATCGTCGTCGGGTGAATGTCCGTTAATTATCGTTGGGGATTTAAAACAAACTACGTGCTTTCAAAACGGGAACAATTCTCGCGTTTTTGTCGCACACTTTGAATATTTTTTTTTGTTTCTGCGTTTAGTGACGCTCTCTTTTATGCATACAATGGGGCGTTTCACCCTCTCATTCCGCTGTGTTCCAACTCCGCCTTTATTTTTCTCCTCACCTCCTGTGTCTCTTCAACACCATTCCGATGGGTTTTGGAAATTTTTTTTTTACCGAAAATGTCTAAACGTCGATGCACCCCACCTATTCCCACTATTTGGTCTATTGGGGTAGGACGTCCGAACGAATCCGTCAGAGACGATTTATTATGTGTCAGAATACGGGCCACGTGCGGAATGTTACTAGACCATGTACACAACCAGAGTCACCCCGAAATCAGTTCTAAGGGTGCGTTTGATTAATTCTCATTCCTCCTTGAAAAGACGGAAAAAATGATCTTTTTTTTATGTTTTTTGGGCCTGTGTGTGCGTCAAGGGGATCAGGAGTCCCTTTTGGATTGATATTCAGGGCGGATTTTTTGGGTTACAAATCGACTCGATTTCTCAAGATTTCGCCAGGGGTGAAGTAAAACGAATTTCACGAATTTTTTGAATTTTTAGGAAATTGTCGGCCCCTCTGGTAGTCTCGAGTTCATTTATTTCAGTTGGACACAATTTTTCAGTATTATTTCTCGGGAGGACTTATTCATTTTTGTGGACCGCTGCGTGTGAAACTGAGGGCGTACCAAACAGATGAAATTTGAAGAAATTTTAATCTTTTAATGTCGTATGTGTGACTTTCTCAGAGGTTTGACCCCTCGGTTTGTTGGGGGTCAACGAGGCCCATTATCCTTGAACACTTGTTTACTCTATCGCTATGTAAACATTTCGAGGAATTATAGAAATAGAAAATACCTCTATTTTCGTTCGCTCCAACACATTGCGAAAATTTTCACCTATTGACCTTGATAATCTATGACTATGGCTTTGCAAATGTTTTTCTTACTTGGAGTTTTTACGGGACAAAAAAAGAATTTATTGGGGACGAGGAGAGAACAACACGGCTCTCTTTTCGGGATCGTTTCTAGGGACATGGGTACCTTTACTCCATGCGGGACAGCTGCTTATACCGGAATCTTTCGCCGTACGTGTGTCTCCGGCACCCCCGTATATACCGATATACGAGGCTAGAGTGGGGTAGAGCCGGTGTTTGCGGGCTGGAGGCTGCACAGTCCAGCCAATGGGATATTTATTATTCACAATATCGAGTGCAATGTGCTTAGGCGCCCGCATGACTCGGGTTTTTCTTCACTGGATTGGCGGTTATAATCCGATTTTCTGGAAAGGAGATACTTGATATTTCATGGCGATTTTGTGGCTTTGTTGAGTGGATCAAAGTATTTTAGATTTTTTGATCGATATGGGTGGAATATTCATGAATAATCATTATAATACTTTTACGGGGTTGTTTAATCCTTTTATTAGGGAAAATAAACGCAGTTGGAGGATGAAAAATTGATTTTAATTTCTTTTTAAAAAATTTCTGGAATTACCATGTGTTATTTTCAGGTATTGAACCCAAGTCCTCTCGCATTGTAAACTCGTCTCTTACCAATTGAGCTACTCACTGAGGCCCTAATCTATTACTTAATAATAATAATTTTAATAATAATAATAATAATAATAATAATAATAATAATAATAAAGAGTCCCAATAAAATTTTCCCCCCGAAATTTTTATTCCCAATAAAATTTTTTACTTTTCAAATTCATTTTCCTGAATTTTTCGAAGGGTAATACATCAGGATTTTTTATCAGACAATTATGATGATGAATTCGAATAATAATAATAATGTATTACCCTTCGAAAAATTCAGGAAAATGAATTTGAAAAGTAAAAAAATTTATTGGGAATTTTCCAAGAGAGAGAATAATATTTTTCGGAGCCCGGGATCGAACCCGAGTCCTCCCGCATTGTAAACTCGTCTTTTATCAATTGAGCCACTCACTGCGAGCGTAATGAAACTCTCAATACTCATCCACACTCAAAAAATTCCCTTCAGAAACGTATTCACTCCGATAATTCAATCAATATCGCCACAATTCCCCATCTGAAAGGATCGAAATAAAGTCATTAATAAATTTCCCCATGCTAGAAAAAAGAGTCATTACCAACGAAAAATGACAGAAAAAAATCATTAGTAACGGTCGACTGGAGAAGTCGTAGCACCGGTCAAAACCGTCGACTGCACCATAAAATTGAAAACACTCGGCCCCGCATCGTAAGTGCATTTTTTTTTTCCACCGCGATCGGTAAAACCGTCACCATAGAATACATATGCCACCAATAATAATTACATAATCGAGTGCACGTGTCACATTCGATATCTGCCGTCACAAGTTTGAGCAGTAAAAAATAATTAGAGCGAAGCCGAACCCCTCCACCCTCGTGGCCTTATGGTGTCATTACGTATGTGAAAAGTCAATGGAAAGGTGCAACGAGAGGTGTACATATGTTGCAACTCTAGGATCATCAGTCATTCATTTGTTTATCTGTTTGGCAAACATAAATTCGATTTGCTTTTACCTCGGCTCCGCCCTTATTTTCCGCTTTTCCGATATTAATGAATTCGACGACAATTTTTCCGCGGTGGAACTAAAAGTTGGAGATCCAATGGGACGTGTGGGGTGGCGAATGGAGGGTGGATGTCAGACGAGAGCTCAACAAACAATGGAAAAAATGAATGGAGGAGCGGTTTATCGTTGACCCATAAGTGAACGATTTTTTTCGGATGACCCGAGCCTCATTCGTCACGCAATGCAGCCCTAATGGGACCCGCAAAATACGCCATCCGATACCCAATCCAAACGTTCAGTTGTTTGTTCAGAAAAGGATTTTTTATCTAGAAAAAAATTGGTCTGGGGTGAACGAGATCGTTAGCGAAAAAGTGAAAGGGAAAGATCTTTCACCTGATTCGCTCGGCCGATTTTTCACGGCTCTGTTTTTTTGAGGCTAAAAACGCATGAGCGAAGGAAACAGTGAAAGAGTGAAGTTAGGGGACTACGGCAAAATGAAAAAGCAACGAGCCGAGAATGCCACCCTGGCGGATTGGATGCTGTTTTTTTCGGAGTTTGTTTTATATAGGATTTTTTATCAGGGTGGAAGCGTTGGCTCTTGGGGAAGTTGTTTGGAGTTGGAGCGTGGAAGTGATTCGAGGGACCCACAGCTGTCTAGAGCACGGAGAGCTGGGTAGGCTCGTGCAATTCGATTTTTAGGTGGAGTAATGGTGATGGATTCATAATTTATTTAAGGAAGTTGGAGGTTTTTTCGTTTTTTTAGGTGAAAAAAGGAAAAAAACCAAAGGCTCTCTTTTTTTAAATTCTTATTTCAGTATTCTCTTCTTCGATTTCTTCATGTCATAGTACTATCATCAATAGAAATGTCATCAAAATTTTTTGTATTATTTCGTTCTGTCAAATAATTCTACATTCAAACCCTCTCAAGACTCGAATTCGTTTTCAGTCCGGGTTTAATCAAGGTTCAATTAAGGTTTAATCAGTGTATAGCCGGGATTTAATCAGGGTTTATTCAGGATTTAGCCAGAGTTTAACCCAGGTGCTGTCAGAAGTCAGTGGGAACCATGAATCAATATGGATCAATATGAATAAGTATTCAACATAATAGACAAGTACCTGAGTTTAATAGAGATAGAGATTTTGATATAAAAATCTCATGACGGTATTGTGTAGCTTGATAAGCAATGATGCTGTTCTCACCATTTTTCAACTTGATTAAGAAGCCATTGAAATATACTTTTCAAACCCTGATTTAATTGCTATCACTGATGATTCTTTCAGTAATTATGAAAGAACCGATTTTCTCTTTCAAATCGCATAAACAATGTCCTGTAACTCCACAACCAATTGTGCGACCCCTATTTTATTTTGATAGAATCAAGAGGGTATTGTTATCAATTTTTTGAGCCATGATTAATTCCATTTTGATGACAATTTTTTGAGTGATCGTTGAAAAATCGATTTTTGGAAAAATATCAATTTTCTCGAATCTGTATGAAAAATTGAATTTTAATTCGTGTCAATGCACAGAGGTCATTAAAGTCTATATTCATGAAAAAATTAATGAAATTCGATTGATCCCTTATGAGATAATTTCGAAAAAAAAAGAAAAAAAACAAAGAACACAGAAATTGAAAATTTCCATTGAAATTCTACAGTTTGAATTGAAATTAACAATTTTCCTTCATTTTTTCCTCGTCTTATCACACAATCCACCCGGAAATATCCCTCTATAAACTTTCAAAATGAGACACGGAATAATTCACCCAAAAACGAAAAAATCTCGCAAAAACTCCGTGTGAATTCAAATCCCAAAAAACTTCACTTAGAATTCCCTCCACCTTTTAAGCCCCTTTCACCGAAAAAACCTCAAAAACCTGAAAGTCATTAATATTCCTGAAAAATTCTCAACCCCAAACTTCAAAATCATAAAGCAATGTCCGGTGTATTGTCCACTGGAGTTCAGTCAATACCCAATTTAAGGTCGTGTCAATTTCAGAATGAGGAAAAAGCTCCAGACCACTGGGTACTTCAAATTACCATAACCCTTTGTGGCCGAGAAGACCCAGTCCTATAAGTGACTATTCAAGTAGCCGCTGGAGTTCGTGGGCCCATAATGTCCACGGAAATATTCAGAAATCTTCGGAAGGATGGGAAAGGGCACGCACTCCGGGCGGCGGTAGAAAAAAAATGAATGTTCTTTACCTGAGATTTAAATCTCCATATCGCATTGTCAGGGCATTTCATACCTCTTATATTTATTATTAGGATTCATAAGTGCATGACATTATATGTTATTGAAGCATCGAGTGCTCCTTCTCTCCTCCGTGAGCCGTTTATTGCTGACAGCGGGGGAAAGGGACGCGTGTTCTCCTCAACTTGTCTAGCCTTTTTTATTTTAGGGTTGTTCTTGTTATATTTTTTCTGAATTTCTTTTCACGGTTTATGCCTTTGCCACCCGAGTCGAATAATTGGACCTGACAAGTTCTAGTTAGGTCTTTCCGTTCAGAACTGGATAGGTCTTGGGAAGCCTCTTCCCAAGTGCTTCCGAGACCTTTCTACCTCTGGTTATGTCCCATTTCAGCACTTGTTAGGTGTAAGCAGGACTTGTATTCAGACTTTCCAAATCCTTGCCGGTCCCCGTAATTCTATGGGCCTATATTAAATCTGCGTTCATATTCCTATTCACTAATGCGTTATTGAAATAAAAAAATGCAATTATTGTTTTTTTTTAATCTCGAAAATCGACATTTCACGAGAGGGTGGAGGGGAGATGCATGTATGTGGAGGCTTGACATTTTTACCCAACTATTCTAGCCACTCTTGTCCCTACGCTTGCATCCATTATCCAAATAAAAAATGAAAGTGTTAACAAATCTGACCATTGTTCCAAGTAAAAACCGAAAATCTGACCCTGTGGCCCCCGGTGAAAAATTTTTTTTTTCAGTTTTCACTTTTTCCACATACTTTTGAGAGTTCTGAATAGCCCGTCGCTTAAATAGTTGGAATCAACGTTCACCCGGCTAAAAAATTCGATTTTGGCGACAGTCGACTTTCCCTCTGGAAAAACGGAAGATCTACCTTTGGCTGGGGCCAAAAAAAACGGTTTCTCAGTTTTCACTTTTTCCACATACTTTTGA
>NW_021680433.1:949090-955102 GCF_001412515.2 Diachasma alloeum
AAAAATTCAATTTTGGCGAAAATCGACTTTCACCCTTGACCCACGTGAAAATGAAAAATTTTTTTTCCCCTTTTCTGTCATCTCCGAGGGCTTCATTGGCATCAGGGGGTCAATAAATACAGAATCAACGTTCACTATTTTTTATTTAAACACCGCCTGCAAACGGGGAGATGAGGGTGGCTAAAATATATTCTGCAACCCTGTCTCCTCGTTGGCTACAAATTTCAACCCTCCGCATACATGCCTTCCCCTTCACCCGCTCGTAAAATCACGCGTTCTCGGTAGCATCGAGGAGGACTTCTCAGGACCGAAAAGAACTGAGGATTCGAAAGGTCTCTGGAAAAGTACGTCGCAGAACTGATTAGGACTTACCAGGTCCATCTAGGTCTGGAGAGATCTTGAAAGACCTGTGTTCTGATGTCCAATCAGAACCAAATCCTCGACTCGGGCACGTTCTCACGATCTTATGTCAATGTTTTTTACATTTTTCTATTTTTTTCTTGAGAATTAATTCAATGTTGATGCATTAATATTAATATAGTGAAGATGAAATATATTGAAGAGAATAGTATGTCATAATATATTGTTTAAAAGAATAATATAATTCGTTAAAAAAAATCGGCCATATTTCGAATGAATCGAGAAAGTAAGGCGGTTTTCATAACTTCAATCGTCTTGCGTCGAATTTTCATGAAGCCCGCCTAACAAACAAAAGAGAATTGAATACCATTTTATGAAACATGAATAAGCGAATCATAATTGTCTAAATCATTGAGGTCAGAGGAAAATAGAATGATTCTACTTTCTTAATATTGCGTTTACTAAGGTTTTCTTCGAACAAAGTTGATTAGAATTAATAGCTAGAATTATGAGATTATCTCACATTTTTTACGTTAAAGTAGTATGGTCACGGATCGTTTTCCAAGATTAAAATATGAAATAATTTTTTCACGAAAGTTAATATGAATAAAAACCTCCTGGTGCAATTTGTCGTACATTGATCATTTAGTATGGTTGATAAGAATTAATGAAAAACTAGATTTTAACACAGTTTTATGGGAAAATCGAATTTTTGGGTGGTTTTTATGATAAATCCAAAATTAAATTATAAAAAAAATACCAAAAAATGGGAAAAAAACAAAAATTTACTTCCATCAATGAAAATTATTGACCGTTTGGGACTTTAGTTATAAATAATTTCTGCTCCTCGGTGTTCGGAAATTGCGTGTAGATGCGGCAACGACGCGGTATTAGAGTGGGGACAAGCGGGCATTTCAAATCTCATTTTCCCTCCGCTGTTAAGTTACAGCGTTGCCACACAGAAAACGACGCTAATCAAAGGAGGTACATTATTTGCCTAATAAGTGAAAAATAATAAAAATAATCGATTAATTCTTATATTCATAAATTTTATAATTCACAAAGAGAATTTTCAATTATAAATCATAGTTTTTTGATTAATTTTTCTAGATTTTCTTGACGGACACTCAACGATCACTTTGAAGAGTGACCATACTACTTTAAGGATAAGAGAATCGGAATGCAATATAATGAAAATGATGATCGATTGTTTCACTTTGAACAAATAATATGAATATCCGAATACAAATTTTTTTATATGAATAAAAAGAAGCTGTGACTCAATATTCCAAATGAAGTTTTAATTTTTAATTTGGTGATGAAAACACGAGATGACAATATTCTAAGCACGGAATTATGTTGATGTGATGAACAACAGATTAATTGAATAATTAATTAATTAATTAATTGATTTATCTTCATAGATGTTTGAATTACCATGTGAACTAACTAAAACTTGATAACAGTGTGACCACGCACTTTGAAAAGAGTATCAACAAACATTGAATTCCAGAAATTCACACTCTAAAGTGTGTTCTAAAAGAAATTGAATTGTAATTATGATAAAAAATCTTATTCAGTGAGCATAGGAATTAGAACATGAGCATATCATTTATTGTAATATGAAAATTTAACAGCTGATAAATTCGGACATGATTCTCATCGGTCGTATTGCTTTTTGCTATGAAAATGATTATAAACAATCAATTGAAAAAGGGCCACAATAAATCATGTAGAAAAAAGAAGAAAGAGTGTTGAATCTGTTTTCACTTGAGAAAAAAATCAGATCCTCCATTTCATAATATGAAATATCACAAGATAGAAGTATCAACACTTATAAATATTCTAATAAGTTCACGTTTCAAAAGGTCCCGAAAAATATAATATATAATTGAACAAAACACAACACGAATTTTGCCCGAATAATTCTCAATGAGAATACGAAATACAGGAGTCAACGATATCATGACAATGGGGAATGAAATAAAAGGGGTTCTCTCTGTCATGTTGGGGATCGTGACCCGCGATATGGGCGGATCTCACTGTGAGAAATGAGAATGATCGCTTAAAGTCGATCACCGGGGCTGGGCCCATTGTGAACATTCGTAGAAATGGGTATCAGGGCGCTTTATGTGTTTAGTCGTACATATATTTCAACGATTATTTTATATCGGAGGTGAGCGGTAGAGCACACGTGCAGATTTTTTTTCCGGCGATCGGAGACTGAAAAATCGGTCGGGACGGAGTTTATGATTTTTATTTTTCAGGTGATGATTGCAATTATAGCGGGTCATTAGGTTAGGGATGAGGGTTCACCCTTAAAAGTAACGGATTTCGTTAATGGACTAGACAATTCTCACTTTTTTAAATTGAAAAACAAATTTTTTCTTCCTCTTTTATTATTTGATAAGCGCTCAATCGAACTTGATGAATTTTTTCATGAATAGAGACTTCAATAAATTTTATTCATTGACACTAACTGAAATTCCATTTTTCATAGAGATTTGAAAAAATTGATATTTTTGCAAAAATCGATTTTTTTTTTTTGCCGTTGCCTCACAACGGATAGGTTCCAGGTTCGATTCCTGGCCGGGGAGAATGGTGAGATCTAACCATTTTTAAAGTCTTGATCAATCGCCATATAGTCTCATCAGACTCGAAGCGATATAAAATAAGAAAAAAAAAAAAAAATCGATTTTTCAACGGTCACTCAAAAAATTGTCATCAAAATGGAATTAGTCGTGGTTCACAACATTGATAACAATACCCTCTTGATTCTATCAGAATATGATGGGAGTCGCACAATTGGTTGTTGAGTAACAGCACATTGTTTATGCAATTTGAAAGAGAAAATTGTTTATTTCATGATTACTGAAAGAATCATCAGTGATAGCATTTAAATCAGGGCTTGAAAAGTATATTTCAATGGCTTCTCCNTCGATTTTTCAACGGTCACTCAAAAAATTGTCATCAAAATGGAATTAGTCGTGGTTCACAACATTGATAACAATACCCTCTTGATTCTATCAGAATATGATGGGAGTCGCACAATTGGTTGTTGAGTAACAGCACATTGTTTATGCAATTTGAAAGAGAAAATTGTTTATTTCATGATTACTGAAAGAATCATCAGTGATAGCATTTAAATCAGGGCTTGAAAAGTATATTTCAATGGCTTCTCCATCAAGTTGAAAAATGGTGAGAACAGCATCATTGCTTATCAAGTTACACAATACCGTCATGAGCTTTTTATATCAAAATCTCTATCTTTAGTAAACTCAGGTACTAGTCTATTATTTTGAATACTTATTCATATTGATTCATGGTCCCGACTAACTTCTGACAGAACCTGGGTTAAATTCTGGCTGAATCCTGAATAAACCCTGATTAAATCCCAGCTATACACTCATTAAACCTTAACTGAACCTTGATTAAACCCGGACTGAAAACGAATTCGAGTCCTGAGAGGGTCTGAATGTAGAATTATCTGACAGAACGAAATAATACGCAAAATTTTGATGACATTTCAATTGATGATAGTACTATGACATAAAAAACTATAAGAAGAGAATGGTGAATAAGAATTTCAAGAAGAAGCCATTCGGAAGCAAATTACTAATGCATTAGCGACAATTTTATCCTCATTTATTTAAAAAATGCCATTGTCCACTTGTTTTCACGTTCACTCACCTCATATGGAGTCACTCTCGAGCTAAACCGTTCATCAGCCGAATGCATTACAAAAATGCCCAATAAAATTCGGAATAAATGGCAAAGGTTGAATGTCAAGTGATAAACATGTCAGTGAAAATAGAGAGGTGTCCTTTTTTTCTCCAAGGGGTGGTACCCAATATATATGTCGATGACTCGAGCCGTTTACTCTTTTATACCTCGCACTCCTGCCTTCTCTTATTGATCACATTTATATCCCTCAGGAAAGTCCAAGTGAATTCTATTGTCGCGTTACTTCTGAGCCGTTGAGTTCGATTGAGCCACACGAATCCTCGTTCGCACTGAATTCACTGTCATATTTTTTTTCCCTCCTATTTCTCTCACCTTCGCCAATTCTGTCTTCCATCTCAGCCTAATGAGCCGTGACTCGGGGTAAAAAAGACTCCTCAGGGACTCGGGGAACATTTTTTCCGTCTTTTTTTTCGCTGGGCTCAAGTATTTTTTTCGAGTTTAGCGCCGAAGGAAGACGGAGAAAATTGGTGACATGTGGATGAAAAAATGGGGGCACAAAGGGTTAATCCCGGTGGTTTTGAATTTTTTCGAGGCGCAGGTTCGCTGGAGTTTCGAAATTTCTGGGACGAGGAAGAATTATCCCAGGGGATGCGTCATTTATTATATTTTGCATAGGATGTGATTTTTTTGGGTTCGAGAGTTTTTTTTCCTCCCGTGAGGTTTTTTCATGTTCTGGGGGGTGAGGCATTTGCAACGGATTTTAGTAACCTATAAGAAGTAAAAAATAGAGGCAAATATTGTGTGAAAGGCATTAATAAATTACTGCAGTTATAGGAATTACGTAATTGAATTGAAAAATGAAACTGAAACTACACTTATTTGAAATTTTCTTGATTTAATTGGAATTGTTTTTTGGTTGAGGGTCAATTGACCCTTGACAAGGTCCGGAGTTGAGGGTCAAATGGTTTTGAGGGTCACCAATGGGTGAGAACAGAGTAATTAGAAAGACGGTTGGAGTTGAGAGTCAAATTGTCTTGAGGGTTAACCAATAGTTAAGAAGGGTTAAGGGTCAAATGATCTTGAGCCGTATTTAAGAGTCATTTATTCTTTGAGCCAACTTGACCCTTTACTTCAAACATCCCTAAGGCTCCTTTGACCCCGACCGCCATTTGACCCTTGACCCTTGATAAAATTTTACCTTCAATTGAGAGTCAAACAACCTTTAAAAACGTTTAGAGTTGAGGGTCCAACGAGTTTTGAGTGAGTGATCAGAGCGTTCATTTGATCCCCGAATGGGTTTTAAGGGTCACGAGGGTCAAATAACCCTTGAGGGCGTTTGGAGTTGAGGGTCAAACGACCGTTAAGAATGTTGTGGTTAAGGGTCAAATAGTCTTGGGACGTAGTCAAGAGTCACTGACCCCTTGAGTTAACTTGACCCTTTCCTCCAAACATCCCTAAGGCCTCTTTTGACCCTTCCCACTATTGACCCTTTCCTCCAAACATCCTTAAGGCTCCTTTGACGCTTACCACTATTGACCCTTGCCGTAGACGCCATTAAGGGTCATTTAACCTTGAATTAAAGTTGACCTTCAATTGAGGGTCAAACAAGCTTTAAAAACGTTTAGGGTTGAGGGTCTAACGAGTTTCAAGAGAGTGATCAGAACGTTCATTTGACCCCCGAATGGGTTTTGAGGGTTAAATAACCCTTGAGGGCGTTTAGAGGTGAGGGTCAAATGGGCTTGAGGGTCAAACGACCGTTAAGAATGTTAATAATTAACGGAATTACCGTTAAGAATTCCACGCAATAAAAAATTCTCCAGTTCATGTGGAATAAATCAATCATCAATTCCAATAAATAATTTTTCTGGATGTTAAAAAAAAACGAAATCATGAAGAAAAATCGAATATTGACCCAAATCAATTAAAAATCTCCAGAGCCCCCCGAGACACCACTCACCAAATCCCCCC
>NW_021680433.1:955335-1027069 GCF_001412515.2 Diachasma alloeum
GGGGGGGGGGGGGGGGCAGGTGGGGCTCAGGTACTGATTCAGAATATTTCTAAAACCCCTTATGACTTGGGATATTGAACCTCCAATCAGTCCACGTGATCTCAGCACGTGCTACACCCACCGGCTCATTTCCTGTCTCAATAAACACCGAAACGAGGACCAACTGGGCCTCTCGGAGTGTCATTGAACCTCTGCTCTGGGTAGGAAAGGGGTTTGCAGTGCTGCGATGTCCAGATTAGATTTTTAGATACGTTTTTCAGCGGTTGAGGTAGTCGTAGGGGTCCTGAACAGCAATAGCCGTGGGGAGTGATTAGGGATCAGGTTTAATGGGGCTTTAATTAGAGTTGGGGGAAGGGTGGAGGAATTTTTGAATTTAGAAAACTGATTTTTTTGCGAGTCGCTTTCCCGAAATTGTAATATTTTGGGATTTTAAATATTCTTTCCAATGCCATTTTGACCGAGTTCGGTGAAAAATTTTAACGTTGGGGCAATGTTGGCAGTTAATATTGAGGTAATGTTGGTTGTCGACGTTGCGGCAATATGGACTACCAACGTTGGGGCAATATCGGTTGTCGACATTGAGGTAATATTCACTGCCAATGTTGGAGCAATGTTGGCTGTTAACGTTGGGGCAATGTTGGCTACCAACGTTGTGGTAATATTGGTTGTCGATGTTGAGACAATGTTGACTGCTAACGTTGGTGCAATGTTGGCTGCCCACGTTAAAGTAATGTTGACTGCCAACGTTGGGGCGATATTGGCGGCCGACATTGGGGCAATATTGGCTGTCAACGTTAAAGTAATATTGACTGCCAACGTCGGGGCAATCTTGGCTGTCGACGTTGAGGCAATGTCGGCTGCCAACATTGGGCCAATGTTGGCTGCTAACATTGGGGCAATGTTAAATTCACTGAATCACAAATTCAATTTACAACACATCGTCATAAAAATTCTGTTCGGAAGCACATTGCCAATGTTTTAGCAAAAATATATTGATAATGTTGTTGTATCCACTCAGCACTCAAAGGTCTGTTGGTGCATGAATTCTCTTATTAATTTTCTCCACCATATCTGTTAAACAAAAATCGCAATAGTGAATCAACTCTAATCAATTGCTATTCAAACTCGAAGTGACGAAAAGAATTACATAAGATATAAGAAGAGAAAAATAATCGAAATTGAGAAGAAAACAGTACCTTCGGAACAGATGGGGCCAAGTGATGGAAGGAAATTCGTTAAATCCCATCGATCCCTTCCAATCCCTCTCTGACATTTCGTAAAAACCCACTCAATTCGTCGAAGTCAATAAAACCCTAGGTGTGAAGAATAAAAAAAAGTTCTATCCGAAAATCTTCATGGAAGTCGAGAATTTTTCACATGAACATTCTCTCTCTTTCGTATTCAATAAACATTTTCATCTTTATGAAAAGTATATTTCTGAGAAGTTGTAGAAACGATTGATCACTTGCACGAAGAGAATAACTATAGAAATTTCAAGAAAAAAATTTTGAAATATTTAATAACGATTAATCTATATGAAATTTCTATTATAAAATCACAAAATTTTTGCTGACAGCGCCTAACAAATCTCAATTTCGTTGAATGAATGATCAATTTTAAAAATAGCTATGATTTGTAATTATTATTATTAATTATTAATCTTTATTATATTCGACAAAAGTTCAATTAAATTTTGATTTTTCAACATTACAGTAGCCATTTTCATAAAAAAAACTCTTGAAATATTTGATAACGATTAATTTATATGAGATTTCCACTGTGAATTTGCAAATTTTTGCTGTCAAAGTTTGAAAAATCTCAATTTCACTGAATGAAAATTTCATTTTAAAAAACTCTTATTTCTTCATTATTTATTTTTATCAATTTCTATGGAAAATCAATAAATTTTTGATTTCTCAGGATAAAGGAAATTAAAAATTTTTTTTTTCTAGAAACAGATGTTTCCAGCTGATTATAAAAATTCGTTAAATCCCATTGACTCTTCTTTATCCCTCCATCATCTCTCCGACGTTTCCCAAAAAGCCACTCAATTCGTCGAAGTCAATAAAATCCTCAACATGAAAGGACGAGAAAAAAACGTCTATCTGAAAATCCTCATCGAAAAGTGCGTGATCGTGTCGAAAGAGATTTACCGTGGGGTTTTGTTTTCACTTGGAGTGGATCCCGGGGATACTGGCACTTGAGACGAGGGCCTCAGTCCGTTCCTTCGCGTGTCGGGGGAAAATGGAAAGGTCTGAGGGGTCGTGAAAACCCCGAGGAAAGGGTCTGGAGGGGAAAAAGGGTTCGACATTTTTTCGAGCGCATTATCGAGATCTCAGGGCGTGGCAGCGATAATGTTTCAATTGGCTCGACAATTTTTTTTTTCAGTTCAACCCCTATCTTATTATTTATTAGAGACATTTTTTGGGGTTGAGGTACTTGAGAAGAAAATCAAATTGTCCCGATGTTTTTTTCATTCAGAACAGACAATTGAGTCATATATTTTTTTTTCATTTGAAAAACTTGATTTTTTCAACTAAAACAAAAATTTGACTTTAAAGAATCGTTTTTTCGCGATAATTCCTTTTTTTGAAATTGATTATCAGAAAAAATTAATTATTTTGGCATCAGTTTTTCGCTTGCATTGTGGGTTTAATATATATGCTATTATTTTAGTTCATAAAATTACTTTTGTTAAATTGCACTATTAGGAACAAAATTAATAGGGAAAAAGTCATGAAATTTGAAATTTCACTGAAAATTCAATGGAATTTCCAGTTTTCTGCACACGGAGAAAATTTTCTAGAAAAATTCTAGTACGAGTACTGGAAAAAATCACAATCCACCGTCTGTGAAAAATTCTAGTGCTGTTAAGGAAAAATTTTTTGGTATTTCTGGTAAAATTTCTGGGGACTTCTGTGAAATTTTCACAGAAATACTGGGAAAAATTCACGTTTTCCCCAATAAAAATTCTAGTGCCGGCACTGGAATTTTTCCCTGGCCGTCACTTTGCGCGTCTTTTCCCGTGCTAGCACTAGAATTTTTCTAAAAAATTTCTCTCCGTGCACCAGAAAGTCGAAAATAATTTAATATATAATAAATACTTCATTATTTCCGATACAAAAAATGAAGATTTAGTGTGAAATGGAGCTGAATTTTTCTAATTCCATTCAATTTTTATGGAATAATTGAAATTAAATTCAGTTTTCATTGATTTTTTCATCAAATTGTGAACGGACGGCGCAGCGCTTACCTATCACGCAACGACGTTCGGCGAAGACGTGCGACTGCAGGAGGATTAATGATGAAAGAAAGGTGACACGAATGCTCTCTATTTTTTTTCATTCTAGATAGAAAAATTCAGAGGGTGACAGTTGTGGTGAGAGAATTGCCGGTGAAAATCAGAGACATGTCAACCCCTTTTCCGGAAATACGCGTGGTCATCGTGCGGTCTGGGAGTTCATGATTCTCTCAGCCTTTTTTTCGACAGATAAAATCAGTTTTCGTAATTATGGTATAGAAAATACATGAAAATATTCTGCAGGAAAATTTGACAGTGAGGATGATTGACGTTTTTTGAAAATGTGATTTATGTCTGTAATTACAACTGTAATTGGAGCATCTGTGGAATAGCTGAACAGATTGCGCTGACAGTTCCAGTTTTTACGTGAATGCATTTGTCGATGTGTGTCAGTGTCCCCCGTTGGGGGAACGAGAGTGGGGAATTGTTACGGAAAAGGGAAAATATGGATTGTGCGCGACAACCCCTTTTTTGGGAAAAAAATAGCGCACGGTCATCTTTCGGTGTTTAGGTGTGACTCTACGCTTTCTCACCCCCTCCGAATCAATCCAAACACCGATGAAATACTCACGTTTGCATTGTGAAATTCTGGTGAAGTGTATCGGCGAGGAGGGCAAGGGGTGGAGACAGATATCGTGTGAAAATTACGAGAAAATATCACGTCAGACCGATAAAATCATTCGAAAAATGTTGGAAATTACTTATTTTTTTGTTTTGGAGAATTCGATAGTTTTCTAATGATTTAGTTATTACGTTGGCACATCTAGTGTGCAATTTTGAACATTATTTGTTGTTTTTTTTGGGATTATTATTTTTTGTTATTTTGTTGTTATTGTTTGTTTTTGTATTATAATTCCTTAGATTTTAATACATCATGCAGCTGAAGAGGAGTGCCTTGAGCACTCGAAACGTTGTACGATTTGTTCGTCTATTTATGGAGACAAGACCTGTGCGCGCGCTCATTTATTCGTTGTGAAAATGAAGAAATCGAATTTATTAAACTTCATATAGCGTTGCTTCAGGGGGTGGAAATTATATTGCCCTCCTAGGTCTATATTAACCCTGGGCCTCACTAGCAACTATCTTTTAGTCTCTCGTAGATATTCATACTGTGAAGTGCCCCTTGACTGTGTAGAGTCTTTGAGATTTTTCAATTAAAGTGTTCACATAGATAAAAAGTGTTTGTTATTTTAAACCCCATAATCCAATAGAATTCGCTGGGTTCTCACGATTTGTCTCGAACTCATCATACTTTTGGCCCAAAAAACTAATTTCACGACATTCTCTCCGAACGGCGCAACTATCACCTGATCTACGATATTCAATCTCCTGAAGGGGTTGCAAACTCCAAAATCCCCGTCTCAAATTTTCGTTTCACCTCATTGTTACAATTCACCTCTTCCACATTCACGCGTCTCACCGTACACATCAGGATTTTCAAAAGGTAAAAAAAAGGGTGGGACGGGGAAATTGTTTACTGGTATGGTGGCCACAGTCGAGAGAGCCGGAAGAAGAAAAAATGAGGGGGGAAAAATAATGGCGGAAAGGGTTGGAGAATAAACACACGACCGATCGCCCTGCCGATTTCTTTCGGGTGGACTCTTTGGTGATTTTTATCGGGAAGAAGGGGGGTCTAACTTCGGTATTAAGTATGAAACCGGAGGGCTTTTCAAAACGAGAAACAAGTTTCGTGGTTGAGAGCCCTAATTATTGTTGCGATGGAAGGGAAGGGTTCGGGGATTATTATTCGCTTTTTTCCGATGCCTTATTATTCGGCTTTTTCTGGGGGCTTTGACGTTCTAGGTCTTGACAGGGTTGAGGATAGAGAAATGATTTGACAACATTTATTCGTGAAAAAAGTATTTGAATCGGTGAGTTGAGGAAATTTTCACGCTGGGAGTGAGGGCTTTTGGTGCATGATAGATATTCATCGATTTTTCAAAATGTTTTTTTGTGGAACTCATCATTAATTGAAAAAATACTGACGGAATTTTGGTACTGATGAATCGAATTCCTGCCTAAAAACTAGAACAAACTCTTGTTTAAATTTTTATTTTTTATTTTTCAGTTATTCTTGAAAACAGCAATAATCACAATAATTAAAATATAAAGACTACTGACGTCAAAGAAATTTGACAAAATTCTTACCAATTTATAGAACGTTAATTAATGAAAAAACTATCTGAATTAGTAAATTGAGGCAATTTTTAGATTTTTTGAATGTTTTTGAACTGTTGGTTATGTGAAAAGTGAATTTTAAAAAGTTGAAACCAATGAGAGGTGCAATATGGAACCATTCAAATGTGAATCGAAGGAATCAAACAGAATTTTATAACTGTTCACAGCAATAATGATTGCGATTCATAAAGAACTCGAGCCTGGGATTTGAACCCGGAACCTCTCGATTACACGTCTAGTGCTCTTCCAACTGAGCTAGCTCCATCCAACATTGTGATATACAAATTTCGATAAAAAGGAGTGCGTGTGCCACGAAATGACTGATTTGGAATATTAATGAAACTTATTTTGGACTCTTGTTACGAAAATAAACTTTTTTCCTCAATTCAAATCGACTCATCTCCCAGGTGAGTTTTTGAGGAATATTTCCGAATGTAAAGGAGATAGCAAAATTGTCGTAATTACATTTGTTGCAGCACTCAATCGGCTCCACAAAAAAGGTTATAACAAAAATGTTGTTATCTCCCTTGGATTTCGAGATATTCATTGAAAACTGATCAATAGTGAAAATTGACTTGTACCCTTTTACCACTTCGTAGATTGAATTGGACTGAATTATTCTCAAAAACATGACAATAACAATCCAAATAATTAAAATATAAGGACCGCTGATGCCGAGGAAATTTTATTCATGAAAAACTATCTGAATTGGTGAATTTTTAGACGTTTTAAATGTTTTTGCACTGTTGGTTATAGAAAAAAAAACTTTAAAAAAGTTGAAACCCGCAACTGGTCAGTGGAAAATAATGTAAATCTGAACCTAAGCAATCAAACAAAATGTTATAACTATTCACAGGAATAATTATTGCGACTCAGAATAAGCTCGAGTCTGCGATCTGAACCCGGAGCCTCTCGATTACACGTCGAGTGCTCTTCCAGCTGAGCTATCCCATCCTCAATAGTTCCACCCAACATTATGATGCTTAAATCTGCATAAAAATGAATGTTTGCGCGACAAAATAACAATTTTTGGTTACTAATAAAACATTCCGAAGTCTTGATAACATAATACTCTCTTTATTTCGCAATTATTCTCAAAAACATAACAATAGCAATTCAAATGATTGAAACAATGACGACTAACATCGACCAAATTTCGCAAAATTTTTACCAAGCCAAAATCAACATCAAATTATCAAAACAAAATCATTGTAATTTCAAGATGAGTTGTCTTCATTTACATTCGCAGGAACCGTTGCTGCAGTGTCCGCGCTTTCCCATAGCGCTACATAGCAGAGCGCAGTTTGACGGGAAACATCTGCGAGGAGATGGCACTCCGTCAGCCATATCCGCAAAAGCGACAGCTTCTCCGTCGTTCGGGATCGGGTCAGCATTAGCTAAAAATCCGAAGCCTTTGTTAGACCCTCCAACTCATAATTTCAATTGCTTGAGTAATAAGGAACTTGTATATTCAAATAATTTTTTTTTCCTTAAACATATGCCCCCCAGAACCCACATCTGATAGGGAAACACACGGATTAATGATTCCACATCAGGGAAACACATAGTTTAATGATTATTTGTGGACGTCCGCATGAAAAGGGACCACTTTGGCACTATTGGAGTTATGTATATTCCCATAATCTTGATCTGATTCTGAACATTTAGAGTCCAGAATGAACTTGATAGCGTAAAGAGTGACGACGCTAAAGAAGATCGAAAAAATAATTTAACATGGGTTTAAATGGGAGTTGGCAGGAGAAAAACGTGAATATCTCGGAAACTAGTCAAAAATGGAAAAAACACAAAAATTGAATGTTTGGCGATGCATATCTCAAAAATGGGGTGGACCAGGGACTTGAAATTTTGGGAATATCTTTTTAATGTGGTCAACAACATATGATTCAAATATTGCGTCTTTATACCATTTCGAAATTTTCACCAAGTATACTTACTGCGGAAGTACCTTAAAAAAAAAAATTCTCCTCCCAAGAAAATGATTCCTTGGCAGAAGTAATTTTTTTTCTCAGTGTACAAAGACTCTATTCATTTAAAAATATTCGAAAACTGGACTCTATGGAAGTTCCCTATTGTTTTAAAATGGCAATGTCCTTACCTGGGGTTGCAGCGATGAAGAGGACAGCCATGCTGACTAGCAAGAAGAAAACGGTCAACTTGACCATTCTGAATGGTTGGTTTTTCGTCTGCTGAATCTTTCCAAACTGACTGATGTTGACGGATGGTAAAATCTTCGTACTCTGTGCTTATATATCCAAATCCGTGTGTTATAATCTCCCTCAGGGAATCACCAGATTTTGTGATGACCCATTTACATCGAAATCACCTTTATCTTCATAATTACATCATTTTTATCGGGAGTGAATAGATCCAATCGACAGATTGAGGTCGATATCTAGGTGCTTTTTATCGTTCTTGGGAACTACTGGACTGGAGAATTTCCAAAGAGACTCACCTCCCCGGTTGGACTGTAAAAACTAGTGTCTTGAAGAGGTCTTGATTAAATTTTTTATGTCATAGTACTATCATTAATTGAAATGTCAGCGAAATTTTGCGTATTATTTCGTTCTGCCAAATAATTCTACGTTCAGACCCTCTCAAGACCCGAATTCGTTTTCAGTCCGGCTTTAATCAGGGTTTATTCAGGATTTAGACAGAGTTTAACACAGGTTCTGTCATAAGTTAGTCGGCAGCATGAATCAATATGAATAAGTATTCAACATAATAGACTAGTACCTGAGTTTAATAGAGATAAAGATTTTGATATAAAAATCTCAGTGGGTAAGTTCGTTGCCTCACATGCGAAAGGTTCCAAGTTCAAATCTCGGCCGTGTAGAATGGTGCGATCTAACCATTTAAAGTCTTGATCATCATCGCAGTATAGCCTAACCGGGTCGAAGCGATGTGAAATAACGATAAAACAAAATAATCTCATGACGGTATTGTGTAACTTGATAAGCAATGATGCTGTTCTCGCCATTTTTCAACTTGATTAAGAAGCCATTGAAATATACTTTTTCATCACGCTGTGACGAAAAGTGAACTTTTCGGCACGCTCCGCGTGCCTAAAAGTCCAATTTCCGCCACATTGTGATGAAAAATATTGTTCGTAACTCGTGAAAAAATGTTTTTTAGCTCGTGGGATTATATCACTCGTCTTCGGCTCGTGATATAAACCTCCCACTCGCCAAAAAACACTTTTTGCACTCGTTACGAAATATACTATTCTAGCCCTGATTTAATTGCTATTACTCATGATTCTTTTAGTAATCATGAAAAAAAAACATTTTCTCTTTCAAATCGCATAACCAATGTGCTGTAACGCAACAACTAATTGTGCAACCCCCATCATATTCTGATAGAATCAAGAGGGTATTGTTATCAATTTTTTGAGCCATGACTAATTCCATTTTGATGACAATTTTTTGAGTAATCGTTGAAAAATCGATTTTCGGAAAAATATCAATTTTTTCGAATCTGCAAGGAAAATTGAATTTTAATTGGTGTCAATGAATGGAGCTTATTCAAGTCTTTATTCATAAAAAAATTCATGAAATTCGATTGATCCTTTGTAAGAAAATTTCGAAAAAAAATTGAAAAAAATGACCACATCTAAAAGTGGCACGTTTGGACTATTTTAGACGATATTTAGTTCCCCTACCCGAAAAAATCGTCAACTTAAATTTGAGGGATAAGAAAGCTTCTACTTGGCAGCAAAAGTAGACCCCTTACCACAAGATGTACCTCCTCCATACAAATCCATAATATTCAAATGACCCTGACCACTGGTCATTACTTGCATTCACGCATGCAACCCCCGCAAAAGAGCCCTCTAATCACGGCCGATCTAAGGAGAGGTTTCCTCTTACCTCCAGCCCACAAGCCCCAGCCTCCCCAGAAGGTTTTCAACAACAATAAGATTCTATTATGCAGATTACCATCGAACTCCATCGGCCCCTGACTCTCAACTGGCCCTTGTAGTCGCACGTGACCCTTGTACCAAAAAACTCAAACCATCGACTTCCTTGATCTCTTCTCCACCTCCCTCTCCCTCCCAGTTGACAAATCAGAAACACACTGAACCCTAATTTGGGATGGAAAAGAGAGCGAAATGAAAGGGGGGACAATGTGACTCCTTTATTTTCCGTTAAATACTCTTGTGGCTTTGAGAACCACACACGTGCTTGGTGTTTGTCTCGGATGGTTATTGGTTAACTCGATGTGACAGGGTATCCAAGGAGCGAGACAGCGCTGTGTCTGCCTGTCTCTAGGGACACTTTAATGTCTTCGAAAAGTATCGCTCTGTTTCCGCTACCGAAATAAGTGCACAAGCCGACGAGGAAATTGTGATTTCAATCGCAGTGGAAAAACTTGTGTCTGTAAGTGAGACAGAAATTTTTCTAGTTACGAATTAAAGTGGCTCTACCCTACGGGCTTCGCTGTACTTTTGGATATTTTCAGTTTTTCAATTTTTCAACTAAATTGCATGGAAATTTTTTTTAAAAATTCATACCCAGTCAGTATTATCTAAATTAAATTTCGCAAGATATTGATATTTTTTCAAACATTTCCCTCTTATGAATAAATAATAAAACTTGTTTGCAAAACGGTGGATTATGTTTTATGAGGTGTCAAAAAAATTATCGATTTTTTCACATCTAAGGAAAACAAAATCAGATTTTAATCTTTGATTACAATGGAAATGTGGATTTTCACATAACACACTGGGTTAATCCTGATTTTTAAACATTTCTTCTTTGAAAAACCAAAACGATAATTGAATTGAGAAAAAAATTAGAATTCCGAATCTAATTGAGTTTTCTGCAATTTTTTTGCAGTTTTCAATAATCTTTGAATTTACCGTAAGGGTAGAGTTACTTTAAGACGTCGAGACATGCATTCTAGACATTCCAGGAGTTTAATCCCCTCACGTACGGCGTCGATACCATGCATCGACCCATAAACTTGTCCTATCGGCCGGGGTCAATCGACCCTTTCCGTCAACAGTAAAAAATCATTTTCTCGAATTCTAAGAGACATATTGACGTTTGGAAAAGATATTTGGAAAGTCAATGGAATTGTTTCCGCAATGAACTATTTCATTTTATTTTTTTTTTCAATGCATTTATAATATTTTTTTCTATGAACAAAAGTGGTAGATGTAAATTTTACATCCAACCGATTCAATCATATTAAATCATCTCGTTTATCGACAAAATTTCCCCCAAAATTTTTGAAATTTTTACTAAAAATACTTCAGTGATCCTTCTATCGAATAGCAGAAGTCAAATTTCGATTGTTTGAATAATTTGTTTGTTATAAATAAATTTAGCATATTCGAAGATCTCGGCAATCAATTGGCGGCAAACATTGGAATTGGTTTAAAAAATTAGGAAATTCTCTAGGAGTTTATTTCAAAGTTCAATACAGCCAATGCATTTTATTTCAATTTTTTTCGTTCGACTATTTTTAAGTTATCGTTCATTGAATAACGAAATTGACGCGCCGTACCCGAGTAGAAATTTCGTCGCCTTATCATCGGTACCGATACGGTGCAATCGACATGGTCACCGGTTCCACATAGGTTTCGACCTACAAGGACCTCATGAAAACGTCACGCAGTTACCTCACAAGTTACAAGTAGCTTGCAACCCATCAAAAACTCACGTGATTATTTATTAACCTCATTATTATTAACAATTTGTCAATGATTAATAATTCATTAATTGCCATGGGAAACAATTGTATTTTTTTTATGAATGAGTGTAGTTATTGTTGCTAATAAATTAGCAATTTGCTTCCGAATGGATTCTCCTTTTTCGAATTCTGATTTCCCTATTCTCTCCTTCTATTTTTTCATGTCATAGTACTATCATCAATAGCAATGTCATCAAAATTTTGCGTATTATTTCCTCAAAGATACGAATTTTCAAACTGCGACCGAACAGTTTCAGAAAGATTTGGTCTCATCCACCAAAACAGCAACAAAAGCAATCCGAAATTCCAGAAAAAAATGTCCCTGTCATTCGGACAATCGAAATGCCCCGCACTATCCGATTTATTTGACCACTGCCATCACAAAAGATGATATATGCGACCCGGAATGCCTGAAAAGCCGTTGATTGTCTCTCATTAACTCGCAGTTCATCTCCATCTTTTCCTGCTCCAGACTTTTCACGCGTCCAGCGTGATTGATCGGGCCAAATGGCGCCTTGGACATTGCAAGAGTCCTAGATCCTTAATGGCTCTCCCCTAGACAACCGAGACCACCCTCGGCTGTTGTACATTTTCTACTTCAGGTGTCACTGGGCCACCCCCAATTGCTTCCTATCACGTTCACACGGTTTTTGTACTTGACCACCCTCTCGTTGTCCAAACTTTGGGGAATTTAAGACCTCCTGGAGGTTATTTATCGCCTCCGCTATCCAAACAGATGTCAATTTAGCTTTTGTTTAATATTTTTATCGTGGGAGGACGACTTTTTGGATTAATTATGAGATTTTTACTGTGGGAAAGTCAAAAGTATTCAATAGCTGATTAGTTCTGATTATTCGAGAGATATCAACGAGCTTTGAAAGATCTTGCCAATTTTTGCGTCCGAAATCGTTCGGTTTTTCGATTCTCTAATTTTGCCTGGAAATGATGCAGAATGGTCTGAGACGTAAATATACGAAGTTTGAGGACCATGTATGTATGTGCGCGTGGTCAACTTGGTCCACTTGATGGTCAACTTTTAGAAAATTAAACGAATAAAGGACTAAGCCTGTGCTAAAGTTCAGCTGAATCGGATTAGCCATTTTTGAGAAATCATCATTTGTTTTTAAATCTTTTTTTGCAAATATCCCGAAAAGTATCCAACCGATTTCAATTTTTTTTTCAAAATACTCGTCTTGATGTCTTCTATCGCAATCTATCAAAATATGTATACCCGTTCACACAAAATTTTCGAGATATTTATATTTTTCGGTTTTTCGCTGAAATTTTTTGTTAAAACTCTAGTTTTTCTAAAAATTGACATATCAACTTGAAATTTGGTACAAAGTTTCCTCTTGGCACTAAACTGTTTGGTATTGAAGATGGGCCAAATCCAATGGATAGCTTAGGAGATATTCGACTTTGTATCCAAATCTATTTTCTTGAATATCTCAAAAACTACTCTACCGATTTCAATTTTTTTTTCAAAATATTCATCTCAATGTCTCCTACTCCAACCAATTGGAATATGCACAATTCATGCAAGTGATTCATGCAAAGTTCCCGAGAAATTCAATTTTTCGATTTTCGCTAAAAATCTGTCTTTGTACTCTAACTTTGGTAAAAATTGACATATTAATCTGAAGTTTGGCACGAAGTTTCCTCTTGTTTTACTTGAAAATTGAGAAAATCGGAGAATTTGCGTCTTACAGAAACTGAAATTTTTTATTCACCACAAAACAGAATGTCTATCTTCTTATTATTTTTTAAAAATAGAACTGCAACGGATCCATTCGGAAGCTAACTACCAATGAAATTGGTAGAGATGAAAGATGAAAAGACTAACAAACGCATAAAGAAACAATCATATCTTTTCATAGTCAAATAGACTCGGACCCCTGCTTGTTTTTCCAAAATTAAATGTTTACCTTTACTTTCAACAATTGAAAAAAAAATACACCCCCTGATTCGTGACTTTTGAACATGATATTTATTTGAACTGAATAGACAAAAAAAATGTTGTCATACATAACTTTTTTCTATAATCTGTTGACACATTGAAGAGCTGTAGCAGTTGTAAAACGTTGCCATTAGGAATTCTCACTCGACTACCCGAAAGAAGTGAAAAAAAAACGCATAAATACGTGGCCCCAACGGAGAAGGTATCGTAAACCACCCTCCAATTACGATTGGGTAGCCCTACGTTTTCAGCCCTAATCCTTCGTTGAATGGACACCTTGGCACTCTCTCCGCTTGTCGCACTCTCCCCGGAGAGAAAACCTGGTAGGAGTCTTCTGCCTTTCCTACACATGTCCAAGTCACAATACAAAAACTCTTATACGGTGGCACAATGGACTGCGAATGAATTTACGATGCACTTCATTCTGTACTATACGACTTTGGGATAATGTGGAATTGAATTGGTGCTTCAACTGTATGTGTCATCAGAGAGTATTTAAAATCGTTAAAGTGGAGGTTTTTCTGACCATCCCAGCTTCTCCAAAAATTGGGGAAATTTATGGGAAGAAAATGAAATAGGAAATTCAATTGGTATAAAAAAGTATGATCATGGTAATTTCTATACTATGAGGACTACGAAGCGATAATGATTAAGTAATTTCAATTATGAATACATTCCAGACTGGGATTTGGTCCTGGAGCCTCTCGATTACGAGTTAAGCGCGCGTAGGATTATGCTATCACATCATCAGTACTTGTAACCGTCATCGTGGGGTATAAATTACGATAGTGTCATAATATTGGAGCATTCAGGACAATTGAGGTTGATGGTTCCCCTCATTTTTTGGATATTGTCGAATCCATTAATCTTTGAGGCATGATAAAGAAAAAGTTTATATCATGCTCTCCGCCTGTGAGAGTAGACACTGCAAGTCATGGGCTAAACAGTTGATGCAAATCGTCTCTCACAATGATCTATCACAATGAATAACAATTACAATCAGCAATAGATCGCAGACTGGGACTTGAACCTGGAACCTCTCGATTATGAGCTAAGCGCCCATTCAACTGCGCTATCTCATGCTCAATAATTCCATTCGTCATCGTGATGTATAAGTCACGACAGTGTCATCATAGAGTATTCAAAATAATTGAAATTGATGCTTTCTTCATTTTTGGAACGCCTAATCCATTAATTCTGGAGCTATGGTGAAACAATTTAATAATATCCTTTCAACGTAGAGGAACGAGGAATAAAAGTAGACAGTGCAAGTCATGGACTTCTCAGTAGATGTAAATTTTCTCTCATCATGATCCAGTCATTTATAATGATCTATCACAATGAATAACAATTACAATTAGCAATAGATTCCAGACTGGGATTTGAACCCGGAACCTCTTGATTACAAGTCAAGCGCCCATCCAACTGCCCTATCTCATGCTCAATAATTCCATTCGTCATCGTGATGTATAAGTCACGACAGTGTCATCATAGAGTATTCAAAATAATTAAAATTGATGCTTTCTTCATTTTTGGAACGCCTAATCTATTTATTCTGGAGCTATGGCGAAAAAATTTAATAATATCCTTTCAACGTAGAGGAACGAGGAATAAAAGTAGACAGTGCAAGTCATGGACTTCTCAGTAGATGTAAATTTTCTCTCATCATGATCCAGTCATTTATAATGATCTATCACAATGAATAACAATTACAATTAGCAATAGATTCCAGACTGGGATTTGAACCCGGAACCTCTTGATTACAAGTCAAGCGCCCATCCAACTGCCCTATCTCATGCTCAATAATTCCATTCGTCATCGTGATGTATAAGTCACGACAGTGTCATCATAGAGTATTCAAAATAATTGAAATTGATGCTTTCTTCATTTTTGGAACGCCTAATCCATTAATTCTGGAGCTATGGCGAAAAAATTTAATAATATCCTTTCAATGTAGAGGAACGAGGAATAAAAGTAGACAGTGCAAGTCATGGACTTCTCAGTAGATGTAAATTTTCTCTCATCATGATCCAGTCATTTATAATGATCTATCACAATGAATAACAATTACAATTAGCAATAGATTCCAGACTGGGATTTGAACCCGGAACCTCTTGATTACAAGTCAAGCGCCCATCCAACTGCGCTGTCTCATCCTCAATACTTCCACCCGTCATTATGACGTATAAATCATGATAGTAAGTGCCATCATCAAGTATTCAAAACAGAATTTTTAAAAATTCATAAAAACTGAAAAAAGCACCAAAATAAAGATATAAATATTTTTCTGAAGTAGATGTAAATTTTCTCTCACAATGATCCAGTCATTTATAACGATCCATCACAATGAATAACAATTACAATCAGTAATATATCCCAGACCGGGATTTGAACCCGAAACCTCTCGATTACAAGTCAAGCGCCCATCCAACTGCGCTGTCTCATCCTCAATACTTCCACCCGTCATTATGACGTATAAATCATGATAGTAAGTGCCATCATCAAGTATTCAAAACAGAATTTTTAAAAATTCATAAAAACTGAAGAAAAAAAACACCAAAATGAAGATATAAATATTTTTCTGAATCGGAAAAGCTCAAGAAAATATTCTCCCGACGGGATTTCAGTTACTAAAATCTCATACATTTCCGATAAAATTCACTCCCCTTTGAATAAACATTCATAAACCTCCGAATTATTCCGAACCGTCGAATATCACATTCTCTCGTAAACAACTCCTGTAAACAAAAATCCGAAAATGCATTTCAAAGAGAAAGGAAAAGGTCAAAGATCATAACTAACCTGGTATCACAACGGGTGGTCCTGATCTTTCTCCGGGGTCACAAACTCCTCTCAAAACGGTGCGCGTTACTCGCACCAATAATGAGCTGGTATTCGTTGAATCAAGTCCAACCATTGTCGTGTGTACACAGATATATATATTTTTTTCCTAACATTCGTCGCCGTTGTATCGTATTATTCCTCATTGTATTTTGTCACCAACATTCACTCTCCTACTTCCACTAGTCCCGGTATACCTCGGTGTCCCGTGTTAGTAACACCTGGACGCCCTTGGTTGCCATCTTGTGGGAATGGCCAATGCCGTTTTTGAGGGAAGAAGAAAGTCGAGAGGAGCGTGGAAAGGCATCTTTTTAGGGAAAAAAGGAACGTAAATAGCCGAATAATTACGTAAAATGTTCGGGTGGGTTTTTTTTTTCAGTCAGCGTATTCAGGTGGAGGTTACGCGTGACTCGAGGCTGATTGGAATTTATGAGACACGGAATAGAATATCCACGGATGACACCTCTTTTTACAATCCACAAATCACGACATTTGGAGGAAATCCACCGGGAAAAAACTTGTGTGACCAATTTTTTAAAACTTTTTTTACCCCATTACTTTCTTCATGCCTTGTACGCTTCAATTTATGGCACAAAAAGTTGGTGATTTCTGTCGACTCCGGAAGTAATGAAAATGTTACTGTTCTTTGGGGATATCTGGATCAGAGGATGGAGACAAATTCATTTATTATTTTTTCTACAGTTTTTTTTAATAATGAAAAAAAAGTGAAAGAAATTTTTTTTTGAAAATTAATTTTATGAAAAAAAAATCAGTTGAAAAATTTGCCATTTGAAAAAATACTGGGGCAAAACCGGTCAATGTTTTTTGGAACATTTAGGCCAAAGTGTGAAGACAAATTCATTTCTTATTTGTTCTACAGATTTTTTTCTAAATAATGAAACAAAACGTGAAAGAATTTTTTTTTTTTGAAAACTAATTTTATGGAAAAAAAATCAGTTGAAAAATTTGCCATTTAAAAAAATACTGTGGCAAAACTGGTTGATGTTATGAAAAAAATCTATTGAATAATTTTTCATTTTAGAAAATACTGGGGCAGAACGAGTCGATGTTTTTTGGAACATTTAGGCCAAAGTGTGAAGATGAATTCATTTCTTATTTGTTTTACTTTTTTTTTCTAAACAATAAAAAAAAATTTGAAAAACATTTTTTGTAAAATTAATTTTATAAAAAAATATCTGAAAATTTTTCCATAAAAATAATAATGGGGCAAAACGGGTCGATGTTTTTTGAGATATTTAGATCAACGTATGAGGACAAATTTATTTCTTATATTTCCCATCAATTAATTTTTAATATTGAAAAAAAACGAGAAAAAAAATTTAATTAATTTTATTTTTTAAAAACCTGAAAAATTGAATTGAAAATTTATCCATAAAATAAATCTGGGGCAAAATGGGTCGTTTTTTTATTGAATTGTCTTTGGGAGAAAAAAAATGTGCGAAATATTTGGCCTGAGGATTTTATTTTCATGTCTGTTTCCATAAATAGAAATATTACATTCATCTCTTGCTTGAGACATATGTCAACATTGCACTCCATCAGACCTAAAGAAAAAAAAATTGTCGAGTCATTGGCGAGCGATTATGAGCCGAACGCAAATTCCATTGTATAATTTAATCGACTCACCGCCGTCTCATTTCAGTGACTCCATCGAAGTCAAACAACAGTGGATTTCACGTCAATCGAGACGTCCATATTCCTTCATATTTTTTTACAATTTCTCTCTTCCGAGGACAATGAATGTTCACATACAGTGAATTGTCACGACATTGTGTTACCTGTGACAGATGCATTATGGGGTCAGTGGGATTAAACTCGATGATTTCGCAGTTACCATTGTTCGTAGTTGGTCGCGTGCGCTTCGTCGGATGCACATAGACTGCCTCGACTTTCACTATTTTTTATACTTGAATTTTTTTAGTCTTGTGATACCGATAGAGTTGGGTGTATTATTCACTGGACACACCGTATGGCGGGGGAATTGTCCAGATCAGCCCCCTGAAGTAACAATTTTCGATACAGTTACGTGAACCCGTGATAAATTTACGTTTTTAATGTCTTATTTTTCGTGTCGAGTTGTGATAAAGTGTCTGGAGTCCGGTGAAAAATTCATGCAATCTAATTTTCATTTTATTCATTTTATTTTTTTTTCGTAGATATTATCGTACATTAGGTGAACTGTCCTAATGATATCTTATTTTCATTCAAGTTTTGTTTTTTTGCTTTCGAGTGGAAGGTTTAGTTAGGGTAACTAACTATCAATCGAATTTCATGATTTTTTAATGAATATAGACTTTAACAAGCTCTACGCATTGACACCAATTGAAATTCAATTTTTCATAGAGATTCAAAAAAATTGATATTTTTGCAAAAATCTATTTTTCAACGGTCACTCAAAAAATTGTCATCAAAATGGAATTAGTGATGGCTCAAAAAATTGATAACAATACCCTCTTGATTCTATCAGAATGTGATGGGGGTCGCACAGTTGGTTGTTGAGTTACAGCACATTGTTTATGCGATTTGAAAGAGAAAATGGGTTTTTTCATGATTACTGAAAGAATCATCAGTAGTAGCAATTAAATCAGGGCTTGAAAAGTATATTTCAATGGCTTCTTAATCAAGTTGAAAAATGGTGAGAACAGCATCATTGCTTATCAAGTTACACAATACCGTCATGAGCTTTTTATATAAAAATCTCTATCTCTATTAAACTCAGGTAGCAGTCTATTATGTTGAATACTTATTCATATTGATTCATGGTCCCGACTAACTTCTGACAGAACCTGGGTTAAACTCTGGCTAAATCCTGAATAAACCCTGATTAAATCCCGGCTATACACTGATTAAACCTTGATTGAAGCTTGATTAAACCCGGACTGAAAACGAATTCGAGTCTTGAAAGGGTCTGAATGTTGAATTATTTGACAGAACGAAATAATACACAAAATTTTGATGACATTTCAATTGATGATTGTACTATAACATGAAAAAATAGAAGAAGAGAGTAGGGAAGTGAGAATATAAAGAAAAAACCATTTATTAGCAACAATAACTTGTTAAAGAGTTTGAAACAATTTAAAACAATACAAAAAAAAAATTACCGGTCTGATTATTCGGTTGATGAGGCACATTACGAATATTTTCTTTGAGCATTCAATTTCTCCCAAAAAAATCTCTTGACATTTTTTTTATGAAACCCTCCAGTCTCCGGCTGCACAAAAAACGAATCCACTCCTTTAAAAAAACGTTTATTCAAACAATCTCTCGACTCTATCCCTTGAAAAAACATAAAATTCCTTTGACAGGGATTATCAAAACATGCTCACCATCTCCAACTTCACTTGTAAAATTACCATAAAAAAAAAAAATTCAATCCCTCATTTCAGTATTGCAGCGCGAATTTCCACTCTCCAACTTGAAAAAATATTTGTTCAAACGTCCTCGACCCTTGCCCAAACACATCCCCCCGCTGTCTTTTTTTCCACCCCCTCTGGAGATAATCCAGTCCCTACCCCCCCGAACCGTGGAATTAATACCGCCCAGACGTAAATGAGAGACGCCAGACGAACAAAAGTGACACATCAGATGGCTGAATAATAGGGGTGTGACCGTTCAGTCAAAATCATCTTCAGTTTTCAATATTCCGTGATCGGTAGAGTGAATTTTTCCAATTGACATCTCATTTTGAAACTTCCATTATACTTTTTCAAATGAGACTAAATTGTTTTAAATCACAACATTTTCCTCCAAAAATGTGGGAGAATAATTTTTCTTTTATTCAAAAGACAAAAAACCTTTGAGACTAGAGTATAATGTGAATTTTTTTCATTTAAACAAACGGATGAACGTAAAAATTGACAAACAGTTTCATATTAAGGGAACAGCATTGCCCCAACGCTAACTGCCAATATCGACAACCAACATTATTTTAATGTTGGTAGTCGATATTGCCAAAATAATTTTTTTTAACAACAGATGATGTAATTAAACATTTCCCCACTGTTGGCAGCCCAAATATTTTTTTTCGACAACAGATGATGCAATTAAACATTTCCCTAATGTTGGCAGCCAACATTACCTTAACGTTGGCAGCCAACATTGCCAAAAAAAAATTTTTTCCACGACAGATGATGCAATTAAACATTTCCCTAATGTTGGCAGCCAACATTACCTTAACGTTGGCAGCCAACATTGCCAAAAAAAAATTTTTTCCACGACAGATGATGCAATTAAACATTTCCCTAATGTTGGCAGCCAACATTACCTTAGCGTTGGTAGCCAACATTGCCAAAATAATTTTCTTTTCAACAACAAATGATGCAATTAAACTTTTTCCTAACGTTGGCAGCCAACATTACCTTAATGTTGGCAGCCAACATCGCCAAAAGAATGTTTTTCAACAACAGATGATGCAATTAAATATTTTCCTAACGCTGGCAGCCAACATTACTTTAACGATGGTAGCCAACATTACGTTAACATTAACAGGCAACATTACCTCAACAATTATTTTCTCAGTTATCACACACACATCCCGACATGATCTAAAAATAGCCTATCCCCCCTCCTGACGCCAAAATTAATTATCTTGACCCAAAAAATTGGAAATTTCGGATTTGACCGATACAATGCCTCCACTCGGAGCCAAAAGGCTCCAGCAACTTCATCACCCCATGCATCCCAGCAATAATCACCCGGTCTCATCTCCACAATGACCACCCCCCACCCCCTACCATCAACCCCTGCCAATCCACTGTGGATAATGAGGATCACGATGAGACAGAGGAGTCAAAAAATACAACGAGAATAAGTACAAGAGCGTAACGAAGCTGATCAGCATTAGCTGGTGTGCATGCCCCCCTTGTTCACATGTTACATCGCCCCCTCCGACGGCGCTGCCCCCTCCCCCCGCCCCGGATAGCGGGGGGGGGGCAAAGAATACAGTTGACAACCCCGTTGGTGCATTAGGAATGCCATGAATGCGTAATTATTCGTAACCGCTTCGCGCAGGGGGTGGGGGCGTAACGAGGGGTCATGCTCTGTTAACACGGGTGCTCCGAGTGCACGGGGTGAGTGTCAAGGGGCGCGGGGGAGGGGGAGGGGGTGAGGTGCATGTCAGACTGCAGCGGACTCCACTGCAAGGGTTGGATGCATTAGAAATTGGCGTGCTGCTACTGCTGCTGCTGCTCCAGTCAACGGTGGAACGCCCACGTGGAGTAATTATTATTGTTGCACGGGGTCTAATGAAGGATACAGTGCAGGGGGGTCGTGTCGCAGCCCCCCCCCCGGAGAGTTATGGGAATATTAACGGAATTTTTTTTTTATTGATTGTGGACGCGAGGTTATCAGCAGTTTTCGAGGAAATGGGGATGTCGGGGTGGAAAGTCGTTTGAATTTTTTAATGGTTTTTATTTTTTTTATTGAATTGAAAATTTATCAGTAAAAATTTTAATAATCAAAATTTTTTTGTTTGTTTGCCGTATTTTGACCCGTTTTGTTAAATTTTGGACATTTTTTTTTGGAAAGGGAAGAGAAAAAATATTTTCGAAAATTATTATTAATATTAGTTTTTAAACATTAATTTTTTTTTTTTTATTTATAATTTTTTTTTCGTCATGGAAAGCAAATTTCCAGGAACGAATGAAAATTTCTCGTTTTTTTTCAATTAATTTTCAATTCTTTTGCATGAAATATGAAATAAAATCTTCGTGTGATCTTCGGATATTTTTTTAGATGATAGAAAAATCAATAAATTTGAAGAATAATAAACTTGAAAAATAAAATTCTTCTTCTGATTATTATTTTTAATTTTGTTGGTAACAATTTGAGCCTGATCCTCAAATATTTTTTTCCGTTAAAATTTACCCTTATCTAATAGAATTTCGTTCTATTCTTCCGACCATAACTAAATTAAATTCAACTTATCCGTAATTAACATTTTAAATTGATAAATTCAGTTTTTTGATGGATGGTGAGCAAATTGAAAATTAGACTGATAAAATCTCCTATCAACGAGATCAGAACAGAAGGTATTTTTAACGTTGGAAACAAAATATTTTTTTAAAAATTGTAAAATATTCTCCATTACTTGTGTACTTTGTAAATAAAAAATCAATGTTAAAGTCAATTTCTGCATCATCCCTGGATATTTTTTCAGATAATAAAGTAAGAGTGACAAATTAGGAGAATAAATAAAATTAAAATAACATGAAATTATTTTATTCATAAAATTCTCATAAATATTATTTTTTGTTGATAACAATTTGGAAGTTAAAGTAAATTTTCTTCCTATTTTCATTCATTAATTCTAATTTTTCACGTTGCCTGACGCTCAAGCATTTCTTTTCCGTTAAAATTTATCCTTATCTACTACAATTTCCCTGACCATAACGAAATTAAATTAAAATTATCCGGACTTAACATTTCACATCGATGAATTCAGTTTTCTTGATGGACGACAAGCAAATTGAAAATTAGACTGATAAAATCTCCTATCAACGAGATCAGGCCAGAAGGCACTTATGACGTTGAAGTAACCTAAATGCGAGTGAAAAGACCACTTGGGAATTGAATTCAGAACGTTATTGGGCGTTGGGCTGCAATCGTATATATGACAGGTTAATGGTCGTCGAGTGTGGTGAGTGGAAAATTATGCGTATAAGTTCTCTCCGTTGCGCTCCGGTGGTAGTTGAGTTGAATTCACCCACGGGCGATTGTTTTTTTCTCTCTCTTTTCTGCTCGCTGTGTTCGTGGTGGGTCACGCCTTTTGCCAGCTGACCAAGCGCGTGTCTCCCAAGTTTCGGAACTGTAATTTTCTTGTTCCGATGTTGGAAATTACTCCCGCGCATCCGTTGGAGGATTTTCTGACGCCACATATGGGCGAAGGGGTCGTAATTTAATTATTATAATTTTTAAGGGGTATTTTTGTTTATTTTTTAGGGAAAAATTGAATTAAATTTTTACTTTTCATGGATTTTTTAAATATTTCTGCAACGATTTTTTTTCAATTTTTTTATGACAAATATAAAATTCTATTTTCCCATGATTTTTTTTTTCATTTTTTATTGTGAAGAAGTGAATTGAAAATTTCATTTTTCATAAGTTTTTATATTTATTTGATCCATAAAAATTATTATTATTATTGTTCTTGCCTGCTTTCTGCAAATAAAAAAATTGGATAAAAATATTTTTTTTTATAGTTGTGGAATTGTTTTTAAGATAACAAAATTGACGAATTGAGAAAATGAATAAATTTTAAATAGTTAAATTTTAAATTTCTCATGATTTTTCAATATTTGTTTGATTAAAATTTTTTCCCCCATTTTTTTATTTTTTATCAATAACAAAATCAAGGTAACAATTTTCGTATAATTTTAAAATATTTATTCAATCGAAAAAATCAACAAATTTAAAGAATAAATAAAGTGGAATGAAAAAATAATTCTTAAAATCCTCGTACATTTTCATGCATTTTTTTTCATTAATTTTTTATTATTCATTTTCAATGTCTGTTTTTAATGAAAAAATGAAAATCAACTTTCCTAAAATTTTGTAATTTTTTTATTAATAATTAAAACATCCACAAACAAAATGAAATGAAAAAAAAATGGAAAAGATGAACAATTTACAGGAATAAAAATCCAAATATTGCAAAAATAATTAATTTTAATTTGTTTTAAATTAAATCGTTTTTCAAAAAATGAAAAATAAATTCTCCAATTTTCCTAAAATTTCATAAATTTTTTATCAACAATAAAAACAACACCAAGAAGAATAAATAGAAAACAAAATAGAATGAATAAAAAATTCACACGAAAAAAAAACAAAATATTGCAAAAATAATTAATTCTATTAATTATTTTAAGGGGAGAGTACTATGAGTTTTGAAAGTCGTGGGTTATTGGAGTGAGACTTTTCATACGTTGAAGATCGATTATATAGATCTGAAAACGAATAATTAGTGCTAAAAAAAATTTTTTTTATTGTTTATTGTTCGTTCGTTTTTTTTTTTATTTTCGAAAAAATGTGTGGAACAACAATTACGAGCCAGTTTTTTGGAATTCGACTCCTACACAACTGATTACGGTTTTTTTCATATAAAAAATTCACTATTTGGGTAAAAAATACAAAAAAAGCAAATTTAGCCATGTAAGAGGCGAATTAAAAAAAAACTAACTCGTAATTGTTATTCCACATATTTTTCCGAAAATTAAAAAAAAATGCTTCGTAGCTCAAAAATTGGAGGCCCTAGACTGTTTTTGGCATTTTAAGCGTTTTCGGCCAAACGAACAATAAAAAAAATTTTGTTTGCACTAATTATTCGTTTTTAGATCCATATAATCAATCGTGAACATAAGAAAAGTCTCACTCCAATAACCCACGACTTACAACTCATAGGAGTCTCCCCTTAATTAATGAATTCATTAAAAATAATTAATTTCATTCATTTTGGAATAAAATAATTCATCTATTGATTAAAAAATTGAATGTCAACGTTAAACCCACCGACAACAATAATCACAATCCCCCGAAATACGACTGACAAATTACAATCCATTAATACATATCCCACCAACATGACGAATAGAAAACATCTCCCGCCTCGGCCCCGGAAGTCGCATGTTCGTTGGATCAGTTGAACAGCAGCCGCAACATGGTGTTAAATACAGGAGTCGTGGTTCCGGGGGGGTGGGGGAGGGTTGATGTAAAATTATCTGCGGTTCCGTCATCTGCGGTTCGGAAAGAGGAGACGGAGATATCGGAGGCCGAGGGGGAGGGGAAAATCCACGGTAGAGACTCACTCATCAGTACTTTCCGCCGCTAATTGACGGGGATGACGCATTACCCCTGTAATTGGTCCAACGACTCGCGACAGCACTCCTCAAACAAGAAGTGAAAAATGGAAAAATGTTGAAAATTGGGGGGAGAAATTACTTGAATGGTTTTTCAGAATTTTTTTATTCTTTCCGCACTTTATTATTCTGTTTTTAATGAGACAAACGGATTTTCTTCGTCTGATAATTCCACTTTTACCCGGTGAATGAGGAATTTGGATAGGTAATGTCTTAATTTATTTTCATGATTGAAGAGAAAAAATTGTTGATTATTTTTGCAACAACAGTTTGAAAACAAGTGTTGCTCTTGTATTGCATATAGTATATTTATTTTTGCTAATAAATTAGGAATATGCTTCCGAATGGTTATTTTGCACATCATTTCCTTCTATTATCATCTATAATGCATTGTTTATTTCATTTTATTAAATTGAATAAAATTTCTTTTCAACTAATTTTGTCAGATTTTCAACTTAGTTGAATATTGTCATCATCATTATTCTTATTATCCCTTTCTTCTGTACAACTGATTATCTTTTTTACGGTTCTATCTTTCCCCTCAGCCCTTCGATAAAATGTTAATTCACATTTTTTTGGTGCCATGATTCAATGAATTTAAAACATTTTTTTTAGTTATCGTGTTACAGCCGATTTTTGAAAAAAATCCAAAATTAAAAAAATGAATTAATTAATTTCATTTTGATTAACGGCGATGGATAGGGCTCAACAATACCTACATTTAAAAAAAAAGATTCAATTCCATCGATTCAGTAGCGAAGCGGTAAACCGGGTTAAGTCGATTTTTACTATTGGCCAGTTTTTGACGAATATCTGGGAATCTAAAAGAGATAGAAAAATTTTTGTCACGACCTTTTTTGTAGAATCAACTGAGGGTTATAAAAAAGGTAATGAGCAAAATTTTGCTATCTCTCTTAGATTCCGAGATATTTGTCAAAAAATCGCCAAAAGTCCAAATCGACTTAAGCCGGTTTACCGCTTCGCTACTGGATTCATTAGCGAGAAATTAAAGAAAAAGTTTGAAAAAATTTGTTACATACATACACACATACGTACGGACGAAGTTTAAAAATTGCATTTTCGGACTTTCTGGATCATAATAAGTCGATATAACACAAAAAATCGAAAACTTTTTTTTGAATGATTACAATGTTTCTATTCGGAAGCAAAAACTAATCGATGAATTAAATTTCAATTAATGGCGATCGACAGGGCTCAACAATACCTACATTTGAAAAAAAAGATTCAATTCCGTCCATTCATTAGCGAACAATTGAAGAAAAGCGTTGTTACAAACGTACATTATATTTTCAGACTTTTTGGATCATACTGGGTCGATATAACACAAAAAATCCAAAACTTAAATTTGAACGATTACAAAGCTTCCATCCGGAAGCAAAAAACAACGTTAAAAAAAATCCCCAAGAATATGTTTCGTAAAAAACCATTTACGAAAACGCCAAGAAACCCTGAAAATGAACAACTTAAAGTCTCTTTCTCCTCACCATTTCTCCACGTCCAATTGCCCCATAAAAAAATTATTAAACACCTCAAATCCCTCATTACCCCCCACAACCCCCGATTTCCTCTCCCCATTGTCCCGAAAGCCCCGTAAAATTCGCCAGAAGCAATCACCCCACCTCCGAACCCCTCAAAATAATATCTAGTCTCTCAGCCTCCCACTTCGCAACTTATTTACTCCGAAAAACCCGCCTCATAAAAACGTCACTGTCCCTCGAAACCCCTCCCAAAGTGGCGAACAAGATCCGTGACAAAATCAAGAAAGTCGTTTAATTCATCTCGCCGCATTGTCCCGCAATTATCCCCGGTAGAAAGGCCATTTTTAATCCCACGGAATTTTTCGCACTTTCCGTTTTTAAAATTCAGATCACGGTCACGGTGGGCCCCGAGTGACCGCAGATGCGGTCAAGCGGGGCCCGGGGAGACTATTGTCAAGTCTCGCGCCAAGTACAACGCCCAACCCCAGCCTTTCCAAAGACGCATTCACGCGGGAATAAATAGAGAAGAGACATCTTTTACTCGCGATTTATTCCCTCTCTGGTGTTCTCAGGACGCCGTCACGCAGTTGACGTCCACCGGGACGAATTCACAATACGGTTGGGTGGTGGGGACTCACAAGGGGGCGATTTGTCCGGTGAAGACACACTTCTGACGATTCGTTGGACTCTTCAAGGCCGTCAGTGGGAATGTTTCATTCATCGCGAGGACGTGGGGAGAAATTTACATGGAGATTGACTCCTGAATTCTGGTGGAAAATCCAGTGGGAGAAAAAATTGGTGACATTTCATTCGCCCGACAAATCACCCGAAAAAAAAATCAGATTAAATATTCTCGGCGTAAATGTATTCTCCACAATTATATTCTCCGTCTTTTCTTCTGCTTTCTTTTATGTCATCAATATCTTTGTGCCTAAATTTCCGGGTCTGTTTAAGTATTCTTCATAACAATTTACAGGTATATTCATTTCGGTATTTATTTTTCCCCTTGGCGGTCGAACTGGAATTCCTCTTAGGTATTCTCGATAGTATTTGTCTGCTATTTTTTTTTAACCATGTTTATCTTTCATCTCTACCAATTTCATTGGTAGTAACTAGTAAGCTTCCGAATGGATCCGTTGCAATTCTATTTTTCAAAAATAATAAGAAGATAAAAATTCTGTTTTGTGGTGAACAAAACATTTCAGTTTCTGTAAGACGCAAATTCTCCGATTTTGTCAATTTTCAAGTTAAACAAGAGGAAACTTCGTGCCAAACTTCAGATTAATATGTCAATTTTTTCCAAAGTTAGAGTGCAAAGACGGATTTTTAGCGAAAAATCGAAAAATTTGAATTTGTCGGGAATTTTGCACAAATCACTTGCATGAATTGTGCATACTCCAATTGGTTGGAATAGGAGACATTGAGATGAATATTTTGACAAAAACAATTGAAATCGGTTGAGTAGTTTTTGAGATATTCAAGAAAATAGATTTGGATACAAAGTCGAATATTTCCTAAACTATCCATCCGATTTAGCCCATCTTCAATACCAAACATTTTCGTGCCAAGAGGAAACTTTGTACCAAATTTCAAGTTAATAGGTCAATTTTTAGGAAAACTAGAGTGCTAACAAAAGTTTTCAGCGAAAAACCGAAAAATGAAAATATCTCAAAAACTTTGTATGAACGGGTATAGATATTTTGATAGATTGCGATAGAAGACATCAAGACGAGTATTTTGAAAAAAAAATTGAAATCGGCTGGATAATTTTCGGGATATTTGCAAAAAACGATTTAAAAACAAATGATGACTTTTCAAAAATGGCTGAACCGTTTCATCTGACCTTTAGCACAGACTTAGTCCTCATTAATACCTATAGCCTCACAAAATTTCAAATTTTTTGGAATTATTTTAGCCCTTTATTCGTGTAATTTTTTCTAAAAGTTGTCCATCAAGTGGACCAAGTTGACCACGCGCGCATACACACATGGTCCTCAAACTTCGTATTTTTATGTTTCAGAACATTCTACATCATTTCCAGGCAAAATTAGAGAATCAAAAAATCGAACGATTTTAATGCTTCCAATCAGAAGCAAAAATGAATGAACAACTAAAAAATTGTTGAATATTTCAAGATTTTCCCCTTGAAATTTCATGAGTGATGGATTACTGGAGATAGAACCATTGATGACAAGACTGACGCTAGCTTTCGTCTCTTGACGCGACTCCCACAATTTCATAATTATATCTAGTAAATTAATTTAATGAATTTGTGATTGGAAAGACAGTTTGAGACGGTAGAGACCAAAGTCTCCAGAAGTTTGCGATCACTTCAGGAAGTTTTGGAGCTGAATAAGCGAAGAGTCTCTCCGTTGATGTTTTACTCTTTTGGATGCTCGCCAGGTAGTCGTCACGAATTTAATAATAAGTACGAACAAGAAATTTGAAGAAAAATAATTTGTTTACTCATCTTCAATTTAAGATCGGGTTCAATTGATATCCAAATTTTTTTTTAAATCAAAACATCTAAAAAATGGATCAGTTTTCTCTTCTCTTCTCTTTCTAAAAATTCGTTGAAACCCAGCAAAAAATTCTAAACAATCATTCACCCCGTCCCAACTACACCTCCGATTTTTCATCAAACCCAGAGCCCAAATGACATTCATAACCGACGATGACTGCGCGCAAACCTCAAAGAAAAAAAAAACAAAATCGAAGGAGGAAACGCACGTGCCGCATTTCACAGGCGAAGCCGATTTTTCCTGTCGGCACATGCATGTTTACCCAGATCTCCCCGGAAAGCCGTCTGAAAGGAAAAAAAATCTCCTGCACGGGCATCAGAATGGAAGATTTCATTATGCGAGTCACTCCCAGTGGCAAGGGAGTAGACAATAAAAGATATCCCGCGGAGGAGGGGAAGTATTTTGATGATGAATGTCAACATTCGGGCCCAGGAATGCCACTGGGGTGGAAATTCCGACGCCCTTTTTGCCGCTCGAGGACTCGAGGGAGCAACTGTCCGATCAGCGCTGATTCCCCCCGGGGACTCCTCGTGTTACGATTCTGCCGCGGGTGCACTCTTATTAATGATTCTATGATGATGTTCTTGGGAATGCTAGAGTCGATTTACAGGAGGTACACGTTTTTTTGGAGGCTTTGTAATCGTCGAAATTGAAGTTTTGGATTTTTTCTGTTAGGGGAGGGTGTGCCTGTACCGCTCAGCGAGTAATACCCGATTTTCTCCACAACCATCAACTTGAAAACTTCTTTCTGTTCCTGATCATGAAGAATTTGATGATAGGATGTGATTGTCGGAAAAATTTCACTTTATTTACCACTTTAAATATGAAAAAACACGTAACGAAGTTTTGAGGTCTTTACAGTGCAAAATTTGTGGACTTTTAATTAAGGTTTTTGATAGTTTCAAACGCTGAATTCTGATATTAAACTGTGGTTATTCGATTGGTGGTACTTTCGTGCGTAATTTGAGACCAATTCGAACTCAAAACTCCACTCATGTCAATAGTTATCAATAATTTTATTTGATACGATTATTATTAATGATTCTATGATGATGTTCTTGGGAACCCTAGAGTCTGATTTACACTGGGTACACGTTTTTTATTATTTGAGAAGAAGAAGGGAACGGTTTCCACAAAACAGAGGTTTTTCGAGAATTTTTTTCATTCGTGGGGATGAATTAATGATCTCGGATTGTCACCTTTGCTGGGATGACGACGATCTTGGGGTCACTGAGAAAGGCTCGACTCACTTTCATGAAAACTAATAGTTTCTTGTGGAAAAGGGAAAATGGTCCTGACAAATCCCAGGTTTTTTAGAGTTTTTTTTCGGTTTAGGGAACTAATGATCGCGGATCATCACCTTTTTAGGCCTGTGTTGACGGTCTTGGGATCATTATGAGACGCTCGACTCATTGTTATATAAAGTGAGGGTTTCTTATAAATTCTTCTGAAAAGGGGAAAATACTCCTGACAAAACAAAATTTTTTTTTCACTATTTTTTGTTTATTTTACAGAATTAATGATCACGGATCATCACGTTTTTTAAAGTGCACTCCTATATTGGGGAAAAGTTCCCTTTAATTTCCCTTGAAAAGGGAAGGATAGTCCTGACAAAACAATCTTAAAAAAAAATTCTATTTCATTTTAACGTAATTAATGATCGCAGAATTTTCACTCCTTCAAATTTTTTTTATGAATTTAGGGCGGTGTTTTGTCGTAGAGTGTCTTCCACTGGATTTTCTGTAACAATTGATGAACAGGATTTTCTTTTGTGCAGAGGTCAGCAACGTCTGATCCTTTATGTCGCGTTCTTGGGAGATGTTCAAGGTTCTAGTTGACAAATCGAAGGTACCGAGGTGGTTCCAGTGGGACGCGAGGAGATCGATCATGTCGGGAAAAAACGTGACGGGTGGCTTCTGGTTATATATTCCAAATTGTGGCAAATGTTTTGATGTTATTGGGTCTCGGGATTTGGTGATTTTGAGCGATTGGCCTGAATTTTTTTCATTTTTGTGGAGAGACTCCTGGGTTCATACGGAAAATTGAGGTTTTGGTTGTGAATGTAATCCAAATCGTTTTCAATTTCAAAAGAATTGACATTCTTTGTAATTTTGAGTTACTCCAGTCCTTAATAAAATAATTCAACAATTTTTAAGTTGATGAAATTGAATATTTATTTCATTGAATTCCAATTTATTTAATTCTACTTTATGTTATCTAATTTCATTCTCATTCTCATCTTTTATACTTTGTATATGAATCCCATTATTGGCCATAGCTGTTGGAACCGTGATGACTACATTAATGACTGAATAAATCAATAATTGGTTAGACTGGAATATTTCATCAAGTTAAATTCCTCAATTATCTCAGTAATGAGTGGCTTCACAGCAAAATGTCTCAAAGCCTTTCTTGTAGAGAATCAAATTTCTAGCAAAAAATATCTAGAAACATTTTCTCCTAAACCCCCTCAGTCCTGAGATAATTCCACATTAACCTCAATTCCGTCCGCCGGACTTCCCGCTGTTTTATTCAGGCGCCAGCGTTGCCAAATTCGCTCTACACCGCTCGGACGCGTCAACCGAGTTTCCGGCAACCGCGCGCAACTTGCGCTTTCATTCAACGCGCGAAACATCATCCGTTCGTTGAGAATAATTTTTGTCCCCCTATAATTTTCGATATTATTTCATTTGAAAAATACTGTAATTTTTTAAACACTTTATTTGACAAATCAATTGTTGTTTTTCAAGCTTTCTCGTCAATTAACCAATGATAAGAATCAAAACAACGTAAAAACGTTGGAAATCTATCCTTCATATTTTTTTCAACTTCTATTTTTCCTTCTCCCATCCAATGTCTCTTAATTGCCCAGTGTCTCTTAATTGCCCCAACCAGCCCAGATCACTTGACTGTAAAATACCTCATCGTCTTCCGGATCGAATCTCTCAACAGCTCCTCGAGGATTTTCCTCTCTTAATTGGATCCCCGCATTTCCCCACGGTATACGAAAAAAAACCTGTGAAAACAAAAAAAACAAAGGCTCTCCGCATCTGCGCCCGTCCCGAACCCCAACTTTTTGCACCTATTTTTTTACTTCCCGTGCATCGAACACTGGACACTGTCCAGAATGCAGTGCGAACAGGCTCTTTCACGTGCTTTCACCCGAAGACACTGATCCTCACGGTTCACGAGACACAGATAATATCGCGAAGAGGGGGAATAAAAGAAGTCCACACACGACGCCTGTCCGGTGAAACGAAAAAATCTATATTAGGAGGGAATGAAATCCGCATTTCCCACGAATTGCGACAGGGGTCCGAGTTGTTTGATGCAACCAGTGACGAGACACTGACGTGGATACGTCAGAGGGGGCTCGAACCCTCGGATGGAAACGATTCAATTTTTGATGTTGAAATTTAAAAAGTTGTTTGAATGAACTTGATACTAGAAGTGCTAGTTACTTATTTCTTTACTCGGGGGTCGATCGATAATTTTGGTGCATTGTTGATGGATCAGTCGCGTGAAGAAGAGGCGAGAGAGTATTTTGAGAATTTTTAGGAAGAAGTTGCAATTTTTTCCGGAGAATTCTTCATCGAATGAAAAATCTCGAGGGAAAGTTGATTAAAGGCCACCATACACAGGCGCACTGCGTACGCAGGCCCGGTCCCTGCGGACACGGTCTGTGGTCTGTACACCCCCATACACGGAACGACCAGAATGTCTGCGATATTGATACCTTAATATGAGTTTAAACAATTCCGGGATAAATCTCTTCGATTAAAAGTATTCCGATCATCGAACGTTTTTGTTTTTACTTCAAAAATGATGAAAAATGAAATAAAAGTCTTCATTTGAATATTTCGTATGCATTTCAACAATATTCTCACTGTAAATGGATAATTTCATATATGTATTTCAATGGAAATATTTTATTCAGCAGAAACAAATAATTCCTTTATTCTGGATGAATTCTCTATAAGAATCCAATCGAAGATCTATTCCATAGAAATTAGGAATTACTCTTTGTCGCGTGCAAAATGATTCAATTTCTAATCAATAAATTCATAATTTGGGTCAAGGGGAATGATGAATATATTTGACGAATTATTTAATATTATTTTATTATTAGAACAAGAATATTATTAAAGGAAAATAGATTCTATTCATTTTTTCTTCGGGAATAGCGCATGCGCAAATGCTCCCGGTCCGCGTACCGGGTCCGTTGTCACCATACACGGACGAACTTGAGGGCAATTTTGGTACGCGACGGACCCGGTTTGCCGGATCTGGTCCGTGACCCTCCACACACCGGCGAACTTGGTCTCTTGGAGGCTCAATTTTGGTCGGTCCGCGTACCCCGTACGTCCGTGTATGGTGGCCTTTAAGGATATCCAAGTAGTTCAGGCAATTTTTTCTGGGGGAAATCCCCTTCAGAGTTTATAGACTAGACCAAGAGTAATTTTTAGGCGCAGTATAAACTTTAGTTTCCGAACATATTTTCGAGAAAACGATTTTTGAAAAAATGAAATTTAACACATTGCGTCCATAAGAGCTGTATACTCCCACCTTCAATCCAATAGTTCATAGTCTTAAAGCGTTTTCTCGTACACATAACCGTATATGACTTTGTTCGTTACACTCTCTAGTTTTTTTTGCGACATTAAAAAACATAAGTTTCCGGACAGATAATTGCAAACAATCAAATTAAAAGGTTCTTGATTGGTACGACGGCCATATTGGGTGGTTTGAATCCGTGCGTTCCTGACGTCTGGCAACAGTCCGCTCAAGTGATTACTCGGACTGAATTTACGAAGTTATATACAACACATGTGCAGTGTTGCCGTATGATAATTAGAGGTTAGACCAACGAGAGTCAAGTGTGAAATTGAATAAAATATTGTTCACAATATTCATTGAAGAAATTCCCGAAAAAATGTATTCAATAATGAAAAATCCGAAAAAGTATGGGGACGGCAAGATTTTCGACAAAACTGAAATCTTGCTTGAAAAAAAGTTGCCAATTTGAACGAAGTACTTGGATATCCTTAAGGTGTTTCGTGTGTAAGTCACCGGGGGGCGAAACGGAAGTGAAGTCTTATTGTTCTCGAGCCCTGATTCAATCGCTGAGCACGAAATTTTCCAATTTTCAAGTAACTATTCAAGTGCGCATTTGAAAATTTTTTGAATATTGATTTTATTTATCAGATTGATTGATTTTTTTCTCATCACCTACGGGTGTCAAATAATTTTTATTAGATGTTATTCTAATTATTGAAATAATACTAAAATGCGTCTCGAGTTGGTAAACCTGTCGAGTGTTTTCTCTCTCTCAGTTCCATGGTCCAACCCATAGCTTTCCCATGATGCTCACTGACATTCGAATCACGCGCCTGCGCGTGAGGGCGTAATTGCCCCGAAACTCATAATTTTCCGAATCATTTGTTCAAATAACTTTCTTATGAAATCTGAAAAAAATCTGAAACTTATACGTGTTCTCAAGAAAGATTTGATTTATCACCCACTAGTTTTTCCTCAATAGTTCATTGTTTTTTTGGGTGCCATGGAAATTTCCCTAATTGAGAGGGGGTAACCTCGGAGGTTATAGCTGGACGGGTTACAAAAACATCCAAATTTCATTATTTTTTTTCTTGAAACTGAGATCTGAAGAAAATGTGCAAGAGTTCTCAATGATGTAGCATACTTAGAAATTTCTCCCATGAATTTTCCAATTTTTTTTCATTATTTTGACTTGTTTAACCGACACACTTTAAAGTGAAAGGTTAGACTAGTTTAATTTAAAAGGAAGCTGGGGTTCGAGCCTCCGACAGAAGGAATGCACCCGTTACTTGATGCGTTATTTGCCTTTTTCATTTTTTATTTCTACCAATTCCGAATAAATCCGTAAAAATTTTATTTTTTTATTGAAATGTAGCAATTTTCATTGAATTTTCTAGTTTTATTCGATAGATATTGTGAAGATATTTTCGTGTGAAGTCGTTTAGTCCAGTGAGCTAGTTTTTAAGACAAAATTGTCCGGAATTTATCGTTTGTTTGACAATCATAAATCCTATCATTACGTTGTTTGCGCTGATAAATACATCTAAAAAACCCTTAAAGACCCTTCAATTCACTAAAAATTCCATTCACCCCTATTCTCCTTCGAAAAAAGCTCCGTTCGGCACAAACAACACCGCCTCATAAATCCAGAGCGTCTATTGAACCGACGAACATCAAAAATTTTTTATTACATGAAAAAATTGATTGCACAGAATTTTTTTCGACTATTACAAATATATCGAGAGTTTTATCGGGCCCATATGTTCATTCCATGAATTTATTGTCTAGTTGTGCGATTTTTATTCGTTTTTTTTTCCTTTTTTTTATTCCAAAAAGAAAAGCATCCCAAAATTAATCATTGAAAAAGGATTTTCTCAATTATATTGTTTTTACTAATAAATATTTTTTAAATAATTATTTAAACAATTCCTATCTCACATTTTTTTCACTCTTAAAGGTTCGAAAAAAAATTCTTAACGACACTCCAATCCCTTAAAAAACTATTCACCGCTATTTCCCCTAAGTCTAGCTCCCGTGGAGAAAAACAATAAATTTTTGCATTAAAATTTTAGAAAATTCCATTAAAACAATGTATCGACATTTTCATCATGTCCATGTGTTCATCCCACAAATTTCTAGTCTAATTTCGAATTATTCATTCGATTTTATGTCAATGAAACTCGTAATTTATCATTTGTTTAATTATTAAAAAAAATATTTACATGATTATTATTTATTATTCATTATTATTATTACTTTTCAATAATAATTCATAGAAAAATAATTTTTCCATGAATTCTTTTTTTCAGTAACGTTCGAAAAACAATTCCTAACGGCACTCTAATCCCCTAAAAAAATATTAACCCCTATTTCCCCTAAGTCTAGCTCCCGTGGAAACAAACAAAAAATTTTTGCATTAAAATTTTAGAAAATTCCATTAAAACAAAATATCGACATTTTCATCATTTCTAGTCCAGTCGTTTCTAGTCTAATTTCGAATTATTCAATCGATTTCAAATCATTGAAACTCATAATTTATGGTTTGTTTGATTATTATTAAAATTAAAAAAATATCAAAATAATTATAAAATTATTATTAACATTATAAATAAATTCCAATTGTTCATTCGTTTTTTGACAACGAAACCCTAAATTTATCATTTGTTTGCCCATAAAAAAAAACAATTCCTCCACGAATTTTTTTTCACTAATAAACATTTCAAAAAAAATCCCTAAAGACACGCTAATCCCCCAAAAAACTATTCACCCCTATTTCCCCCGACTCTAGCTCCTCCTCAGAACAAACAGAGCCGTCCCATAAATCCACGATATCTGTTCAACCGAACCGAGATTTTCCTCTCCATAAACCTCCAAAAGTTGAATTAAATTGCAACCCAGCATCTTTCGTGCGAGTCACGTCCGCTGATACGTGAAAAAATAATTCATTAAATCGATATCAAAACCGCTTTTCCCACGGAATTATTGAGTTAACCCCAGAAAATGATGAAGAAAAAAATTCTCCCCCCCTCGGCGAGCCCTCCGGCGATGTCCGGCGTGCGTATAAATCACCGCTTCATGTGTTGGACCCGTACCTCCGAAAAAATGTGTAAAAAACATCGGGAAAAAATGCCCGCGCTCAAAACAATTTTTTTTCAACTCTAATTTCATTATATTTAGCGTTTTTTCCGCCGTTGCCCGCGGTTTTTTCTTAATTTTGGGCCGCCGGTGCGAAAAAAAGATGATGAAGTGTTTTTTAAAAAAAGTCAGTGAAAAATTGGAGCGATGGACGAGGCAGGCACAATCGATGTCGTGGTCAGGTTCATGATGAGGCGACACGGGCGTGAGATTCCGCGGAGACAAGTTGGGAGCGCATCATAAGGCCGATGCGAAACGAATTATTCCCGGAGGACGGGAGAATGCAAATGCGACGTGTGGAGTGATGTAAGTGAATAAAAAATGGGTATTTTATTCTCATTCCCACAAGTCGTACATTAATCTTGAATTTTTTTTTATAAAAAAGAGGTGTTGACAGAGTTTCAGTAAAACTTTATTCATTTTTTGCTATATTTTTCGTTGATTTTTTGAATTGGAAACAGAAAAAAATGTTGACAATTTAAAATCAATTCTATTGTTGAAATTTTTTATATTTTTTATTAATAAAAAATTAATCATGAAAAAATACTGTTAAAATCGTTTTAAAAATCATGATCAAAGAAAATAAATAAAAAATAAATATTGAGAGGAATAATTTTGGAAAAAATTCAAAGATTTTAAACATATTAAACAAAACTGAATTCCCAATTTGTAATATTTTTTATTGATTTTCTTTGTTGAAAATAAAATAAAAGAAATTGATTAACAATTTGAAATTCTTTCTATTGTTAAAAAAAAAAACAATTTTTTTTACTGTTAAAAAAATTGATTGGGGATTTGAAGATTTATAATCAAACAAAAATAAACGAAAAAAAGATATTTAAAGAAAGAAAATTAAACAAATGGAACAAAATTGAATGCACAATTTACAATATTTTTCGTTGATTTTTTTTTATTGGAAAACAAAAAAATATATATTGACAATTTAAAATTAGTTCTATTATTGAAAACATTTTTTATTTTTTTATTAATAAAAAAAATTAATCGTGAAAAATATCGTTAAAATCGTTTAAAAAACCCTAATCAAAGAAAATGAATGAAAAATAAATATTGAGAGGTATAATTTTTGAGAAAATTCAAAGATTTTAAACATATTAAACAAAACTGAATTCCCAATTTGTAATATTTTTTATTGATTTTCTTTGTTGAAAATAAAATAAAAGAAATTGATTAACAATTTGAAATTCTTTCTATTGTTAAAAAAAAAAACAATTTTTTTTACTGTTAAAAAAATTGATTGGGGATTTGAAGATTTATAATCAAACAAAAATAAACGAAAAAAAGATATTTAAAGAAAGAAAATTAAACAAATGGAACAAAATTGAATGCACAATTTACAATATTTTTCGTTGATTTTTTTTTATTGGAAAACAAAAAAATATATATTGACAATTTAAAATTAGTTCTATTATTGAAAACATTTTTTATTTTTTTATTAATAAAAAAAATTAATCGTGAAAAATATCGTTAAAATCGTTTAAAAAACCCTAATCAAAGAAAATGAATGAAAAATAAATATTGAGAGGTATAATTTTTGAGAAAATTCAAAGATTTTAAACATATTAAACAAAACTGAATTCCCAATTTGTAATATTTTTTATTGATTTTCTTTGTTGAAAATAAAATAAAAGAAATTGATTAACAATTTGAAATTATTTCTATTGTTAAAAAAAAACTTTTTTTTTTGTTAAAAAAATTGATTGGGAATTTGAAGATTCATAAGCAAAGAAACATAAACTTTTAAAGATAAAGAAATAATTTTGAGAAGACTGAAAAATTTTAAACATGTGAACCAAAATTAAATTTACACTTTGCAATATTTTTCGTTGTTTTTTGTAAAGAACAGTAGAATAAATGAAATTTATTTAATTTATTAACGATTCAACAATCGTTTTTTATTGATAGAAAAATTAATCACAAGTTTGAAGATTTATAATCAACGAAAATAAATTGTTAAGAATTCTTTCATTAAATGTTAAAAATAAAATTAAAAAATTGATCAACAGTTTAAAACTATTTTTATTGTTAAAAAAGCAATAGTTTTTTTATCAAAACAAATATAATCGTGAATTTAAAAATCTGCAATAAAAAACAATTTAAATAAATAAATTCTGGAAATTTTGAGAAAGCAAATCAACAAATCGTGTCTCAAAAAAGGGAGAACAAAAAACCTGATTCACAAAAAAAAATTAATCGTCAAAAAAAATTGAAAATTAACAGAATAATTTCGCAACGTTACAATGAAGAAAAAAAATGTAAACAACATGAAGTAGTTCTCCTCATGTTGTTCTGCCGATGCGAATACAAGCATGAGCTGAAAAATTGAACGTCGGCCAGAGCCGTCACCCCGAAGAAAACCCAAAAAAGCATTCATGCAGACCCGCGTAATAATTCTCCCCGTGGAGCCCGACGTGTAGCCGTCAGAGCGCCGCGACGCTCCCGTCCGTCTAGTCGTCCCAAGAATTTTATAAGCCACCCATCACCTCCGCAAGCTCCCAAACAACCCGACTGATCCCTTCAACCCTCTCCCCTCCCCCAGAAGCCCTCCGAAGCCCGGAGAATCACAATAATTCCATCAACTGACTACAGTGTATCCTCCGTTTATCCCAGCGGGGCCTCAGCTGTCGTCACTAACTCCAAAAGTGTCTCCTCCCCCCAGGCCTCTCGTAAACGTCAAATCACCTCAGATTTTACGACAAAATCGAACAAATCCGGAGTCATAAAAACTCTTGCATAATACCCCCGGCCACGTGAATACACGGCTATTAGGAATTATTTCTGAATGGAATGCATTTGAAAAGAGGATGAGACAAGTGGCATGGAGGAGGATGTATTATGTTTGAAGATGGTTTTAGATAACTTGAGAAGCTTGTGAAATTCAATACTGACCGGCGTATTCACTGGAAATGCGAGGACAGGGCAGTGGTTCGAGTGGCGCCGCCGGCAAAAAGTCGGTTTGAATGAGGAGAATAAAAAATTTTTCTGCAAAAAACGATGATTTTTTTGTTTTGCATTAAAAAAAAATTCAATTATCAATGGAGAAGGTTTACAAGGGTCAGAGTAAAGATTGTAATGTAAGGTTCTGAATGAAAGCATAAAATGAGGGTCAGAATAAAATTTGTGTTATTTTTTTTGTTTATCGTCCTTTTTAGATTTTATTGTATATTAGTTATTTTATTTGTTTATTAGTTATGTATATTGTTTATTAATGGAGAAGGGTCGCGAGGGTCAGCGGGAAGATTACAATGGAAGGTTTACAGAATGATGTTCGGAATAAAAGGAAATAGATAAATAAGGGCCAGGACGAACGTTGAAAAATGAGCATCAGAATAAAATTTATTATAGTTAGTATTTATAGTTAGTATTTATTATAGTTGGGGGCTACGCCCCCAACTCCCATATGACCCTCATGACCCTTATTGTGACTCTTATGACCCTTATTTTGACCGTCATGACCATTATTTTGACCCCTGTGACCCTTATTTTGACCCTTGCAACCCTTAATTTTGAGTACCACAACTCGATGTGTATTTTTCTACTCGCTCCGCTCACCAACCCCCACATGACTCACATAGGATCCCTGTATAACCCCCATGATCCTTATTCTGATCCTTGTGACCCTTAATCTAACCCTCATGACCCTTATTCTGCCCCTTACGGCTCTTACTCTAACCCTCATGATCCTTATTTTGATCCTCATGACCCTTATGACCCTTATTTTGACCCCTGTAACCCTTATTTTTGTCCTTGCGACCCTTAATTTTGGAGCCTTAATTTCGAATACCAAATTTTGATTACCACAACTCGATGTGGATTTTCCTGCTCGCTCCGCTCCGCTCACCAACCCCCATATGACCCACATACGTTCCTCATATATCCCCCATGATCCTTATTCTGATCCTTGTGACCCTTAATCTAACCCTCATGACCCTTGTTCTGCCCCTCGCGGCCCTTACTCTAACCCTCATGATCCTTATTTTGATCCTCGTGACCCTTATGACCCTTATTTTGACCCCTGTAACCCTTATTTTTGTCCTTGCGACCCTTAATTTTGAGTACCAAATTTTGATTACCACAACTCGATGTGGATTTTCCTGCTCGCTCCGCTCACCAACCCCCATATGACCCACATACGTTCCTCATATAACCCCGATGATCCTTATTCTGATCCTTGTGACCCTTAATCTAACCCTCATGACCCTTATGCTGCCCCTTACGGCTCTTACTCTAACCCTCATGATCCGTATTTTGATCCTCGTAACCCTTATTTTGACCCCTGTGACCCTTATTTTTACCCTTGCGACCCTTAATTTTGGACCCTTAATTTCGAGTACCAAATTTTAATTACCACAACTCGATGTGGATTTTCCTGCTCGCTCCGCTCACCAACCCTCATGACCCTTATTCTGACCCTCATGACCCTTATTCTGCCCCTGACGGTCCTTACTCTAACCCTCATGATCCGTATTTTGATCCTCGTGACCCTTATTTTGACCCCTGTGACCCTTATTTTTACCCTTGCGATCCTTAATTTTTGAGTCTTAATTTCGAATACCAAATTTTCATCACCATAAGTCGACTTGGATTTCTATAATATAGAGAGATATTTAATAATATTAATTAAATTAAAATATTTAGTATTTTCTCGCATTTTTTGAGAATTAGGGATGAGGGTTCACAAGGGTCGGAATAAAAATGATAGTGCGAGGTTCAGTAAGGGTCAAAATTAAAGCAAAAAAAAAAGGGCCAACATAAAATGTATTGTAAAGAGCGTTTTTTTTTACTTTTTGAGAGTTGAATAGATGAAGAGTCTTCGCAAGGTCCATGAGGGCAAAAATAAAGGTCAGAATAAAAATTACAATCCAAGCTTCATAATGAAAACGTAAAAATGAGGGTCACGAGGGTCAAAGTAAAAAAACCATAAAAGCAAGAAAAAACGTAAAAAAAAGCAATAATAAAGCTGACAAAAAATACAAAAAAGCGAGTAAAAATGAAAAAAGTCTCCGGAGAGTCAAAAAACGACAACATTTTCACCTAAAAAAACCATTCAACACGCCAGCAAAAACACTCCCCCGAAAGAAATAAATCTTTCTCTACCCAGAGCAAAACCCCATCAATCCCCCAATATCAACTACCCCCCTCCCCTCCCTAATCAAACCCACTGCCCCCCTCAATTAATTAAAATCTCGCAGCAATCAGTGCATAACCCAACCAATGATACCCCAAACCGGGTGGAGCCAAACTCCAAATCCCCACCCACTCCTAAAACGCTCTATTTCCCGTGTCTAAGCGACGAAAACAAGAGCAAGATAATTGCCCCCGGGGCATATGTTAAAGTGAGACAGTGGCAGATCACCGTGGACCGAGGGGGATGGTGAAGACGTCAGTGCGAGAGGACTGAGAAACATTAAGTACGTCTTAACTCCAAAGTCAGTTGGCATTCTGCCGCCCAGCGCACGCGTCCGGGATAAAATAATCTCCGAGATTAATTTTACGTATTCATCTCCATTTAATTTTCTACCCCCGCGGTAGAAACCCGCCCCCCCCCTCCCCCCTCCCCGCCCCTCCGGCCCCGCGAATGGGACTATTGGGGGGAGTGAATGCCACGAGACACGAAAAAGCATTGACGACTGTCATTTGGCTGAATGCATTAGCAAGTCCGTGGTAAATTGGACCTGTAATTTGAATAATTCGATTAGTCCGTGTAACACGTGATGCGTATGAATAACAAAAAGGAGAGAGAGTGTGAGGAATTTTGATGGAATCGTTTAATCTGGGTCTCCGGGGCATCATGTGGGTCGAGTGAGAGAATTTAATGCCGGTTTGGTATTATCATAATTTGATGGATGAGTCGAGTAATTTTAAGTGACTTTATGTGCATTTTTTTATTCTGTTTGGTATGGGATTAGGCGGGGTACCGCTCGCGGAGTGAGAGTAATTTTGGTGAAAATTGTTGGGGAATTTTTTTGACAAAATGCTGGACAATGAGAGCAGTGGAGTGCCTACGCAAGTGCCGAATCCACACGTGCCGCAGGATTTCACGGTGTCGAGGCTGTTATCGACACCCACCCACAGTCTTGGTAATTAGCAGTTTCATTAATTTCCGGGGTGGTTGGGGGAAGGTTGGTTAATTTTTGGTGCGGGTTGGGGGAGTTGGGAGGGGTAATTGAAAAGATGGAGTTTATTGGGTTAGCGGGGAATTTATCGCTCGAGTTTCTCGATTTATTTTTACAAGATCTATGCGCGCGCGCTGATCTCTTCATTTGTTGAAATGAAGAAATGGAATTCCTTGAATTTCATTTTCTCATGAATACCTTATAAATATTGATAATGAATCAAAGAGAATTCGACTAATGATTGAAGTGAATTGCGAAGTAGAGTAAAAGAATCTATAAAGAATTTTTCATTTTCAATTAATTATCTTCAATTTTTTTAAATAATCGGTCTCCATAAAAGGACAGAATTTATTAATTTCACCGATAATATATATATACATGTGAAATATATATATTATATATGACGTGAAAAAAAAATTACCACTGAAGAATATGAAATTATGTCACTGAAGAATTTGAAAATGCCGCGTGTTTTTTTTTGGGAATAACTTCGTGTCACATACTGACCAATCAGAATTAAGGATTAGCGGTCAGGCAGTTTCGAGATATTTCGATATAAAACAACTTCACGTTTTTTTCATCTTTAGTAAATAGGATTAGTTTTCGGTAATTTAGTAGCGAAGAGGTAAACCGAAGTCGATTTTTATTATTGGCCAGTTTTTAACGAATATCTCGGAATCTAAAAGAGAGAAAAAATTTTGTCATGACCTTTTTTGTGGAGTCAACTGAAGGTTGTAAAAAAGGTCATGAGCAAAATTTTGCTATGTCTCTTAGATTCCGAGATATTCATCAAAAAATGGCCAAAATTCAAAATGGACTTGAAGAGAGAATTTGCCACTTGACACTTGAAAAATTTTAGTGGCATTTTTTTTGTCTCTTGGGGCTTGTGAGATGGGAGATTCAATGGTGAATGTGGTGAAGCGGTTAGTGAGATGGAATGGTAATCCGAAGGTTGCGCGTTCAAATCCCACATGCACATCATTAATGATCTTTCAATTTCTCATTTCCCTTCACTTGTTGAATAAAAATATTGGTGAAATTTTCTCTTCTTTCCCCTTATAGGAGTTTCCCTGAAGATCATCCATGAGTCAGGGAATCCATTAATGGAATTCAATATTTTTTTTCTTATTCTTTCTCATAAAAAATAAAATATAAATAGCGATGATCGAATCACTGGTAAATGTGATAACTCCCAGTCGCTCAATCGGTTAAATCGTTCTGATAATTTGATGGTGATAGGTTCAAATCCCGTGTGAAAGTCATCCGTAGGAGTCAGGGAATGCATTAATAGAATTCAATACTTTTTTTCTTAAATGAGTGTTAAACATTGGAGCAACTTGTTTTTGTGGGTTCAAATCCCACACGGCCATTATTATTATTATTATTATTATTATTACTATTATTATTATTATTAAGGCTTTCTATTAATATCGTAATGCACTCCTTGAAGTCAACAATATTTTTATTTAATTCAACAATTCCGTACACAGCGCAACAAACAATCCACTCACAACTCCTGACAATACAGATCAATTATTACATTATATTAATCCCCTAAAATTTTTCATCTCGGATTTTTATTCTTCGCTATTTTTTTTATGTATTCTATCAAAATGTGAGGGTAGAAATTGAATTGATGGGTATTCTTTCATTATTTGAAACAATATATCAATTTCAAAAATTTCCGGAAACATTGAAAAATCGAAATTTTTATTTTCTTACTGATCACGTATCTCTGTTCTTTTTTCACTTTCTTCCATTGAAATTAGAACATAGAAAGGGAACCTATAGATATTTTTTCGTCATTAAAAAAAAAATCAGTTTTGAAATTTTTCAGAAAAATAAAAAATCGTTTTCTTTTATTTTCTTGCTGATCATCTCTTCCTGTATTTTTCTCCTTTTCTCTCAATGAAATCAGATCATGAAAACGAAAAATTTTATGTTCATGATCTGATTTCATTGAGGAATTATTATATTATACTGATATTATTTAACATAAATATCTATATATATATATATATATATATATACCTCGCTAGTTAATCAAAATGATGATGAAATCAATGGTAAACGTGGTAACTCCCGGTAACTGAATCAGTTAAAACATCCTTCTGGTAATCTGAAGCTTGTGGGTTCAAATCCCATATGATCATAATTCATGTTTCTGGCTCTTGAGTTAACCTCGCCATCAATGCCAACAAAAATTTTATTCATTGCACAATTAAATCTTAATTATTCAAAACGATGATAAAATCAATGGTAAATGCGGTAACTCTCAGTAGCTGAATCAGTTGAACGGTCCATCTGGTAATTGGAAGGTAACGGGTTCAAATCCCCCATTCTGAACATTTCAGCTAATAAGCAAATTGTTTTTTTTTCGGGATAAAAATCCCGATATCGCAATTCACGAGGATGTAAAAAAATTTTTCGTTCAATTCTTCAATTCAAATGACCTCACAACAAAAAACATCATTCACAACTCCCAAGAATACCTCTAAAACCAGCTATCAATACATAATCATTAAAACCCATCGAAATTGCGTAGATCTCCGTGAGGCTCTCCTCCGAGGCGTTTGATTGGCTCCAAATAACGCGTTTCGTTTACGTCATGCTGCTCGTATTATGCCGCTTTGATGATTGCCCAAGCACAGTGGGTGCCATTCAGAAAATCCGCGTGTCTGCCCCTTTCTGCGTATATCGCACCACTGAATCGTTGTTCGTCTCTCAGTCACATTCTCTCTTTTTTTTTAACGCTCGACTTACCCCAGTCGGCGCGTCGAGTGTTCTCGCCTCAGCAGAACAGACCGTCACGAGTCGAGTGCAGACACCCTCTGGCCCATTTGCAACCACAATTCCACGAGTCAGTGGAAACAATTCACCTTAGTTATGCTCAAAAAATCGTCACTCCTGGGGACTTTTTTTTTTTTGTTGATTAAGATCTGTTTTTTGTCTCTGCGTGGGGGGTTTAGACTGCAGTGACGCGAGTGGAGGGGGCAGACGACCCAGGAGGAGCAGAACGACGTTTTCTGCACAGCAATTGGCAGCTCTCGAGAGAGTTTTCGAGAGGACACATTATCCCGATGCTTTTGTTAGGGAGGAACTCGCGACTAGGGTGGCGCTATCTGAAGCAAGGGTGCAGGTATTATTTTTATAAAAATCAATTTTATTTACTAATTTCGTTAATTTAAGACAAATGGGGAAATTGCTTTCGTCACAGCATAGTTAATATATCTTCACTAATAAATTGGCAATTTGCTTCCGAATGGAATTGCTATGACGGTGTATTTTAAATTGAAGTCATTGATTCATTGAGCTTAACATTGCCCAATGTTGGCAGCCAACATCGCCCCAATGTTGGCAACCGACATTTCCCCGATGTTGGCAGCCAAGATTGGCACAACGTTGACAGCCAACATCGACCCAACGTTGGCAGTCAACATTGGCCCAACGTTGACACCCAACATCGCCCCAATATTGTCAACCGACATTTCCTCGACGTTGGCAGCCAACATTGGCCCGACGTTGACAGCCAACATCGACCCAATATTGGCAACCGACATTTCCCCGACGTTGACAGCCAACATCGATCCAACTTTGGCAGTCAACATTGGCCCAACGTTGACACCCTACATCGCCCCAATATTGGCAACCGACATTTCCCCGACGTTGGCAACCGACATTTCCCCGATGTTGGCAGCCAACATTGGCCCGACGTTGACAGCCAACATCGACCCAACGTTGGCAGTCAACATTGGCCCAACGTTGACACCCTACATCGCCCCAATATTGGCTACCGACATTTTCCCGATGTTGGCAGCCAACATTGGCACAACGTTGACAGCCAACATCGACCCAACGTTGGTAGTCAACATTGGCCCAACGTTGACACCCAACATCGCCCCAATATTGGCAACCGACATTTCCCCAACGTTGGCTGCCAACACTGGCCCAACGTTGGCAGCCGACATATCCCCGACGTTGGCAGCCAACATTGTCCCAATGTTGACAACGAACATTACCTCACCGTCGGCAGCCGACATTGCCCCGACATTGCCAGTCAAAACGTCTAAAAACGATTGGTCACATAAACACATACATACACACACATACATTCGGACAGGATCTAAAAATAGCATATTCGAACTCCCGAAACCAAAGTTAGTTATCCTGACACAAAAAATTGAAATTTCGTAATTGACGAATGCAAACCTTCCATTCGAAAGCAAAAAATTAACCTTCTGTTGAACTAATTTTTTATTTTCCTCTGCCGAAACTAATTTTAATTCATCAAAATAAACAACAAAATAATTGGCAATGCAACAATGTTGAAATAATTTGTCACTTACCATTGAATCCCTCCCAAAAAGTGTAAGTGTATTCAGGGGCTTTTGGAATGGATAAGACACGAGCTTGACAAGTTTTTGGCGAATGTAGTGAAATAGTGAGGATGAGGGGAGCGCGGACAGCTAGGCAGAAAATCAGAGGAGACAGGTTGTCAGGCGGACTAGCTATCATTAGCCCTGCAGCGGCACTAGCTGAAGATACCACGCACATGCTTGCACAAGCGTGTCGGGATAGTTCGGAGCACGTGTGCACGTCAGTGGTGGCTTTTCGGATTCCCTCTTCGTTCCCTTTTTTAAACTGGCTCATCCTCATTCTCTTGTGTGGCACGACTGCCAGGAGCCGTCACGCTGTCCCGTCGTCGCTCGTATCCGCTTCTCCTTCCTTGTAAAAAACGAGAGGGGCTGGGTAAAAATGAGGGAAAATTCGGGAGAGTTGATTTTGAAACGGTTTTGCAAATTGTTTTGGAAATGACAGATCGTGCTGAGCTTAATTAATCCACTCGCAATTGTATTTGTTTGATTATCGTGGCAAGGAGTGGAGACCGAGGAAAATGTGAAAAAAAAATTTTGTAGAGAATTTCATTAGATATAAAAAAGGTCTTATGGCATTTTATTGTAAGTCTACTGGTTTTTGAGATATTTATAAAATAATGAAACGCGAAATAACGAAAAATGGAACATTAGGAAAAAAGAAGTGTTCGTTCAATTCAGGAGTTTTTAAAAATTGAGGGTCAAATGGTCTCAAGGGTCTAACGAGCTAGAGCAGGATGATCAAAAAGGTCTTCAAGGGTTAGTTGACCATTAAGACCATTCAACCCTTAGCCCCGAACGTCGTTAAGGATCATTGGACTCTCACGATCTTTTTCTGAATCTTTATAATTATCAAAGGTCTTTTGACACTCAAAACCTTTTGACCCTCAAGCCCACAAATTGTTAAGGATCATTTGACCTTTACGATTATTTTACCCTCAATTAAAAACGACCATTTGGTGGTCAAGGACCACTTGAAGTTAACGGTGAAATGACCCTTACTGTAACCCTCAAGGATCATAAGGGTCGTTTGACCCTCGACTTCAAATGTCCTTAGGGGGCGTTTAACCCTCACGACCATTTGACCCTTAACCCCCACGTCTTCAAGGGTCGTTTGACCCTCATTTTACTCTCAACTAAAAATGACCATTTGGAGTTCAAGGGTCAAATTATCTTGAAGAGAGAACCACCCTTGAAGACGTGAAGGATCAAGACTCAAATGACCCTTGCTGTAACCCCCGTTCTCAAGAGTCGCTTGACCCTCACGACCCTTTGACCAATAAAAAAAATAGGTTCTTGAATTGTGCGAATACTTCCTTTTTCCTCATATTTCCTAGTGTTTCATTCCTTCAATTTTCACTTCAATTACACTGATAATGAGTCATCCAATGAAAAAACATCATAAGACCTTTTTTACAGGAAATTTAATCCTCTACAAAAAAGGTCCTTGAAATTTTTCTCCTAAACCTACCCCCTCTCGAGATATTTCCAAAATAAACCGAGTCCATTCGACATTTCAATTTTTTTCCACAGGTTTGGTTTCAAAATCGTCGAGCTAAATTCCGTAGAAATGAGAGGAGCTCCGCCCTGAACAGAGGTGCCTCATCGACACGTGAAATTGAGACAACTCTACCGTTGAGACCCATCAGAATTGCCCACACCCACGAGACCAACTCCGAGCCACTGCAGTCTAGCCAAGTGCCTCAGTATCCCTACGGTGATTACTGGCGATCGTCCCAGCCTTATGGGGCTGTTCAGACATCCGCGAGTTGTCACGGCTTTGTTAACGGCAATCTTGGTGCTACGGGATTCAGTTCTTATCATCAGGCTGACGTCCACAGTGGCATCGAGGGCGGAATTAATGGATTTAACGCACTGAGACTCAGGGGTCATCCCTATGGGACTGCTTACTCCGCCATGCATGCCAGTATGTGACAGAATATTTTCGGAAAATGTCGAGTGCCTTCTCAATGCCAAAGAGAATTTTGTATTTATGGATAAGGATTAGGATTAGGTATTTAAGTATTGAGGAAGTCCCAACGATTGGAATCAATTTTTTTGGTGATGACGAAATTGTGAAGTTCGGATTGGGCGGTTATCTCGGTAGGGAGTGATTTTGAGAGGCAACATCATAAAACTTTTTTTGTAGGGAATTCAATTTCCGAAAGAAAATGTCTTATGACTTTTTGTCGTAAGACGTCTCAGTACTGGGATAATTATCAATTAGGAAACAGTTGATGTGAAATTTGGATAGTGATAAGAATTTAGATTATTCTGGCCCTTGATAAATGCTTGATTATCTCGGTGGGGATTGGAGATAGGAAAAAATTTCACAAGACATTTTTTTAACTGAAGAAATTCTCTACAAAAAATGTTTTATGACATTTTTCTCTCGAACCACTCGCTATTGAGATAATCCACTTTTTAAAAACCACAAAAAAGTTTTTTTCAGGATTTTTTATGGGATTTTCTCAGAAAAATACAGGGTAATTAATAAATTAAAAAACAAATTTATATCGAACATTGATTTTATTATCGTGGCCAGCGGCCCACGTAAAAATTATGAACTTTGTAATTCAATAAAAAGGAGAAGTGAATTAACTCGTGTGAATGAATTCATATTGGTATACGTTATGTAAACATCAGCGGAGTTTCACATTGAGATATATGTCATTGAAACTGGGGTAAATTCATCGACACAAGTTTAATTATGTGTTAAAAATGTCGTCTCGAATCACATCCAGTGGGCTCTGAGTATATTTGGCACGTTAATTCGAAATAGTCAACATTACTCGAGTCTTGGTTCAGCAAAAATCGGATCGAAATTCTTGTTTAAATAGCGGCAAATATTAGTTTAATAAAAGTCATTCTGAATAATTTTGAGGAAGAAAATTACTCTTAATAGTCTTGGAATGATCAACAATCTTAAAAAAGAAGAAAATACAAAATACGATAGAATCTAAATCTAATTCACTTTCGATTCACTGATGAAGTGGGTGAACGTAAAAAATGAAATTTCATGTTTGATAAAATCGAACTTATTTCGAAAACTATTGGCTTTAGGAGAAAATGTCTAAGAACCTTTTTTGTAGCTAATTACATTTTCTACAAAAAATCTCTTATGACATTTTTTCGTAAATGCATTCATTATCCAGTTATTATTGCTTTTAAACTGAAGGCAATTCGGGAAACTTTTTGTAGACCCAAACGGGAGAGCAGTCAGCCCTTGAGGGTCAACTCTCCTAGTATTTTGTCTTAAGAGCCAAAGGAGACAGCAACAGCCCTTGAGAATCAACTCTTCGATTTATCGCAAGGGTCAAACGGAAGATCAAGATCTCTCAAGTGTTGACTCTCCCATTTCATCGTAAGGGTGAAATGAAAGAGCAAGGGCCCTTAAGGGTCAAATCTCTCATTTGATAATGAGGGTCAAACGGGAGGGTAAGGGCCCTCAAGGGTCAACTCTCATTTTATCAAAAGAGTCAAATGGTAGAGCAAAAGCCCTTGAGGGTCAATTCTCCCTTTTGATCCTCACGATTACGGAAGAGTTGTCTTTTACCGGAGGGCAACAGCCCTTGAGGCGAAACTTTCCCATTTGACCCTTACAATCATTCAATCCTTCTGATCTTTTCCTCACCTCTCCCATTTAACCCTTACGACTGTTTGATCCTTCCCATAACTTTAACTCCTTTGACCCTTCTGACTCCGCCTATCTCTCCCATTTGACCCTTTGCCCCGAAATATTATTTCTTCGACGTATTTTACGTTTCAAAAAAATGTAGATCATTCCACCCACAACAGCTACCTACATTGGCACACGGATATAAACCTAATACTTTATTCAAAAATTGGTTCAACACGTGTAAACAACCCCGCCCCCTTCAGACAGTCACAAGAACATTCTGCACAGCATTGCTCCATTCGACCTTAGAGGGCACCAGGTAGAAAGCAGGTGCAATCTTGGTGGTGCAGGGGCACTGGCACCCTGATATCCAGCTGAATGCCCCCAGTTTAGCCTCGCACTTGGGACAGTTCAGTTTGCCCTCGACGTGGTGCAGGATGTCCGGCATCCAGGCGATGGGTTCGATGAAGTAGATCTTGTCGCACACCTCGTCAGGTCGGGAGTCCTTCACCGGGAGAACTTTACCCTTGTCGCCTCTCCTGCTCACATACCGCCATACGTGTCTTTGACCTGGTGCGTGGGGGAGGATGTTGCTGGCGGTTGCAACTATCCTCCGGCACTTCTTGCAACGGTATACCGTTGGCTCTGGACGGACGGTTTCTAGGGCTGGATCGGGTTTTATCAGATCCACGTATGTCGATGGGAGAATCCTAGCTTTTCGAACCTTGGGGGAAGGGAAGAATCGGTGGTTTGATTTTTTTTCAATCTCAATTATCAAACGGTTAGCTACGAAGCATTTAAAGGCATTGAAACACTTGAGGGATGAAACTTTAAAAAAAATGAAAAAAAAAACATTTTCTTTTTTTTTGGACGGGGAAGAGCCCTTATGGGTCAACCCTTTTTTTATGATAAGGGTCAAACGGGAGAGCAAGGGCGCGTGAGGGTCAACCCTTTTATTTAATCCCAAGGGTAAAACGAGAGGGCAAGGGTATACTCGCGCATTTGACCCTTATGATGAAATGGGAGAGCAAGGCTCAACTCTCCCATGTGATAATAAAGGTCAAATAAGAGAGCAAGGGCCCTTAAGGGTCAACTCTCTTTTCATAATAAATTAAAAGAGAGGACAAGAGCCCTTGAGGATTAACTCCATTTTATGATAAGGGTCAAACGGGAGAGCACGAGCCCTTGAGGGTCAGTTCTTTCATTTAATCATCGGTCAAATGAGGATCGCAACACCAATCAGACTGATCAGAAGATCAACAGCCTTTAAGGGTCAACTCTCCCATTGGTCGTAAGGGTCGAACGGGAGGGCAAAAAAAAACTTTTCTTCAGTATCCCTATTTTCACAACGATAACTTCACATAAAAATATCCTTACCTTATCAGCAGCTATCTGCAGCCTGTACATCTTGAACTGAACATTCCTAGTGTCTATCGTGCACCCCATGTCCTCGTAAAGCTTCAGCTGAGCCACAAACCCCGCGTTCGGACTTACGAATCGTCTCTTGGACTTGACCAACTCCAGGGCCGCGTCAAAAGTCATCTCGTACTTCTTCATCATGTATACGATGACCAGGGTAGAAGACCTGGACACCCCGAAGTAGCAATGCACCAGGATTTTTCCGCTCGAAGTCAGGGCTTGATCGATGAAATTATAAGAATCATCGAAGAAGGGGAGGAAGTCCTCCCGCGGCATGTCCGTCAGCTGAATATACTTCACGGTCAAATCGGGAAGCAGCTGGATTCGTCTAGGGAGTGGACAGGAATCCACTGTTAAAATGTGCGTGATTTTGGTTTCTTTGAGCCATTTGACGTCAGTCGCTGCTGTCAAATTTCCTAAGTATAAGTTGGGCTCGATCTCGTCGGCACTTGAGGGACCTGCGTCGAAATCTTCGCGGGTTAATTCGGTACTTTCATATTTCGCCATTTTTGGAAACTTTGGATTTAGGTTTCTAGAAAAACGAGAGGACGATTGAGAGTTATTGCTCTGAAGAGTGAGTTTTCGGTAAGTATTTTTGAAAATAACGAAAATTGACTGAGGAAGTGAGGGCTATTGAGGGTCAAATGACCCTTAAGAGCGTTTGGGTTGAGGGTCAAATTACCTTAAGGGTCAAAGGGTGTTGTGGGGTAAGGGTCCTTGAAGGCGGGGAGTTGAGGGTCAAATGACACTTACGAATGTTTAGGGTCAGAGAAAGGGTTATTTGGCCCTCAATGCTAATTGTTTTCAAGGGCTACTTGATCCTCACGGCCAATTAGAATTGAGGGTCAAATTCCATCAAAGGGTAAACACTCGAAGACGTGCAGTATCAAGGGTCAAATGCCCCTTTCTTTAAAGGGTCAAGTGACCCTTCCTCTAAAGAGTCAAATGACCCTTCCTCTAAAGAGCCAAGTGACCCTTCCTCTAAAGGGTCAAATGACCCTTTCACTAAAGGGTCCAATAACCCTTTCTGTAAAGACTCATTTGACTTAAGCCGGATTAAGGGTCAAATTTAAAAAATCAAAAAAACCTTTTGATCCTGACCCCTACACATTAATAAGGGTTGTTTGACCTTTACTACCAGGTTGAGTTGAGGGTCAAATTTTCTCAAGGGGTAAACGACCCGCGAAGACGTGAAGGATTAAGGGTCCAATGACCTTTACTATAACCCCCCGCGTTCTAAAGGGTCGTTGGACCCTTAACAGGGTCCATGAATATTCTAAGGGTTATTTGACACTTTGACCCTCAACTCCAAAAAACGTCCTGTTCTCAAGGGCCATTTAACCCTCACGACTATTTGCAGTTAAAGTTCAAATTGTCTCCAAGGACTCAAGGGTCTCTAAGGGCCCCTGAAGACATGTAGGGTTAAGGGTCAAATGACCCTTTTACCAACCCTCAACTTTTTTGGGGGGCAATTGACCCTCAAAAACTAAAAAATTAAAAAAATCCGCTAAATTCATGCAACTATTCGTCTACATTTATTTTTAAAAAGTCAATTTAATTTGTTACCGATAATTTGAAACCATCAAAACGTTAATGAACTAGAAATTTCCCTCAGTATTTCCTCACTTTTCAACTTCAATTATTTTTCCTCTTGATTTTTATCACTTCATCTGCCATCAAAGACCTTTCTGATCGATTACTCACGGCTCCCGCTAGGATATAAATACTTCTGGGTCAGCAGCAGCCCTTCGCCAGTCGCAGCCCTCCAGGTAATCACCCCTAAAAACCCCTCCACTCCGCCACTCGCCCGCTCCAATCAGCACCCAAAAATCCAACTATTTTCCCTCCAAAACAATGATTATCTCACTTTTATAAACACGTGCTCATCAATAACATTTACGACCTCTGCTGGGGCCGGGGGTTCCCAGTCGACCTTAACCCAGATTCACCACCCACAAGCACCCCCACCCCCACTCCCTCATTTTCATCTTTTCGACCCCCAAAAAATGCGGAAAAAAAATTATTTCGAAAGGTTAAAGCATAATTACGGGAACAAGACAATTGTTCCTCACTGTCACGCTCCCGGAACCGTCCAAATAATCAACAAATATCCCACATGGTCCTGGGAATCCCCTATCGGTGGTTCCTGGAAGTCTTTGGTACCTCCGTCGATAACGAAACTGAAATAAAAAATGATTTTCGTATTAGGGCGTGAATATCTCGGGATTGGCAGAGTGAAATTTAAAAAATCATGGCTCATTTTGAAGATAATTTCATAATCTTTGAAATGAGATGTAACTTGTCCACATTTGACCATTCGTTCGAGAAATATTGACCATTGAACGAGATCCACTTTGATAAAGTTAGTTTATTTTCGGTATTTACTTCACCGACTGTCGAGTTTTACCGACAGTTGATGAATGAGACTTCAATTTATCTACATTTTTTTAAACGTAGTGAGATGAATAGTCTCAAATTACAAAAGACAATTTTGCAAATTGTTGAATTATGATCGATTATAAATCTTGTAATAAAACCAGATTCGTATCTCTTTTATCAAACGAGAACTCCAACATGGCGGATATCTTGAACGAATGGAGAAAGTAAGGCGGTTTTCATGAGGACAATGGTCTTGCGTCGAATTTTCATGAAGCCCGTCGAACAAATAAAAAAGAATTGAATACCATTCTATGAAACATGAATAAACGACTCATAATTGTCCAAATCATTTAGGCCAGAGGAAAATAGAACCATTTTGTAAGGAATTATTTTATTAGAATTATTTTATTTTATAATTATTTTATAAGTTTATTAAGGTTTTCTTCGAACAAAGTCGATTAGAATTAATAGCTAGAATTATGAGATTATCTTACATTTTTGACGTTAAGGATAGGAGAATCTGAATGCAATATAGTGAAAATGATGATCGATTTTTTCACTTTGAACAAATAATATTGATATGCAAATACCAAATTTCTGCTGAAAACACGAAATGACAATATTCCAAGCACGGAATTATATTGATGAGATGAACAACAGATTAATTGAATTACTGTGTGAACTAACTAAAAATTGATAACAGTGTGTATCAACAAACATTGAATTCCAGAAATTCACACTCTAAAGTGTGTTCTAGAAGGAATTGAATTGCAATTACGATTAAAATCTTATTCAGTGAGCATAGGAATTAGACCATGAGCAAATCATTTATTGTAATATGAAAATTTAAGAGCTGATAAATTGGGGCATATGATTCTCATCAATTGTATTGCTTTTTGCAATGAGAATGATTATAAACAATTAATTGAACAAGTAGGGGGCCGCGCTTATTCGACTGAAGAGATATTNGAAGGAATTGAATTGCAATTACGATTAAAATCTTATTCAGTGAGCATAGGAATTAGACCATGAGCAAATCATTTATTGTAATATGAAAATTTAAGAGCTGATAAATTGGGGCATGTGATTCTCATCAATTGTATTGCTTTTTGCAATGAGAATGATTATAAACAATTAATTGAACAAGTAGGGGGCCGCGCTTATTCGACTGAAGAGATATTATTGTTTCTTTATGCGTTGTTAGTCTTTTTATCTTTCATCTCTACCAATTTCATTGGTAGTAAGCTTCCGAGTGGATCCGTTGCAATTCTATTTTTAAAAAATAATAAGAAGATAAAAATTCTGTTTTGTGGTGAGTAAAAAATTTCAGTTTCTGTGAGACGCAAATTCTCCGATTTTCTCAATTTTCAAGTAAAACAAGAGGAAACTTCGTGCCAAACTTCAGATTAATATGTCAATTTTTTCCAAAGTTAGAGTGCAAAGACGGATTTTTAGCGAAAAATCGAAAAGTTTGAATTTCTCGGGAACTTGCCATGAATCACTTGCATGAATTGTGCATGTTCCAATTGGTTGGAATAGGAGACATTGAGATGAATATTTTGAAAAAAAAAATTGAAATTGGTTGAGTAGTTTTTGAGATATTCAAGAAAATAGATTTGGATACAAAGTCGAATATTTCCTAAACTATCCGTCCGATTTAGCCCATCTTTAATACTAAACATTTGAGTGCCAAGAGGAAACTTTGTACGAAATTTCAAATTAATATGTCAATTTTTAGGAAAACTAGAGTGCTAACAAAAATTTTCAGCGAAAAACCGAAAAACAGAAATATCTCAAAAACTTTGTATGAACGGGTATAGATATTTTGATAGATTGCGATAGAAGACATCAAGACGAGTATTTTGAAAAAAAAAATTGAAATCGGTTGGATAGTTTTCGGGGTATTTGCAAAAAACGATTTAAAAACAAATGATGATTTCTCAAAAATGGCTGAACCGATTCAGCTGAACTTTAGCACAGACTTAGTCCTCGTTAATACCTATAATCTCACAAAATTTCAAATTTTTTTGAATTATTTTAGCCCTTTATTCGTTTAATTTTCTAAAAGTTGACCATCAAGTGGACCAAGTTGACCACGCGCACATACACACATGATGCTCAAACTTCGTATTTTTACGTTTCAGACCATTCTACATCATTTCCAAGCAATATTCAGTAACGAAGCGGTAAAACGGTTCAAGTCGACTTAGCCCTCTACTGATTTGTTGAGGAATATCTCCGAATCTAAGGGAGATAACGAAATTTTCATAATGAGCTTTTTCATAGATCTCAATTCGCTCTACAAACAAGGTTCTAACGAAAATTTTACTATTTGCCTTACATTCCGAGATATTCATTGAAAACTGACCAAAAGCTAAAATCGACTTGAACCGTTTTACCGCTTCGCTACTGAATTAGAGAATCGAAAATCGAAATCGGCCGATTTCAATGCTTCCACTCGGAAGCAAAAAGGAGTATCACCCCATTTTCTAGCTAGTGTCACTACTTAAAAAAGTCCCGCGCATATATTTTCAAACGATGAGAACTCCCCCCTCCACCTGCCGACCCGTCAGTTCTCGAATCATGGCGACAGTCGACTCTTCACTTCCCGGCGATCCGCAGACCCCCAGGATGTCCTCCAAGCAGCTCCGGCACAAGGCGCAGGAGTTCTTATCCTCCAGGAAGTACGCCAACAACCTGGTGGACATAATCAACCAGCTGGACGTGAGTGTCTCCGAGAATTCTGAGGTTTTACGATTTTTTTGAGGTTAGAACGAGCAATTTCAATGGTTTTTCACAGGACTGCGGGACTTTGGGAGTGCTCACCCTGGAGACCATCTTCCTGGAGCTGCTCAAGAGGGGGGACATGTATCTGGAGAGGACAATATCGTTGACTATATCAGGTAATTCAACGGTTTGCGAGGCTTTCTGCGGTTTTGGATGACTTTTTTGGCCCAAAAAATGCGGAAATCAGAGGAAATCCCTGGATTTTGGGAATGGAAAGCAGCTTTGCGGATTTTGTGGGGATGATTTAGGGGTTTTGTGGGGAATTGCCAGGTATTTGAGGGGGTGAGTGAGGGGTAGAGGTGTCAGAGACTATACCAGGAGTTCTAGGGGTGATTGGAACTATTTTTACGAGATTGAGAGAACATTTTTTTTAATTTAATTGTGAAATGTTGAGGGTTTTGGAGGGTCTGATAGGATTATATAAGTGTTCTTGTTGTTTTTCAAATGTTGAGAGTAATTTTACTCCTGAAATGGTCTTTTCGTACACATGCACTAGAAAAATCAATAGTCGATGATGCAGGGCATCTGTGAAACTGTTGCAATTATTTCCAATTAATGAAATTTCAACTATTGTGAAAATTATTGGAATTCCCTTGCATAAAACTTTGATTTTATTCAAATTGTGGGAAAAGTGGATCATCTGATGATCCAAGATGATTAATTTTGTGATCAAATGGACTGAAAAATGAGGAAAACATCATATTTTTCAATTTGATCTCTTAAAAATTCAAATTTAATAATAAAACTTGAATATAAATTCCAATCATAAATTAAAATTGTATTTATTTTCTGGAAAATTGGATCATCTCTAGAGGATCCAAGATTATTAATTTTGTGTTCCAATGGACAAAAAGAATGCGAAAAACATTTTTCTATTTGAATTTTTTCAATTAATTCTAATGATTTTTTATATATTTCCAACTCTAGAGCTACATAAATGCAGAAATGAAAAATGATCTTTGGATTTTGCGAACGAAGATTTTTATTTTTGAAACTACTCATTTTCGGTTTTTCAGGAATTTTTAGATGAATTCTTTAAAGATTAATTATGAAAATGTCGAGAAATTCCGAAGAATTGATGAAATTTCAACTATTGCCCAAAACTATTGAAATTCACTTGCACAAAACATTGCTTTTATTAAGTTCGTGGGAAAATTAGATCATCTGATGATCCAAAATGATTAACTTTGGATTCAAATGGGCTAAAATCTGAAAAAAACCTCCTGTTCTCTAAAATACATTAAAAATTAGATTCAAATTTAATAATAATAACTCAACTATAAGTGTAAATCTCTCTATCTTATAAAAATCCAATTCGACTTCTGGTGAAAAAATTTGGTACTCCAAATTAAGGGTCATGAGGGTCAGAATAAGGTCCAAATAAGAGTCCCAAGGGTCAGATTAAGGGTTGTGTGGCTCAGATTAAGGGTCGCAAGATTAAAGGCCACAAGGGTTAGGGATCACAAAGGTTAGATCAAAATAAGGGTCATGGGGGTCAGATACTAAGGGTCACAAGGGTCTCAATATCTTTCTATGTTGTAAAAATCCAAATCGACCTTTGCTATTAACAATTAGGCGCTCGAAATTAAGACTCCAAAATTAAATGTCAGAAATGAAGCATCAAAATAAGGATCACAATATCTTTCTATATTATAAAAATCCAAATCGACTTTTGCCGACGAAAATTTGGTGCCCGAAATTAAGCCTCGAAAATTTAATGCCAGTAATGAAAGGTCAAAATAAGGGTCACAAGGGTCACAAAGGGCATATTAAGAATCATGAGGGTCATATGACGATTAGCAAGTGGAGCGAGCAGGGGGCGTGCCCTCCAGTCACAAATAAAAATTCAAGATTGAAAAAAATCATTGAATTTGCTAATAAAAATGAATGGATGAAATTTCCAGAGCCAAGCCCTGAGCTCCGCTACACAACGTGGCTCCGCAACTGCTACGAGGAGCTCTGGGAGAAGCTGCTGGCCTTCATCTCCGACTCGCGGCAGTCCCTGCAGCTGCAGTCCCTCTCGACCTCCCTGAAGCTCCTCTCCCAAGAAGGGAAGACCCCAATAGAGCCCACCGGGGACCTCTCCTACTACTTTCCCCTGCACCGCCTGAAGCCCCTGCTGATGCGGCTGCTCTCCCCGGACCGTGACAACGCGCCCCTCGTCTCCCGCTTCCAGGAGATCACCTCCTACAGGGACGCCCTCTACTACACCTGGAAGTCCCTGCCAGCGCTGACGCCAAAGCGCCAGCCCCCGGACCTCTTCATCAAGAATCTCCTCGACTTGATCGACAAAATTCCCCTCCCCAACGAGGACGAGCCCTCGCAGGAGCTGCTCTGCGGTCGCGAGGGCACATGCACCTTCACCTGGGACCAGGCATCAGTCAGAAGGACCCTGAACAAAACCTGGTCCTGCATAATGCACTGGGAGCTCTCGCCCCAGCTCCACAAGCACCTGCTGATCGTTCTCCTGGAGAGGATAATGCCACACCTGGAGAAGCCAGTGCTCCTCACAGACTTCCTCATGGACTCCCTCGACGCCGACGGCCCCATCGGCCTCCTAGCCCTCCAGGGGGTCTTCCTCCTCGTCACAAAGCACAACCTGGAGTACCCCAACATCTTCACAAAGCTCTACTCCATGTTCGAGCCGGAGATATTCCACACAAAGTACAAAGCAAGGCTGTTCTACCTCTCCGATCTGTTCCTCAGCTCCACTCATCTCCCGGAGGCCCTCGTCGCTGCCTTCGCCAAGAGGCTGGCTAGGCTGACACTCGTGGCACCCCCAGAGGACATCCTCATCATTCTGCTGTTCATTGGGAATCTTCTGCTGAGGCATCCTGGACTCAAGAGGCTCATCGATCATCCCAAGGGGGGAATTGTCTGCGAGAACGACAATCCTGGCGTTGGAGACCCTTTTCTCATGGAGGAGAGGGATCCTCTACTCAGCAATGCACTCTCCAGCAGTCTCTGGGAGATCAAGGCACTGCAGTTTCATGTTTTACCGAGTGTTGCTACTGCTGCTAGGTTTGTCATTAAATTTTAACACTGGGAGTGAAAATTTTGTAATAGTTAGGAAGAAAGAGGGCAAACATTTTTTGGCAGCAATCTATTTCGCCAAGCATATGCTAGACTTGGGAATATTTCAAGGTTATCTTAGCTTATGAATAATAAATAAATTATTAAATAAATATATCTCTCTGAAAAATTTGATACGAGAAATTGAGACTCCAAAATTGAGGGTCATAAGGGTCAAAATAAGGGTCACTGGGGTGAGAATAAGAATCATAAAGGTCAGATTAAGGGTCATGAGGGTGAAAATAAGGGTCACGGGGGTCCAATGGCCATGAGAATCAGAATCAGGGGCATAAGGGTCATGAAGGTCAGAATAAGAGTCATGAGGGTCAGATTAACGGTCACAGGGATCAGATTAAGAGTCATGAGGGTTATAATAAAGGTCACGGCGGTCAGAATAAGAATCATGAAGGTCAGAGTAAGGGTCATGAGAGTGAAAATTAGGGTCACGGGGGTAACATGGTCATGAGGATCAGAATCAGAGGCATAAGGTTCAAAATAAGGGTCACGGGGGTCAAAATAATGGTCATGAGTATCAAAAATCAGGGTCATAAGGGTCAGAATAAGGATCACGAGGGTCAAAATAAAGTTATAAGGGTCATGGGGGTCAGAATAAGGGTCATGAGGGTCAGATTAACGGTCACAGGGATCAGATTAAGAGTCATGAGGGTTATAATAAAGGTCATCAGGTTCAAAATAAGGGTCACGGCGGCCAGAATTAAAATCATGAAGGTCAGAGTAAGGGTCATGAGAGTGAAAATTAGGGTCACGAGGGGAAAATGGTCATGAGGATCAGAATCAGAGGCATAAGGTTCAAAATAAGGTCATGAGGATCAGAATCAGAGTCATAAGGTTCAAAATAAGGGTCACGGGGGTCAAAATAATGGTCATGAGTATCAAAAATCAGGGTCATAAGGGTCAGAATAAGGATCACGAGGGTCAAAATAAAGTTATAAGGGTCATGGGGGTCAGAATAAGGGTCATGAGGGTCAGATTAACGGTCACAGGGATCAGATTAAGAGTCATGAGGGTTATAATAAAGGTCATCAGGTTCAAAATAAGGGTCACGGCGGCCAGAATTAAAATCATGAAGGTCAGAGTAAGGGTCATGAGAGTGAAAATTAGGGTCACGAGGGGAAAATGGTCATGAGGATCAGAATCAGAGGCATAAGGTTCAAAATAAGGTCATGAGGATCATAATCAGTCATAAGGTTCAAAATAAGGGTCACGGGGGTCAAAATAATGGTCATGAGTATCAAAAATCAGGGTCATAAGGGTCAGAATAAGGATCACGAGGGTCAAAATAAAGTTATAAGGGTCATGGGGGTCAGAATAAGGGTCATGAGGGTCAGATTAACGGTCACAGGGATCAGATTAAGAGTCATGAGGGTTATAATAAAGGTCATCAGGTTCAAAATAAGGGTCACGGCGGCCAGAATTAAAATCATGAAGGTCAGAGTAAGGGTCATGAGAGTGAAAATTAGGGTCACGAGGGGAAAATGGTCATGAGGATCAGAATCAGAGGCATAAGGTTCAAAATAAGGTCATGAGGATCATAATCAGTCATAAGGTTCAAAATAAGGGTCACGGGGGTCATAATAATGGTCATGAGTATCAAAAATCAGGGTCATAAGGGTCAGAATAAGGATCACGAGGGTCAAAATAAAGTTATAAGGGTCATGGGGGTCAGATTAAGTTTCATGAGAGTCAGATTAAGAGTCGCAAGGCTCAAATTAAGAGTCATCATGGTCAGAAAAAGGTCCAAATAAGGGTCAGATTAAGGGTCACATGGGTAAGGAGATGACAAATAAATAAATAAATAAATATATCTCTCTATCATAAAAATCGAAATTGATTTCTGGTGATGAAAATTTAGTACTCGCAATAAAGGGTCCAAAATTAAGGGTTACAAGGATCAAAATAAAGTTTATAAGTGTCACAAGGGTTAGATTAAGGGTCACAAGGGTCATATGTGGGTCATATGGGGACTCATTTCCCTTTCAATTCAGTAGCGAAGTGGTAAAACCGTATAAGTCAATTTTGACTATTGGCCAGTTTTCAATAAATATCTCGGAATCTAAGAGAGATAGAAATTTTTTTGTTATAACCTTTTTTGTAGAGCCGATTGAGAGCTACAACAAATGCAATTACGAAAATTTCCCTATTTTTCTTAGATTCGGAAATATTCTTCAAAAACTCAACTGGGAGGTAAGTCGACTTAAACCGTTTTACCACTTCGCTACTGAATTATTCACTCAATTTTCCTTTGGATTTAAATTCTCATTTTCTTCTTTTAAAATTAAATTTGAAAATTCAATAATCTTGCAGGTTCATCAATGATCCTCTGCCCTCGGTGGAGTACGATATGGCGAGTGCTCTTGAGAGGACTGGGGGACAACTCTTTGATAAGGAGATCAAGAACAGGGTCAGGGATATTATGCTCACTTTTGAGAGACCCAGCTCTATGGTGATGAATAAGGGGGAGAGGCTGGCTCAGTACTGGCAGCTCACCATGCGTTGAGGAGCATCAGGGCCAATCAGTACTTGTTGGATTCGTAGGGCCCATCGTCGGTAGGATGGGGTAGGCATAGGGGGCTTCAACGGGTACTCGTTGGCGGGGATGTGGGGGCACGTGGGGGAGGGACACGAGGGGGTTTTGGAGGTTTAAGGGGAAACGGAGTCACTGTGTCCTTATGAACTTTTAGAATTGGGTTTTCTCCTGCAATTATTATCTTTTATTCATGAAACTACTTTGAACTACTTCATTGACTCGACAAGACAATGAGTTTTGTAGATAATTAATAATTAATTATTATTAACAATTAATTATTATTAATTACTTGATATTATCATCAATTAATAATTAATTATTAATGATTATTGATTAATAGATCAATTAATTCTTAATTTCATAGATAAATTAATAATTGTAAGAGAAAAAACAATTCGAGAATTTGATATAAACAGAGTCCCTCTACCCTTAAAGGATTTTTTAGAGCATGAGGAGCAATAATTACTGTTGTTTCGACTCTATTTTTCATGAAATTGTGTGCATCAATTCCAAAAAATAATTTCATGGAAATTCTAGGGCATTCGGTCATTTTTAGTAGGTTTTTTGTTGAACTTTTCCGTTTTTTTTAACTTGATACAGACAATTTTATGGAAGTTCTAGAGCATTCGCTTGAATATTCTGTTAAAATTTTCTTTCAATTAATTTTTTCATTTTCAGTGGAACTTTTTCGATTGATATTTTTATAAAAATTTCATCGAGATACCTTCGCAGAGTTTCTTTTTTCAATATATTTTATCATCTCATAAAAAAATTAGTGCATTCGTGGAAAATTTTGATTGATTTTTATTGAAAAAATTTCTGAAAAATAAATATTTGATGGATAACTTTTGATCGAATTGAGATATTTTTTATTTAAATTCCTCGAGATTTCGTTCATAAAGTCAGAAAATTATGTTGGACTTCGATTGAAAATTTAGCATGTTTATTTGAACAAAACTTATTTTATAGAAAAAATGAGTAGATCTTGATCTTTCCATACAATTTTTCTATTAAAATATTTTTTATTGAATTCCTCACGATGAATTTCCGCATTTCTTTCACTGCACTCTATTTCCTCTCTAAAAATCCAAGCGAAACCCCTGAAAAATATTAGTTAAATATCTTGAAGATATTTTTAAAAAAACAGACTCCAACTCCTCGTTCTGCCCCTCCCCCAAAACAAAGAATTTTTGTTTCTTTTTCTTTGGAATGTTTGCAATTATTGAACAGCAAAGAATTGTTTATAGAATTTTTTATAGAAATTTTTGAAAAATCTTGCAGCATTGTATATTCTATTAATGAGTGGATTTGATCTAGAAGTTGTGTTGAAGAGCTGGAGAATTGTTTTAATTTTACAACTGCTCTATGAATTATGTTCTCCAATGATCCTCATTTCCTCGCTGGATCACTCACTCCACTCGATGATTCCGTTATTTTTTCTTTCTTTATTTCAATCGTTATTTTTTAAAGTACTTATAGCTGATTATATCAGTGAAAAGAGAAAATAATCGACGTACATTATCCCTCGAGCGTACAATTTCATTAATATTCGATAGAACACCTCATGCGACTAATGAATTTGAATATAAAGTAGATAGGAACGCGAATAATTAACAAAATTCTGCTATCGAAATGCTAATTTTCCATCGTTTTTATTCGTTTATTTCTCCATCTCAAACCACAAACAATTTAGTTACATTTTTCGTTGACATTTACCCTATTCGAACAATTTTTACCCTCAAGAGGACATTTTTGTTGAGTTTTTTTTCGCATTCTCTCGATCTGTTGGATGACAATAGACGGATTATGCGCACCCACGCACGGAAATGAAAAGAATTTGTTATCGTGAAGAACTAGTCGATAGTGCGTACAACTGTACGGTTTTTGGTTGGAGGGGACTCCTAGTGGTGCACCTCTAGTGCCAAAATAAATTGAACACTTTTGTATCTATTATTAGAGTGAATAATAATACAGTTGTCATCGGAAAATTGTGGTTTTATTGACCTTTACATCGATTATCACAAGAATTATTTGCTGTATCACATGGTCAGTAGATAAAATTAATCAGATTTTTAAAGGAAACTTATTTAAATGATTTGAGAATGGTTTCTTATGACAGAGAACAAATGACTTGATGATGATTTAAAACAAATTTCAAGAATTCTTTATTTTACGGATTCAATGTGAAGATGAGGAATGATTTTATGAATTAATCATCTTAAATTCGAAATTAATGCAATTTCCTGTTCATTTTTGGTTGAAATTAATTATGAAAACGAAAAATGCGTCTCAAGAATGAATATCGGATCATTCGACACTTAAATGATTTGACATAAGTTTCAATACTTTTTTATCATAATGTGTGGTTTAAATTAAAATTTTAGGTGGGAATATTGCACATTCAACCTAATAATTCAGAGAACAATTTATTTTGCTCTCCTTTCAGTAGGTAATCATTGAATGATTGAGTTCAATATGAAAATGAGGAATGATTCCCTGAATTAATTATCTTCGATTCGAAATTGAAGCCATTTCATACTTATTCGTGTTTTAAATTAATTACGGGTCATTCAAGACCAATTAAATGACTTGATGACTTGAAACAAATTTCAAGAATTCTTTATTTTACGGATTCAATGTGAAGATGAGGAATGATTTTATGAATTAATTATCTTAAATTCGAAATTAATGCAATTTCCTTTTTTTTTGGTTGAAATTAATTACGCAAATGAAAAATGCGTTTCAAAAATTAATATTGGGTCGTTCCACACGAATTAAATGACTTGATGATGACTTAAAACAAATTTCAAGAATTCTTTGTTTTATTACATTGTGGAAGTAGTCAGTAGATAAAATTCATCATATTTTTTAAGTGAACTTGAGTGATTTGAGATAATTCAGAGAACAAATTATTTTACTCCTCGTTCAGTGAATAATGGATTTCAATATGAAAAGGAATGATTTTATGAATTAATTATCTTAAATTCGAAATTAATGCAATTTCCTGTTCATTTTTGGTTGAAATTAATTATGAAAACGAAAAATGCGTCTCAAGAATGAATATCGGATCATTCGACACTTAAATGATTTGACATAAGTTTCAATACTTTTTTATCATAATGTGTGGTTTAAATTAAAATTTTAGGTGGGAATATTGCACATTCAACCTAATAATTCAGAGAACAATTTATTTTGCTCTCCTTCCAGTAGGTAATCATTGAATGATTGATTTCAATATGAAAATGAGGAATGATTCCCTGAATTAATTATCTTCGATTCGAAATTGAAGCCATTTCATACTTATTCGTGTTTTAAATTAATTACGGGTCATTCAAGACCAATTAAATGACTTGATGACTTGAAACAAATTTCAAGAATTCTTTATTTTACGGATTCAATGTGAAGATGAGGAATGATTTTATGAATTAATTATCTTAAATTCGAAATTAATGCAATTTCCTTTTAATTTTGGTTGAAATTAATTACGTAAATGAAAAATGCGTTTCAAAAATTAATATTGGGTCGTTCCACACGAATTAAATGACTTGATGATGACTTAAAACAAATTTCAAGAATTCTTTGTTTTATTACATTGTGGAAGTAGTCAGTAGATAAAATTCATCATATTTTTTAAGTGAACTTGAATGATTTGAGATAATTCAGAGAACAAATTATTTTACTCCTCGTTCAGTGAATAATGGATTTCAATATGAAAAGGAATGATTTTGTGAATTAATTATCTTAAATTCGAAATTAATTTTTTAATTCAGTTTTAAATTCATTATAACAATGAAAAATACGTTTTATAAATCAATATTGGGTCATTCAACACGAATTAAATGATTTGATGATGACAAAAAAACATTTTCATTACGAAAATTAGATCATTAGTCTTTATCAAATTAATTGTATTTTATCTTGAATAGAACCATTTTTCACCTGATTCTCATCCTAAATTCCTTCATAAAAAGAGAAAAATGCCTTTCAATCGTCAATACTAGACACAAATTACTTCAACAAAAACCTGATAACAATCTTCACAATAAATCATACATAATTTATAAAAATAAACGAATTAATCAAACGATGAACATAAAATGTTTTCACTCGCAAAACTAAAGAAAATAAACGTCAATATTTACCGATATTTACTCTCATATTTCCCACAAATTAATCATTTTCGATGTTTGAATGAAGCAATTCTCGTCTAATTATCCTCCTAATCAATTAAAAACTCTAAATCAAGACAACAGAAATTGGGAAATTCTCAGGCCTCACCAAGGGCTTTTCTTTATCCCCAACATCAATCGTCAGTACTGACTTACGATTTTTAACGGCTTCACTGACATCGTGGAGGAATGTCCTCATGTCTGCAGTTCCCTGAACCTTCAGATCCACCAGATTTTGGGAACTTTCGATCAACTGCTTCAGCCCCTGATTGTCGATCCCAGAGCAGTGGCTGCAGTTCAAGTTCTGGACTTGGTGCAAGCTGACAATGGCCCTGTTCGTCACCTTCGGCATCCTCTCCATGTGGAGGGTCTCCAGGTGCCTCAGGGTCGATATGGCTCTAAAGGAATGATCTGTGAGCCTTTCCAATCCTAAAGAGAGAAATCCATTAAAATTTACAAAATTAGAGTTTCATTTTATTCAATTATATCGATAACGAGTGGTTTTAGAGAAAACCGGCATAGAATCTTTTTTGTAGGTCTTGAAATTTTCTCTAAAAAATGTCCTCTTACATTTTTCTCTAGAACCACTCATTAACGAGATAATCATGTAAAACTGACAATGACTTCACATTGTGTTGAATTGATTTACTAATTTCATTGACTTAAAAGTAATTAAAGTAATGCAAGCTCATGTACCATCCAATTTCAAGACCTTCAGCTTCTTACAGCCCTCGACAATATCACAGATATGATGATCCCGAATTATCTTCGGATCTAACCCCTCAATTTTTCTCTGCCTCAGCTCCAGTCTCTCAAGTTTCTCGAAATTCTGGATCTTCTTAATGCTCGCCTCAGGGACATAAGAGAACGATAGGTTCAGCTCCTTCAGGTGCTTCAGCTGCTCAAGGCTTCGAAAACTCACTTCCTGGATGATAAAATATTCCAGGGACAGCAGCTGAAGATTTTGAAACTTTGAAAGATCCTGAAGCAATAAAAAAAACAAAATGTTGTGAAAAAAGTTCATTCGATTTTCTATTCGAAAAACTCGTAATATTTCCAAAACTATAAATTGTATCGAAAAATGTCTCTAGATCTTTTCTGTAGCTCACAAACCTCTCAACAAAAAATGTTTTATGACATTTTTCCTTAAGACGAGTCCCTATCGACGTGATCAACAATTTAACATGACCTAAAAAATTATAAAACGTAAAAAAGCAAACAGAACACTTTCCTAATTCTCCAATTATCTCCATAATGAGTGGTCCTCCGAAAAAATATCACTAGACCTTTTTTGTAACGCACAAAATTCTCTACAAAAAATTTCTCACGACATTCCCTCCTGCAGCCACTCCCTGTCAAAATAACGATTTAACACAACAAAAATCAAAATAATGAAAAAAAAGGAAGACGAAACCCCCCTCTTTTAATCATCAATATCTCAGGATCGGCTGAGTGAAATCCAAAAATTTTCTTTTCATTTTCAAGGTATTTTGCCAGCCTTCAAAATGAGGCCTGCTTCATCGCAATCGCATCATTGGGGCAGGAGATATTGACGATTCACAGAGCTTCCTACCTGACAAATGAAACGAAACGATTAAACAAAACAAAAATCGAAAATGAAGAATGTCCCTAATTGTTTAATCGATCATGTTGATGATTATCATCTAGGAAAAAATGTTTCTAGTTTGGAGAATTTTCTACAAAAAATACTCCAGGATTATTCGATGAACCCAATAATTTCAACTGCTGCTTCTTAAAAAAAGATTTTTTTACTTAAAAAAAATTAATTTCGATTCTCACAGCAGAAAAGAGGACATTGATGCTGTACCCCAGGCTCCCAGCCATCTCGAGGCTCTGGAGGCCCCCCGGAAGAGCCCTCAGCTGCTTGTTTCCCACCTCCCCATTGATCTGCTCCATAACAAGCCAATTAAGTTTCTCGAGAGTTGAAAACAGCGCAGCTAAGCTCTTGGCATGGCACTCCAGGACAGGGCGAAAGGCCCAGTAATCGAAGACGAGTTCAAGTTTCCTGATCTGGGGGCAGTATTTCTGGAGGACTCTCAAGTAAACCGATCTCTCGTAATTGGCGGGGATCCTGAGGGACGTGAGAAGACGTCCTGACCTGCGAAGGAGCTTCGTGGCTTGTCTGATGTTGCAGTCGGGGTATTTGTCCTTCAGACAGAGAGTCTTCACGTCTCGCCAGCCTCTCTTGCTTATTTTGTACCAACGTCTGCATACTGAGTTAATTAAATTCATTTGTTAATGGGTTGGTTCATTTTTCAGAATTATTCGTTACTAGAAAATTCACTAATTGGTCGATTGGTTCGTTGATTGGGTGATTTGAGGGAAATCTCGAAACGATGAAAGGTTTTTAACGTTTTGAATTGATTCATTGGATTGATTTTTAATTTTGATAGCCCGGGTGTACTATCTTTCGAATGTTATCTGGTTTTTTTCCATCTTTCGTAATCCAAAATTGTTAATTGAGTGGTACATCATGTAGAAATTCCCAAAAATTATGCTAGAATGATTAAAAAAATCGAAAAAATTCTGAAGTTTTTCAAAGAGCATTTTTAATTGAGATTCAGAATGAGTTGAAAAAAGGGGAAATTACACATAGCTGATTCGCTGCGGCAAATTATCTATTAGCTGTTATTTTCCATGGTGGATAACAAAACACTAACTCCTCATGGGAAGTGACAGCTAGGTACCTCAATTTTCAAAACAGTGGTATATAGTCATCTGCCATTTTTGTGATAAAAATGTGATTAAAAAATTCTCCAAAATATTACAACTTTTTTCAAAGAGCCTTTTCCGTAATAAATGTCTCTGTGCAGTGGGAAAATATTTACGAAATCAGTCTTCCCCCTGCATGATATTGGGTGACAGACCGCCATTTGCCACCGTAAATCAGACACATTTTTCAATTTCTTGTTATTCAACTTATTCTGAATATAAATTAAAAATGCTCGTTGAAAAAATTAAGAATTTTTTCTACTTTTTTTTTATTATTCATTCATAATTTTTCAAAATTTCTGCATGTTGCAGGACTCAATTGACAATTTCAGATGACGAAAGATGAAAAAAACATCGAGATAACGTTCGAAAGATAGTACACCCGAGCCTTAACTCATTAATTGATCCATTATTTAATAAACTATGTGGTTTTTAATGATTAAGCTTCATTACAAATATATTAATCGATGAATTATTGAATTTAAAAAATTGTAAAAACTAAAATTTTCTTCCAATTTGAAGAGCCATTGATCAATTGTTTATTAACAATTACTAAAAAGTTTGTTTGCATTATTTTAGATAAATTAATTGGATCAATTAATTCACGCATTATTGGCTTTTGGACAATGTCTTCATTAAAAATGCATTAATTAGTCAATTAATGCGTTAGAAAAATTTTAAACACAATTTTTTTTCCTATTTAACGAAAAATTAACCAATTGTTCAAAAAATCGACGAAAAAATCATAAAATGACAATTGAATAATTGAACAACGGTTAAACAATTGTTGTAAATTGTTCTCGACAATTATTTATCAACAATCATTAAAAAGTTGATTTACATAATGTGATAGCAATTAATTATGAATCAATTAATTCACTTATTATTTAATTTTGAACAATCCTTATCAAAAAGTGCATTTATTGATGAATTAATGCATTCAAAAAATTCCGAACACTAAAATTTTCTTCCAATTTGAGGAGAAATTGAACAAACAATAGAAAAAAAATGTAATCATTAAAAATAATAGAATATAATAATAATTAATAATAATGAGAATATTATAATACGATTAATATCAACATAAATATTAATCTTATTATAGTCGTATAAGAACTTGATAATTGTTCAAACAATTTATCAAAAAATCACAAAATGACAATTGAACAATTGAATAACGATTTAGCAATTTTTGTAAATCGTTCTCAACAATTATCTATCAACAATTATTGCAAATTTTGCATTATTTAGAAAAAAAGAGATTTTCAAATTACTAAACAATTTTTTATTCATTTTTTTTGTTATACCTTTCTCCGCCTCCAACTTCTGAAGAATTTCCAAATACGAAAAAATCCTGATTAGACAATCATCAGGAAGATCGTGGATTGTAATACTCGATGGACTCGCAAAATCATCGATCTGTGGATCAATTAATAAGCCCTCCATGTTTATAATTGAAGTCATGAATGAATATGAGCGATGATAACAGATGATAACATGAATGAATCGATGGAATCAATGAAACAATGAATTTCCACGCGATGAGGTTATATTCGTGGATGCCCGGTTCCTGCCGGATGTCGACCGGAAGTTGTCTCTTCTGGCGGGAGATGATTTTTGAAAATCACTTCCTGTATTCTTTACGACTATGAACTTTTCAATTGATCTTTTCAGAATCTAATTATGATCATGGGGAATTGCCAATAAATTGGTAATATGCTTACAATGTTGACTAGTAACGTTGGGACAATATTGGCTACCAACGTTGGGACAATGTTGGTTGCCAACGTTGGGACAATGCTAGCTACCAACGTTGGAATAATGTTCACTAGGAACATGTAGGGACAATGTTGGCTGCTAACTTTAAAACAACATTGACTACCAACGTTGGAGCAATGCTGGGACAATTTTGGCTACCAT
>NW_021680433.1:1027079-1030700 GCF_001412515.2 Diachasma alloeum
CGTTGGGGCAATGTTGGAACACTGTTGGCTGCCAACGTTGGGGCAATACTGGCTACCAACGTTGGGGCAATGTTGGGACAATGTTGGGGCAATGTTGGGATAATATTGGGTGCCAACTGTAAAACAATATTGCCTACCAACGTTAGGGCAATAGTGGGACAATTTTGGCGACGAAAATATTTCAATCGCACAAAATGAACGATCCTAGAGTCTTTATAAAAATGAAATCAAAATAAAACGAAAAAGTCTCTGAATTCTCCAATAATGTTCGTAAGTTATTACACCTTTACGACAAAATTCCTAAAAAATTCTCATTTCCCCGACGATTGTCTCCACCTCCACCCGATAAGAAAAGCGGTTTTCCGTGAGTGTAAGACAATTACTGGGCTTCGAGGTACTATTATCACTAGACAACAAGTTGTGCGATATCCTGCGCACAAAAACATTCGCAAGAGGAGCATTTGCGGAAGAAATACCTGTTGATTGTTGCAATCCGAATGTCATCATGAAAATTATTGGGTTTTTGTTCATCAATTTCGTGGCGTATGCCCTCGCCGTGAGTTATTCCTCCAAAATATTCAGTTTTTACCAACATTTTCATACCAGAGACTTTTTTAAATCTAAATTTTCACTCGAAATTGACTCATTACCGTAAAATATATTTCAATTAAATAAAATAAGTCATTTAGTCATTCCAAATGAGTGATTTTCACATCCCACTTAATTTTCTCTTTTCGACGGTCAAAAACTATTTTATTTCTAAATAATAAAGTATTCATTTGGATCAAATAAATTATTTAACTTTTAAAAAATTCCATTGAAATAAATGGATAAAATTTCAAATGAATATATTTTTTATAGCCGAATCAACGAAATAAATGAAAAATAATTGTTTAACATTTTCAGGCCCAGGAAATTGACGTTAAGGCCTCTATAACGAAGGTCGAGCGAAACACTAATAAATGGCTCCTCATAATAACATCTTCAGAACAGACAATCGAGTTTACGAAAGTCCTGAAGCCAATCGACGTTGAGGACGATCTATTGGTGATTCATCATCTCCGCAAATTACCCCTACGGGAAAATATATGAAAAAATTCCCTTCCCTCACATCTCACTATTTTTTCGAAATGTGCGGCCGCCGCCATCTTGCTGGAATACCCCCTCCCGCTGACGCAAGGGGCTTCAAAGATGGCGGCGCCTCCACCTCGCGTTTTTAAACATTTCTTTGAAGTATTTATCCTTTTCAGATTAACCTCAAACTCATTTCATCCGATTTCTATAAAGGGAACAAATGTTTTAAGCCATCTTTCAAATTTTTTTAGCCCCTTTTGGCTGAGAATTCATGGCGCTAGGTTTTCCTCGCGTTTCAGTAGTTTTTCGTCACGAAGAATGAAGATCAAAATATTGACTTTTTTCGTGCGAATTTTAATGCATTAAGAGTGATTGAATTAAATAATGCTTTAAAGAAGTATTGAATAATTGATAATTAGTACTTTGAAAAAGTAGTAAATTTCGTTGTAATTAGCAAACGATTTCGTCAACAGATCGAGTATAAGATCACGGATAAGAGTGATCAGGTATTGGGCGAGGGTTCGGGTCCTCTCTGCACTCTTCCTAAATCTAAGGACGGGATTATGGTCCACTTGATGGGAAAATTCCTGGGTGTCAATCTTGAATGTCCCGTGGACAAGGTAAATCACTCGATACTTTCCGGCTGCTTTCTTTGAGAAATTTTATTGAATTTCTATAGAAGGTTATGCAATCACATCAGGCCATTTTGTTCACAGATATTTTATAGAAAAAAAAGTCAATTGACTAAATCTTCTAATTTTACCTTCACTATATTTTTGTTTCTTAAAATAAAATTCAAGAAAAAAAATTATAATATTCATGCCAAGAATTCTTATAGTGTTTCAAACAATTTTCAGTTAAACTTTTCATACGTTTATTGAATACTCTGAACCGGATCGTTAATTTATATTGCAGAAAGAGGGAGATAAACCCTCTGCGGTAACCTTTGGGCAGATTGTTCTTGACGAAAACCCTGGAGCGGGTACGAAACTCTTCATTGAAATCTCTATCAAGAAGGAGGACACTGCTATCGTTACCTTAAACCTCGACGGCGGACCTCAGCAATAATCATCCAGATCTGATGAATGTATTCATTTGCTAAATTTTGTGACTTGTAGTTGTGAAAAAAATTAAATGGATTTGACATGAGGGGAATAATAAGAAAGATAATGGAGAGTTCCAAATGTCTTGTGTACTATTTCCCAATTATTCGTAAATAGTTTTGATAATTTATTGAGACGAGTGAAAATCCCCTTCCGCTATCCTTCAACACAGCGAAAAAGCAGCCATTTCTTTCTTTTTTTTTACGTATGCTTTAAATGATGGAAAAGGCGTGTGCAAAGTTTCAGACTGCTGAGGAGCATGGTTAATTTATTATGAATTTTTCAAAAAGTGGTCATTTAACCCGTGATCTTATGGAAATCACCAAAAAAACTGCAAAACCCAAGGAAAAAATGCAGCCAAACTCATGAAACTTTGGACACATTTAGAACATGTGATCAATGATTTTTTGAGTAAATAAATTGTCGCCTAGGAGCATTGTTTATTAATAATAGCTGAAAAAGTACTGAAAAATGAAATTTCTGTGCACGCAGCCCAAACGAGCAGCAACGTCCCAAGTACCGATCGGGTACCGTTCTCGCATCAAGCCACCCGAGCCAATGCTCCTTCCTGATATTCTTTATTCAATGGATGTCTCATTGATTAAATTCTGCAAGAATTTTTAATGGAACTATTATCGTTAACTATTCATTTCAGTTTGAAGTTTGGGGAACTCAGGAAAATGAATGAATTTGACGGTAAAATGTTTTTTTTTTAATAAAAAAACAGTTGAAAAAAATTTAATTCGGAAAATTAATTGTTAATTCTCTTGAGAACAGAATTGACGTCATGTTATAATTGTCTGATAAACAAAACAATTAGACCCATAATTGGAGAAATAAAGTCACCGACGAAACGGCAATTACGCGATAAGGGATGAAGGTGAATTTTTCCTTGAGGTTGAGTCATACGAAATGGAAGAATTTCTATTTGCATATTCTTTAGTTACAAGTTATTTATAATATTCAAGTTGTAAAAATTTCAAAACAACTTTCAAAAATAATTTTTCTTTCATTAGGAAAATAATTTATTGCAATAATTATATTTGATAAATAGGGGAAAAAATGAAATGACAAAATTAAAAATATGTAAATTACATCATATTTGCTGTAGAAACCAAGCAGCGCGACAGATGCCATTTGACAGATTACATACGACTGCTACTCTCCACGTATTTTTTTTCTCCTATTTTTATTTCTACCAATTTCATTGGTAGTAGGCTTCCGAATATCAATGTATGTTTTCAAAAAATGAAGGCATAAGGATTACCTTTTTTTTGAAAATATTAAAGCCAATCCCACTCATACGTCATGACAAAAAATGAATTTTCATCACGCTGTGACGAAAAGTGAACTTTTCGGCACGCTCCGCGTGCCTAAAAGTCCAATTTCCGCCACATTGTGATGAAAAATATTATTCGCAACTGGTGAAAAAATGTTTTTTAGC
>NW_021680433.1:1030858-1031103 GCF_001412515.2 Diachasma alloeum
TTTTAGCTAGTGGGATTATATCACTCGCCTTCGGCTCGTGATATAAACCTCCCACTCGCCAAAAAATACTTTTTTGCACTCGTTACGAAATGTACTATTTTTTGACTTCGCTTCGCTCCGCTTCCGTGAAACGCTGCCTTACGGCCGGAATGACGAAATAGTATCTTTCGTAACGAATGCAAAAAAGTGTTTTTTGGCGAGTGGCAGGGTTATATCACGAGCCGAAGGCGAGGGATATAATCCCA
>NW_021680433.1:1031230-1052212 GCF_001412515.2 Diachasma alloeum
AAAACATTTTTTCACGAGTTACGAACAATATTTTTCATCACAATGTGGCGGAAATTGGACTGTTAAGCACGCGGAGCGTGCCGAAAAATTCACTTTTCGTCACAGCGTGATGAAAAATTTATTATGCGTCAGGATAAAATTTTTCAAACGTAAAATAAAATTTGATCATCATATATTAATTTTTACTAAATGTCGGGATAGAAATGAGGAAACGATNCAATAGTATATTTCGTAACGAGTGCAAAAAAGTGTTTTTTGGCGAGTGGGAGGTTTATATCACGAGCCGAAGGCGAGTGATATAATCCCAGGAGCTAAAAAACATTTTTTCACGAGTTACGAACAATATTTTTCATCACAATGTGGCGGAAATTGGACTGTTAGGCACGCGGAGCGTGCCGAAAAGTTCACTTTTCGTCACAGCGTGATGAAAAGAATATTTCCTATTCTAAAAAGAACCTACACTTAGAGTCGATAACTATCGATATCTCGCAAGTCTGTCACGCTTATTCCTCATTGGTTCACAGTCGTCTTAGGCGGCAAATTTAATTCAGGATTCATTCAATTTTGAGATTTCCAATTATTATTGTTGCAATTACAGCGCGCTGTAGCGCGTGTTCGGTCTCGTTTTATACTACATGAAGAAAATATCCAGTATTTTAAAAAATTTCTTCTGGAAATTGAACTTACACCTGTCGCCGAGCATAAGCGCGCGTCCTTTCCCAGTAATAAAAAATACTATCAAGGTAAGGAAGCAAAATTACCCACAAAGAAAAACAGTTGATAAGTTCGACTCGAAGTTTTCTATTACTCATACAGAGTAACAATCGATAAAACATGATGATAAGTAGTCCAAGGGAAAATAATTTGCATCAGTTTGAAGGTGAATTTCAAAAGCATAACTGGTGCTTTCCCGTTGCAATTCAAGTCGCATCATGAAACTGATGGTACTGAGTCTCATTAATATCGTGGCTCTTGCTGCTGTAAGTAATCTCCACCTTCGTGATAGTTCAATTTTTTTCACTTTAAAATTCACAAATATTTATTTTTCCTGTATTCTTTTTGTGTCTCATTGCAAGTGAAATGGAAATAATATAAATTGAATTTTTGTCATTTCCATTGCATTCTTGTATTTGAATTGTACTATGATTATTATCATGATCATCTCTCTATCTTAGCTAGCCCCACACACAACGGTACATTGAGAGATAAGCAAACACGTTGCCAAATAAGTCTTGTTTGGGGCAACAAAATCGCTAGTTGAAAATTGTCAAAAAGGAATTTGTTTGGTTCGAATTTGAAAGTCTCAAACATGGATAATTGTTCTGCTTTCGACAGCAACGAAATATTTGGCTCCAGAGGCGGATAATTCACATCAGACGGTGCCTTTTCAGGATGAAAATATCTAATAACAGAGCTCAAAGTGTTTTTACTACGAGACATTCTACTGGCAGAATTTATTGTTTGGAAGGGTAAAAAGTGTCGCGCGCATCTGGTTAGATTTTGATGCGCACGATGGGTATAATTTAATAGAATTGGGTGAGTAAAAATTATTCTATGAATTTTGTAATAATTACCAGGATAACTATAATTTTTATAATTCACATAGATATTATTTGTCTTTGTCTATATACATTTTGACAAATGTGTAGACAATTTTTGGTTCCTTCGGCGAAAATTACCATAGGTAAGGGTAAAATTTATTTTACATATGATAAATTTTATTATTTAACATCTATTCTTGTCGAACTTCCGGATATAAGCAGACGAAAAATTTCAATAATACACGTTTATCCTTCTGGAAGGGTAATTTTTACCAAAATTTTTTCTCCGTGTACTCAACATTCTTCGATGTCACTCCAGCCATCGATATTCTTCCATCTTTCGTCAAGTAGTCGCTGAATTGAGATGTCAATTTCTCCGCGTGAAGATTGAATGGAACAATAATTGGGGAAATTAATCTTCATAATTTTTAGTGAATGAAATTTTCAGTCGCTCTGTCAAATTTCTCAAGTGAATGTTTTTCTTCAATGAAACTAAAGAAATTGATGACGCACCGCAGGTGCCCTGATAAATGCGCATTTCAGGAGAATTTTCTCAGCTGCAAGACATAATCATGCAACAATAGCCCTTGTTATTTATTTAGCTTGACATTTTTGTTACAAATATCCTCGACAATTTTTATTCCTCCAATAATTTCGTTCAACATTGGGTATTTCCAAACGATAAGAAGCGCTCTTTCTTCCAAGGTGGACTACCCGTTCGTAATCACGCAATGCCATCAGAGGACTCGTCATATAATAGCTAATGTAAAGAAGCCAGCGCGACGTTCATCGAAACCACTTCCAAAAGAGACAATCGTCCAAGAAGTACCTGGTATTCTGCCCGCTGCAAGTCTCATCTCATCATGAAGCTGATCGTATTTCTGTTCATCAATTTCGTGGCTTACGCCGCTGTACGTACACGTATGAAAAAATTCAATAGAAAACCCAGCGAATTCGCTAGAAAATTCTATAGGAATTCTATGGGGTTTCCATAGGATTTCAACTGGAATTCCATTGAAAAATTCTATTTGTTTTTTGCGCTGAGTCTATTGGATACTCGATAAGAAAAAGTCGATAGATTTCGAATTTCTGTTTGAATTTTTCTTAGATTTTTTTTATTAGAATTATTGGGCACAAATTTTCCAAGTTTTTTCCGTTGGATTTTGTTTGGTTTGCAGAATCCGAGTGGAAAATTGATGCCCAAACATTCTTATTAGAAAAAATCTCAAGGGAAAAATTCAAACAGAAATTCGAAATCTATTGACTTTTTCTTATCGAGTACCCAATAGAATCAGCGCAAAAACAAATAAAATCTTTCAATAGAATTCCAATAGAAATCCTATAGAAACCCCATAGAACGCCTATAAAATTCCGATAGAATTTTCTAGCGAATTCGCTAGGTTTTCTATTGAATTTTTTCATGCGTATAATCCCATCGTCGACACTCAATCCCTAGTTTTAAAGAATTATTGTTTTTAATCTTGAAAATTATGGAACAATTTCAGAGCGAGCAGTATGCCTATTCGGCAAACCTCGAGAAGGTGACGAAGCAAGCGAATCCATGGATGATAGTTGATACCTACGGTGATAGTTCGGTAGAGGAAGTCGTGATCCCGGAGGAAATCACCGATGATGATGGTTTAACGGTAATTTATCTACTGTACACGCACGAAATAATTTCATAGAAAAACTCAGTATACTCGATGGAAAATTCTATTAGTTTTTGTGCCGATTGTAGTGAAGAATTGAAGGTTTTCTGCGCGTCTGTTTTTTAATCGAAAATGTCGAATAGGAACTATCTCTCTATATTATAAAAATCCAAATCGACTTCTGGTGATGAAAATTTGGTACACGAAATTAAGACTCCAAAAAAAGGTCACAAGGGTCAAAATAAGGGGCGTGAGGGTCAGAATAAGGGTCTCGAGGGTCAATATAACGGTCGTGAGAGCCAAATAAAGGGCATGAGGGTCAAAATAAGGGTCATGAGGGTCAGAATGAGGGTCACGAGGGACAAAATCAGGGCACATGGATCAAAATAAGGGTCATGAGGGACAGAATAAGGGTCTTGAGCGTCAAAATAAGAGCCACAAGGGCAGAATAAGGGTCACGAGGGTCAGATTAAGGCTCAGGATAAGAATCACATGGGTCATATGGATCAGATTAGAGGTTATAAGGGTCAGATTAAGGGTCCAAATAAGGGTAACAAGGATTAGATTAAAGGTATAAATAAGGGTCACAAGGGTCAGAGTAAATGTGCAAATAAGGGTCATGGGGGTCAAAAACCAAGGGTCGCCAGAGTCAAAATAAGGGCCGCGAAGGTTATAATGAGGGTCAGATTAAGGGTCCAAATAAGTGTCAGAAAGATCAGATGAAGGATCACAAAAGTCAGATTAAGGGTCTAAATAAAGGTCCTGGAGGTCAGAAATTAAGGGTCACGAGGGTCAAAATAAGGGTCACGGGGGTTTAATGAGGGCCACGAGGGTCACATTAAGGGTCGCAAGTGTCAGAATAAGTATCACGGGGTTCATATGGGGGTTGGCAAGCGGAGCGAGCAGGGAACCCCCTAGTTTTATAGTAAAAATGGAAAATTTATGTCGTCGAATTTCTGAAGACAAAAATTTCAATCAATTGTTTAGACAAATTAAAATCTACTGATTTTTTCCATGAAATATTTTTTATATTTTGTGGCATTTTCGTGATGTTTCTTTCATTCTATCATCATTCTACACTTATGATTGAATAGATTGAGTATTCAATCAAGGATGAATCCGATAATGTGGTGGCTGAAGGCAGTGGCCCCCTCTGCAGTGAGCCCGACTCCATGGATGAGCTGATGGGATCCCTCCTAGGACAATTTCTGGATGTGGATCTAGAATGTCCCATATCAAAGGTAATGTTTCAATTCCCCTCAACATCACCGCCATTTAAAGGGAGACCGCGGGGAAATTTGAAAGTCTCGGCTCGACCTTAAGAGCCATTGGATGACTTTCGATATATGAAGGAATATATAAAAAAGTGAGAAAAATTTCGGACCCAAACCGTTTTGCCCCGTATATCCACTAAAAACGTCGTTTTTCACGTTTTTAGCTTAGAAATGCCCCTTGCACGACAGTTTTCATCCGATTTCAACTTTTTTTTTTTTTTAATGTTCGCTATACTCCAACGAACAAACCCTAGTATCCGTTTTGCTTTATATTTATCAGATCATGAGAAAATGAAGTTTTTTCGTTTCTATTTTTTTTCCTCTCTTTAGCAAATGCTAAAATTAGTTGTTTTTCGTTATTCCACGTTGTAATCATACGTAATCGAAATATTATTTTAAAAAATGGGCGGAAAACAACGAATTTTAGCTTTTGCTAATAAGAGGAAAAAAATGAAAACTAAAGAAAAACATTTTCTCATGATCTAATAAATATAAAGCAAAACGGATACTTGAGTTTATTCGTTGGAGTATAGCGAACATTTCAACAACAAAAAATTGAAATCGGATGAAAACTGTGGTCCAAGGAGCATTTTTAATCTAAAAACGTGAAAAATGACGTTTTTGGTGGATATATGGGGCAAAACGGTTCGGGTTCGAAATTTTTCTCGCTTTTTTATATATCCCTTCATATATCAAAAGTCATCCAATAGCTCTGAAGGCCGAGCCGCGACTTTCAAATTTCACCGCGGTCTCCCCTTAAAGGAAAGTATGAACATAACTACAATTTTGAAGATTAAAATCCGAAGTTTATTCTAAACGAAAGTCAATGTTAATAGAAATATTTTGATTGACATTATACTCAATCAGTAGTCTAGTATTATTGATGATAATGGAAATTAGCTTTTTGAATGTATTTGAAATTTTCAATTGATTTGAAATTTTAATTGAATATTTCCATAGCTGATACTGTTTTTTTACAGCAAAAAGGTAAAAGGGTCGCTACTTACCAAACTGGACCGATTGAACTGGCCGAAGACCCCGGCTCGGGCCAACTCTTCTCTGATATTTCCATCAAGAAGGGCGACCAGGCGATTGTAACTGTATCCGTCTATGGCAGAACAAAGTAATCCTTCGTACATCTGATAATTATTTCGTCGTGTTTTATTGGGCAAGGATCTAGGAATTTTAATTGCAATGGAACTGAAATTGAATGAGTAAAAATAATGAATAGAGAATATGGAAAGTATTCCAACTATTGATTTAATTCTCTGATTATCTACTGATCCTCCTCTGATTTTATGACATAGAATTCGCGGATTTATGAATTATCTGGAGATAGAATACATAAAAATTCTGCATGCTCTCATGCAATTGAGTATTGACTGTTGTTTCAATTTATCAATGATATGTATTTGGCGTTAATGCGAAAGGACTGAGAAATGAATAATAATTCTTCATCACGATTGTACATTTATTCTCTGTCTTCTCATAAACTTTATGAACTTGGAAACAGTATCCATGGAATACATTTGAGCATCTCCTCAAAATAACATGATTACTCGCAACAATCACTTCAATATCTGCAATAAACTGATTCATAATACGTATTTTTGCTATCTTCACATTCGACAATTTCTGGTAAAAAAATTTAGACAGTTTCATCTCGTACGTGTCGATAGGGTCAACACTGGGCACTGCCTGCAGTGCATTTCAAAAATACAGTGTGAGTAAATGCTTGTGATATCGACGTGTAGTTATTACAAAGGTAGATCCTCTGCATCATCTTCTCTAGGTACTTGGTTTTCATTACTGGTTGTTGATTGGTTGCTTGCTTCTGGGACTAATGCCCGTTCTATACATGAGTAGTTGGATGAGTCCATGGGGCATTCATATTTATTTCGTTACTTCATGAATTGCGTGGGCCAGATACTCAACATTCTTCGATGTCACACCAGCCATCGATATTCTTCCATCTTTCGTCAAGTAGACGCTGAATTGAGATGTCAATTTCTCCACCTGAAGATTGAATGAAAAAATAATTGGGAAAATTAATCTTCATGATTTTTAGTGAATGAAATTTTCAGTCACTCTGTCAAATGTCCCAAGTGAGTGTTTTCCTTCAATGAAACTAAATAAATTGATGACTAACCTCAGGTGCCTTTAGTCCAGTGAAACAGAACATTCCGATCTGATCAGTGATGTGGGACCAGTCCCTGGTGCTGCCGTTTTTCTTCAGATTCTCCCGCAACTTGGTCCTCACCCCGATGATTCTGTCGGCCATGCCCTTGACGTCCCCCAGCCACTGCTGCTTCAACTGCTGGTCACTCAGGATCTCGTTGACTATTCGGGCGCCACTTATGGGGGGATTCGAGTACATCGGCCTGATGAGGATCTTTATCTGGGACATGGCGCGCGCTGCCTCGTCGCCACTGGAGCCGATCAAGCTGAAGGCACCCACTCGCTCACCGTAGAGACCCATGTTCTTGGCGAAGGACTGGGCCAGCAGAATGTTGTGGCCTTCCTTCACGAAGAGACGCACTGCTGCCGCATCCCTAGCTACGTCGCCTGTAATTATTTATAATTTGTGAGATAATTGCGGTCACTATTCAATACCAATTAAGCATCTAGTATTTTTGCAATTTCATTTTCAATTTTAAGGGTGCCAAGTGAATTTGAAAAAAGTTTCAAAACAAATTTTTTCTTTCCCTCCATCATTGGAGAAATATGTATTCATCCATCCGACGAAATTTCAAACCCGCAACCGGAACTAGACATCGAGAAAATAAATGCGGAAAATCCTCTATTTCGCGTGACGAACCTCGAGAAAGCATGAAATATCTCTCTTATTCACCCCGGTACCCCATTGTTTTTTATCACCATCACATTGAACACATCATTCCCCATATCTTCAAATTTTTTCAAATTTTTCTTGAGTTCCTAGGGGGTTGAAACGTTCAATTTAATCAAAACTCCATAAGAGGCCGTGTAAAAGACTGATTTTGTTTATTTAATTTCTCGATATCCATAAGTTCTAAAATTTTAAAATTGTCACCGATGTTCACCATCTGTCTAATACTATTAATTAGAAAAATTCAGTAGTGAAGCGGTAAACCGAGTTAAGTCGATTTTGACTATTAGCCAGTTTTAGCTGAATATCTCGAAATCTAAGAGAGATAGCAAAATTTTTCTCATGACTTTTTTTATAGCGCTCTATTGGCTCTACAAAAAAGGTAATGACAAAAATCTTTCTATCTCTTTTAGATTCCGAGATATTCGTCAAAAACTAGCCAATAGTAAAAAACGACTTAACCCGGTTTACCGCTTCGCTACTGAATTATAACTTTCTTGGTGAATGTCAATTTTCAAGGTCATCGCCAAATTCACTTGGCACCCTTAAAGCAGAAAGTGAAAGTATTGATGCAAAATTCGTAGCTTGATTGTTTTTTTTTTATTTTGATATTCTGAAATGATCTCCAATTGATGACAATCTGTCATTTGACGCTGTGAGGATTGTCCTGACACTGAGATTTAATTTGTCGTTTAGGTTTAGCATAATTAATTTTAGGAGAGTAAGAGAATGTCTATTAATTACAAGATTGGAAAGAGGTTTTGATAATTGGGGATTTATCTTGGAAACTATTTGAGATGGAGAAAAATGTCTTGACTTTTTCTCAATCAAAGAGCTTGAAAAATCGAACTCCAGTTCTGAATTAATTCTCAATTGCTCATAAAAATTGCATTCTTTCCTCTAATCTATTTCGTTAGGGATAACCTTAGGCCTAGGAACAAGGATAATCTTCGCTTAAGATCCTAGATTACACAAATCTTTGTTTTATATCCCTTTTTAAGGCCCGGGTGTACTGTCTTTCGAATGATATCTGGATTTTTTTAATCTTTCGTAATCCAAAATTGTCAATTGAGTGGTACATCATGTAAAAATTCCCAAAAATTATAATAGAATGATAAAAAAAATAGAAAAAATTCTGAACTTTTTCAAAGAGCGTTTTTAATTGAGATTCAGAATGAGTTGAAAAAAGTGGAAATTAGAAATATCTGATTCGCTGTGGCAAATTATCTATCAGCTGTCATTTTCCATGGTGGATAACAAAACTCTAACTCCTCATGGGAAGTAACAGCTAGGTATCTCAATTTTCAAAACAGTGGTATGTAGTCATCTGCCATTTTTATGTGATGAAAGTGTGATTAAAAAATTCTCCAAAATATTACAACTTTTTTCAAAGAGCCTTTTCCGTAATAAATGTCGCTGTGCAATGTGGGAAAAGATTTACGAAATCAGTCTTTGTCACCGTAAATCAGATACATTTTTCAATTTCTTATTATTCAACTTATTCTGAATATAAATTAAAAATGATCTTTAAAAAAATTAAGAATTTTTTGTACTTTTTTTTGACTATTCATTCATAGTTTTTCAAAATTTCTGATGATGCAGGACTTAATTAACAATTTCAGATGACGAAAGATGAAAAAAAACATCGAGATAACGTTCGAAAGATAGTAGTGGATGCTTTATGGAACAACTTAACTCTTGTGTCATGAAGCAATCATTTAGGGTAAAATAATATAATCCTAGCTGTAAAAAGTTATGGTAGAAACGTGACATTAAATTGTATGTTCCTTAGATTGTTTATTGTTACTGTTATTATTTCCAAAAATAAATGAAAGAATAAAAAGTACAATGAACCACTAGCTTCAGTATGCGCCATTGATCCAATAATTCCCTAGAAGAGTCAACTCACCAGAGGCAAATCCTTGATACGCCATATCAAAGAAAGGAAAGAGATTCTTCTTCTTGATTAGTGCCGACAGTTCAGCCCATTGTTCTGGCTTTGGATCGACACCCGTGGGATTGTGGGCACAAGCGTGAAGAAGAATAATAGATCTCTCCGGGATTTTCTGCAATTAAACTCACCCAGATAATGTAGAAAACAAAAATACACTGAGAGAAAAACGACAAATTTGTCAAACAAGTTTAACTTGTGCCAAGAAAATAGTTTTTTGAAAATTATCAAAAAAGCATTTTTTTTTTGTGCCAAACATGCAGAGAGTTCGCCGGAATGAAAAATTTTTGTCGCAAAAGCAGATTTAGTAGTTCAAAAAAAATTGCATTCTCTGTACACGCAAGAAATGTTATTTCTAGCACGACTCCTTCGTTATTCGATACTCCCATACGTATTTTGCTCCCGAAAAATCTTTGTTTTATGCGAAACAAGGGATAGTAGTTTTTCGTTTCGGATGTCTAATAATCACAGACAAGAAATGAACCCAAATGAAACAGTAATGATGATATGATAGTAATCTTGTAACTTAAGGATAAATTTTCCTCGGTATGAGATATTTTCATCCTGAAAGAGCACCGTCTGGCGTGAATTATCCGCCTCTTGTGCCAAATATTTCGTTGCTGTCGAAAGCAGAAGAATTATTCGTGTTTGAGACTTTCAACTAGCGATTTTGTTGGCCCAAACAGGACTTGTTTGACAACGTGTTTGTTTTTCTATCAGTGTAGAGAGAAAAATTTCTTATCTCTAACGTCACAAACTACAGATTACGTCCAAGTACTCACAGAAATGTCCTCCATCACCCCCTTGAAGTCAAGGCCACAAGTGCTGGGGTCATAGTAACGATAGGATTTAACACTGAGTCCAGCTAATTTGAACAGAGGTGTGTGATTGCCCCAGGATGGAGATGGCAGGTAAATTTCCTTGTTTCCAGGGAAAAATTTGTTCAGGAAAAATGCACCGATGCAGAGGGATCCTGTGCCTGATATTCCCTGCACTGTGGCATTCTAAAAATATCATTAGAAAAAACCCACACATTGTTTTTAAGAGCATTCAAATCGTTTGAGACAATTAAAAAACGCTTATTCTCAAATTTTTTAAATCGTATCAACTTGATCCGACGAATATCTCGAGAGGGAAGACTTATATCGAAATTTGTCATCAGACATTTTTTGTGGGAAATTCAATTCTCTAGAAAAAATGTCTTATAACATTTTCTCGTAAAGTCCCTCCTCAAGGAGATATTTTGAAATTACCGACGGGGTGAAAGAGGAATAATCGAAAAAAATACCCATTTGTTAGCTACAACGTCACTCCCATCTCCAAGGGCTAGATTAATACTATTTGCACAGAAATCAGGATTTCCGGAGATCGGGGAGTACTCCTTATCGAGCCCCTTAGCCCTCAGCTTCTCCTCAGCCTGAAAAAATCAACAAAATCTTTAAAAAAAAAAATCCTGAAAGTGCTGAATTTAATTAATTACACAACTGTTTTGACCTTGATCACACTGGGGAGCACAAAGGGTTTCCCATTGTCGTCTCTGTATGCCCCGACCCCCAGGTTAATTTTCTTGGGATTGTTATCACGTTTGAAGGCCTCTGTCACACCCAGGATTGCGTCTGGGGGGCCCATCTCGACGTGCGACCACCATGAGCTGTTAATTTAACAATTACAGTCACAAATGAAGGGAAATTAAACACAAAAAATTGAGAATTTTTTTTTACGAAAAAAAATGAGAACGTCAACTATTTTTTTTTTAAACATCAGAAAGATTAAATCTTTACGATGATGACTAAATAATAATAATAATAATAATAATAATGATAATAATTGAAACAATTATTAATTGAAATTTAATTTCTCTCTAAATTCTAATTCTCTTAAAATTTTTTGATGATGATCATCATCATTAATAATTGAAATATGAGACGATTGTTGATATTTAGTAAATTATCACTTAATTGGAAAAATACGTCATAAAAAATTGAAGAAATCTAGGTGAACATAATCGAATTGAATTTTTAGAGTTTCACTTTTTGAAAATTTGACTGTAAGTAGAGGTAATTGAACAACAAGGGATAATTGATAATGAAGGAAGGATCTAGAACTGCTTGTGGGAGAAGAGAACCCCTCGTGAATAAGTAATTAAGTTCAATAAAAAATTTAACTGAAAATTTAACGAATTCCTTGAGATTACGGTTCTGAAACGAGTAAATGGGGAGAAAAATTGAAATAAAGTGAGTTTGTAAAAATTTTTGGTATAAATAATTGAAAATCATAGCAATCATGGGGAGTATATCACAAAAACTTGGAATTGAGTTTAAAACTGAATTTCTAAACAGAATAAGACAATAATTCAATCGAATTTTCAGGGTTTTATTAGTAATTACGCCTGAATATTCAAAATAATTGAAGATTGAGGGGTGATTGTTAATTTTAAAAAATATTTAGAACTCCATGGGCCAAAATAAGGGATAAAAACAAAAAGTTAAGTGCACAAACTAATTTTGAAAAGATAAAAAACCACAAATTCAATGAATTTATTAAATTTTCGTTCTTAAATAATTCTAAATAATTATCAAAAATACAACCCACAAACTCCTAAACGAGTTCAACAATAAAAATTAGACGAGAAAAACCCCGAAATCAATTAAATTTTCAGGGTTTCATCTTTTAAATAACTGAATAACAGAAAGTAATTTTTAATTAACTAAGTATTTACAAAGAATTTTACAAATATTTACAATGTCATGTGTAGAAATGAACGACAAAAACACAAATTGAGTCCCACAAAAAAAATTAAAAATTAAAGAATCACAAATTCGATGAATTTATCGAAATTTTCGTTCTCAAATAATTCAAAATAATTAATTGACGAGGGGTGAGTAGTAATTAACAATCAAAAATACAACCCAAAAACTCCAAAACGATTTTAACAATACAAATTACACAAAAAATACCGAAATTAAATTTTCAGGTTTTCATCGTTTAAAACTCGAGAATAACTAAAAATAACTGAATAACAAAAAGTAATTGTTAATTATAAACAACGATAACAAAAAAATGAGTTCAACAAATAAAAAAAAAATGAAAACCACAAATTCAAACAACAAATTCTCCGAGATTTCAGCTCTCGACCAATTGAATAATGAGGTTAATTGTTAATTAATAGAGTACCTAGAACGACTCGTGACAATTGTTGCAGCTCCATGTCCCCGTGCTCGGAGCAAGCCCCCCGTTGTCACCACAAATCTTCTGCACTGCGCCATTTTCAAGCTTAAAAATTAATTTAACAATCCTAAATAATCAATTTGAGTCACAAGGTCTCCTGGGAATTGTTATAATGGATTAAGAACGTGTGAGTAGAACTCCCCCGGTCTCAGCTGCTCCAAAAACGAACACGACTGACACCGTCACGCGTACTCAACGCAACACTCACTCATTCCATTTCCTACACCGCCATTTTCATGGCCTGGAGGGGGGATTGAATGATTAAAGCCTAGAGGTTATCGTCATTTTTAGACTGATGATGAGATCGTTCCAAGATTTTTCTGCTACACAAATCATCCCAAAAGTTGATTGAAAAAAAAAATATAATAATTATTTTATACTAATCGCTATCCAAGAATGTTTATTGATTTATTTATTTATTCACTTACTCATTTATTTATTTATTTGCTTATTCAAATCAAAACTTCCGAAGCCAATTACAAGACCTATAAAAATAGAATAGAAAGAATTTATTTTAAAAAAAGACATAATTTTTTTTATAAACATTATCCAAGAATGTTTATTTCTTTATTTATTCATTTATTTGTTTTTTTATTCAAGTCAAAACAGTCGAGGCCAATTACAAGACTCCGGATCGCGTTGCCGCCGCGCAATAGTGCCAGCGCGCCGTTCGCTGGACTTGCATCCGCGATATCTCTGCAAGCATGACAGCTATGAGAAAATGTTGTAAAACAAAATATGTCCACTTTTTGATAAGAAACATTTTTTGTTTGAAACATTTTCCCCTATAGCCAACCGTTTCCACGATATTCCGTTTTAAACAATTAAATTGTTATAAACAAAGAGACTGCCCACGATTTCGCACAAACGATCATCATATTCGCAATCAGCGACCTCGAATACATAGAATCCAGTAATAAAATCTAATGGACATCTCAATGTACACAGAAGTACCCCTAGCGTATGGACTATGAAGCGAAGAGTTCTTAACAAAACACAACGCACCTTGTCCAATTGTTCGGAATCATTTCACCCCCATATGACCGTCACGACCCTCATGATCCCTGTGACCCTCATGACACTTATTTCGGTCCTTATGATCCTTACGATCATTTTCGACCCTCGTGACCTTTATTACCCTTATGAACCGTGAAAATTTTTGCGTTGTCCTAATTTACAAAATTATTACATAGAGAGATATCAGAGAAATTCAATGCAGTCTGTTCTGATCGTCATTTGAACGGGGTCAATTAAAGAGAAAATGATCAGATTCAGATTCGGGCCACCTAAACTTAATTTTAAGTCTAATTTTAACTTTCTCCAACCATTAGTAAAGAAGTAAATTCTTCTTTCAATGAAATATCAGTAGTTAAATAATAACGAAAAGCACGGGTAGGAAGTTTACAGGAAGCCCAAGGGCCATTAAGACTATATGAATGATAACGAAACGTTGAAGTTTACATAACAATACGAAACACACACGGAAATGAAGCTACAAAATTATGGCATTATGGAAGAATTGCATGTGCCTTCTTGGGGGCATATTCGGATCGCTGTCCAGTAGGCGCTATCAGTCGAAAAAAAAAATTCTCAACTAAACACGATGCACTTTTTTAATACGTTCGTAATAATGTTCTGTCTGTGGGTAGACGTCCAGGTGAGTACTCCCATTGGAACAAATACAACCCCGGTTGAACGGCAGATTCTCAAATGAATATATTGTCTAAATTGATAATTCACTGTTGAGTCACTATTAAATGTCTTTGATAAATGTCTATCGATAATTGCTGTAACGATTAAATCTAACCCAAATGATGAGGAACTGTACACGTTGAGAGACGCGTCGACACGCGCCTTCCGTTGATCCTACTCTAATGTTTCGATAATTCACTGCTGATGTACATAATTCGTTGAGAAACTATAATACTTGTTAATTCACTAAATCTACGTTGATTTGACTCTAATTTTGATATTCTATAACAGTTCTACTGAGTGGATGAACTGAACTAATAACTGAGTTGATAATCTATTACATGGCTGTTGAACTGCCGAGCGATTGCTCTAACTGACTGACTATGTCGTACTACTACCTTTCCGGGTGATTCGCTGACTCTTGACTGTTGACCCGAAGGGCTCGATTGATTTCGAAGATTACCGATTTAATTCCCCGCTGAACTGATAGAATGATGACTATGTTTCAAACAGACTTTTTTTGTACAGCAAATTGAGGGCTGCAAAAAAGGTCGTGACAAAAATTTTGCTATCTCCCTTAGATTCCGAGATATTCGTTAAAAACTAGATAGTAGTCGAAGTCGACTTGAACCGTTGTATCACTTCGCTATTGATTTGGTTCATCGAATCCGCTTACTTCATGGGCGGGCTTGTCTACATTATTTCAATCCTCTCCTTTTCATTTGTGTTTTGCACCTTAGTTGACTTATCGAAGGGACCAATATGTCACAAACGGATTCAAAGAGTGGTGGGAAAAACGTTCGGAAGGCACGGTTGATCTATGTGATATGACTGCAAGAGGTGAAGGTGAAACCTGGGGCGAGCTCGTACGAGAAGCTATAGGAATGGAAGACGGATGTCCAGTGGACAAGGTGATAGCTCAAATTTCAATCATCGATCGAATTAAATTTTCATCGAAATGTTGAGATTAATTTTATTTTCACAGGGAAAAGTGAAGGTCGATAAATTCATACTATCAGGTGGACGTTGCAGACCATTAGAAGCTGTCTCCGAAAACTGGTCCACAAAACACAAAATTAATCTCAATCTGATAGATGAAGATGGCAATAAATTACTTACGGGAGGAATCGCTACGAAGTTGATAGATGATGGTGCGTGGATGTATCACTGAAATATTTCCTCGAGCTTGATGTCTCTCACGATTAAAATATCTAATTAAAACCATACCAAATAATTCACAGTTAAATTTCTTTTATTATATAATATATATTTAGATAATATACACCGAGATAGTAAAAGCTAATTATCCATAACCATAAATATAATATCTATAGAATATATTAATAATTTATCAAGACAAATTTTATTCAACAAGAATATAATTATATCAATATAACAGAATCCTTTCGTTCAATCGAGGCATTCCCAGTCAATGAAAAGATTCTTCACGTCTCACTGAATTCTGAACAAATGGAATTGCTCCGAATATTTAAAAAAACGCGTTGCGCGTTGTATTCAGGGATAATTGCCCCGCGTAAACATGGAAGAGGTCCAAAAAGACAGGAAGAATAAATTTTCAAAACGATAAAAATCACAATAGGTAAAGAAAAATCGTCGTTGCAAAGTCATGAAGACATTTAAATTGGAGTATTAAATTTCAATCAATATTGACGTTGTGAGTATGAGGACGTAATAATAGACATTGATATTGAGAGTCCAGAAGTCCTTCAATTCCCATCGCCCCCTTGCATTTTATCTTCTCAATGTTGGATAAATGTTAATCAGTAACCCCCACTCCGGCCTCTCTATGCCACCTGTTCATACTTCGCTTTGTTGATATTACTCGCGAGACAGCAAGCGAGGAAAACGCCAACTAGCGGGAAAAAGGCGACACCGACGGCACCTCCCGCCACTAGACCGATATTGGAGTTGATGAAGTCAATCACACGATTGTAACAGCCCTGGGATTATTTTAATCATATTAGCGAGTCACGTTAGTTTTGGGTCATAATTAACAGATGATTATCTCGATAATGAGTGACTGTACGAGAAAATATCAGAAGATCTTTTATGGAGAGGGAGAAATTTCTCACAGAAAAGGTCTTACGATGATTTCTCTTGAAGCCAATCGTTACGGAGATAATCAGTGACTAAAAATTGGCTTGTAATTGGATATTTTGGAGTCTGTACCTCGGTGTAAATATCACTGGAGAGAGTGGGGTCGCAAAGATCTTCATTGATCTTGCAACAGGACTTGGGAATGTCCTTCGGTGGCTTCAGGTCCACCCAATCGTTGGAACCTCGGTTACCGCAGCAATGGAGCTGCTCGCGGTGGAAAATAACATGATGAGAAAAATAAACATTTCCAAAGACCTTTGGATTCCGCATTACTCACCGCCGTTTGCATGGCGTCAACGCGAGTTTGCGTATTAGCATCAGTGCCATAACGAGCGAGACTCTGGTTCAATCCCTGGTCGAAGCCGTCTGTTAGGCAGGTACGATATGTGTAGATGGAAGCTCCTGCTGCCAATTCCAAGAGAGCTATCACTGCTAAGAAGGCTCCATACTAAGGAGGATATTATGGCTTAGTGATTACCCAATAATCTCGGTAATGAGTGGGTTTACGGGAAAATGCTAGAAAATATTTTCGATGGGAAATTTTCCGCTCTTTTAAAAAGGTCATATAATGTTTTCTTCTAAACTCGATAGTTTGTGAGATCTAGAATGTTGAACTATTGTAAACGAAAGAAATTTTTTTTTGTTTTGTTTTTTTTTTTTGTATGAAAAGCTGTATAAACTTATTGGTTTTGTGGTAAATACAAAACAATACAAAAATTAACAAAGCTATCGCATTCGATTCAAAATAAGGAACTTGCATGAATTTTTTTCAATTTTCTAATCTCAAGGTTGGGACCTGAATAATTCACTTTTCATTCACAAACGTTTGAAATATTGCTCATTAATTAATAATTAATTGTTGAAAGTTGAAGATTTCAAACGCTTTGAAATCGCGAATGAAGTCATACAGACAGTCGAGCGCTGGACCAATCATGGAATGGCTCGAACCGACCTAACCAAGTCTTGAGGTGCGCCTCGGCGAATGGAGGACAACTCCCCACTCTCTTCTTTGTCGACCAATGAAGCGTTACCTGACCGTCTTCGTGACGTCATGACCGAAAAATTCGCCTCGAAAACGACTGATTTTCAATTAATTATCCTAAGACATCTATAACAGCTGTATAAATCTGTAGGTTTCGCGCTTAAATAAAAAAAAAAAAATAAGACATCTATTTCTATCAAATCGTAGACGGCCTGTCTACGCTAATCATCCAATTATCTCGGTAACGAGTGGGTCTATGAAAAAATACCATAAAATACTTTCGATGGGAAATATTCTGCTCTTCGAAAAAGGTCTTATAATGTGTTCTCCTAAATCCACTAGTTTTCGAGATTTTTCATTCACTTTCAAGTTTGACCAGACAATTGACCCAGATGTTCACCCCAATCATCATTAAATTCTCGCCACGACCCGACTAATTTGCCCCAAGGGACTACCTTCCCTTCAAGCAAACGAGTCGAGTAAACAAACCCCCCGATGACGCAACAAACAAATCAATATCCCTCACCACGTATAACAACGCTGGATGTCCTTTTGCTGTGCAGCAACAGGCGAGGGTCGCGATGAAGGCAACGAATGCCCCGAGACATGCCAACCCCAGAAGAGCAGTTCCACTGCCTTCAACACTCATATCAACGTAATCGCGCAGCTGCATCCGCAGCCATATCCCCGCAACTAGCATTATCATTCCACTGCACTGGAAGCCATATTGATAACTTGATTATCATAATCAGAGAATTCATAACACCGCGGAAGCACACGAGGGCAATCCTTGATTGATTGGATGGACTCACCCAAAATACGAAATTAAACAGCATCAGCAGAGTCGTCATGCAGGCCATGGCGGCTATCGTCTCAAATCTCTTTCCCATGATGATATTTTACAATTGATAATGCGTTTTGCTGATTCAAAACCCTCCAGGAAGGTTCCACTACGACTGAACACTACGGTATACCCGCGAATAATCGATTTCGCGCACAAAAGCTAGTGTTGCCTGCGTGGCCCTGGAAACTGGCGCATGCGTTGCTCCAGGCCGGAGTGATGGACAATACAAGATTAATCTAATGAGCATCGTATTACAGAATAAGACGACGTCCTCGAGAGGCTGCCAACAATTTTTTTCAAATTCATCAATTTGGAGGTGATGATGCAATGAATGAAGTTTTCAAACCCATTGTGAGGTCGCTTTGACATTTGTGTATTCAAAGCCTAGACCGCTATTATCTCCGTAAAAAATGGCTGTAGAGGAAAACGTCAAAAGAAATTTTTTGTGGGAAATTTTGTCAGCTACAAAAAGTTTTCGTAATGTTTTCTTCTAAAACCATTCGTTCTCGGAATAATCGACGGTTTCAAAGTAATTGGGAGATCTTTTCAATAATTAACGAGTCAAAATGAGAATTTATCAGTTTTATAATGGTTTTCACAAAGTGGAATACATTGCTATTAGATAATTGTGATTATCTGACGTCAGGTATGGATTCATAATGAGGATCGATCCAGAGTATATCAATAAACGAATTATTAGTTAATTAATTGAAATATAAAAGTAGATTTGAACGATGACGTGCGATTATCTCAGTAAGGGATGGTGCTAGGAAAAAACATCACAGGCCTTTTTTGTAGTAAAATTTGTCATCTACAAAAAAGGTTCTACAGTGTGTTCTCCTCCACCCACCCCCTTTCGAGATATTTCGATAATTAATGACTGAAATGATACATCTAAAATTTACCACTTGAGGATAACGACGAATTATTTAACTTTTACAACTCGATTATGTGAAGACGCAACTGCAGGATCAACATAGCTCGACGTATAAGTGAGGAGGACCCCGGGCCAGGAGACATTACCCTCCCCACAGACCATCGGTCGTTGGACAACCTTCGGCGATCGTTTCGTCCTAAAATTCAGAATCCTCGTCATGGTCTGCTGAGGTTTCAATTCCACTGACGATTTGCTTCTACTTACGGAGGTCGGGGCATTATTGTTCCTCTGATCCTCGCGATCGTCTTCGTAATCGATAACCTTTCGGTTAACGTCGAGACAATTTTCCCCCGTCTCTAACTTGCTGAGATCAACAACGGGCCAGACGTTCTTATTATTGTCCCCATCCTCCGAAGAATGTTGGTCCAGATAGTCCCAACGAACTTGGCCGTTGGGCATCACCACCATCTGTCGGTCGGTGGCGAAACCCCTCGAGGCCACTGAATTATTCACCACTCGCACGTCCCACTCGACCTTCTCGTCATCCGAGCACCGATCGCCATCTTGTTTACACCCGACATTTTCTCGACTCTTGCTTCTCCTGATGTCTCCAATGGTCTTGAAGTAGATACTGTGGTCGTACCGATAAGTCTCCAAGCACGTACTATCCAATTTACTGTTGGACTGGTAATTAAAGGTCCCGCAACAGTTGATTCGCCTCGATTCGTCCGGAGATCTAGTCTTCATCCTCTCGGAGCGTCTCAGCGACTCAAATTCCGCGGGGATGTATCGATCCTCGTCGTCATCCAACACTTCTCCGAAGGTCAGTCGACCCCTCGAGAACTTGTGGGACCTGAGGCGATTGTAACCACGTGCCAGGGCTGCCCATCGCTCTATCCTCTGGAGGAGATACTCACTCTCTTCACTCCACCACTCGAATAATCCTTTTTGGATCTGTACACCTTCTTCAGACATCGCGGTAACTACCATCGTTGGACTGACTTCTTTTCCTTTTTAGGTTGACTGCAGGAAGGAAAATGCGGTGACCGGTCGGCGATAACGAGTGCAACCGGGAATGGATGAGGACGTTTTTTATAAGAAAAGAGGTGGAAGCAGCAGAAATGCGAATGCCTTTTACGGATTCGCGGAGCGGGCGTTGTGACCATGACCCCCCAGTGCCGTTTTCTATTATGAAAGACGATGCAGGAGGGTGTTGTGTGAGAGATTAGAATTATTATGTCGTTGACAATTGTTTAAGTTGGCTTTTATGTAATGTGGATTGTATTTGTATGCAATAAAATGGCTTTCGGAAGAGGCGAAATGAGAAGGGTTTCGCGGCATTCTCCAATCTGAGCTGTACCATACATTGCATTGGCAGTAATTTCTTATAATTAACAGAAAGTAACAAACTAATGGGTATGAATTAGAACAAATTCCTCATCTTTCAACATTTCTATAATTCTGCGATACTATTTCGGCCTATTTCCACCTTAAGGGTNTTAGAATTTAGAGAGAAAAAATTTCCGCTTCACCCAGCCGGGAATCGAACCCGGGTCTCCCAGATACGCGCCGGGCACTCTTACCGACTAAGCTACCGGGAACCACAGAAATTCACTCTCAAATTCACCTCAAACACCGCCTAACCTCCTTTAGGCATTAAAGAATTCTAAGAGAATTAGAATTTAGAGAGAAAAAATTTCCGCTTCACCCAGCCGGGAATCGAACCCGGGTCTCCCAGATACGCGCCGGGCACTCTTACCGACTAAGCTACCGGGAACCACAGAAATTCACTCTCAAATTCACCTCAAACACCGCCTAACCTCCTTTAGGCATTAAAGAATTCTAGAAATTCACTCTCAAATTCACAAAAAATTTCCGCTTCACCCAGCCGGGAATCGAACCCGGGTCTCCCAGATACGCGCCGGGCACTCTTACCGACTAAGCTACCGGGAACCACAGAAATTCACTCTCAAATTCA
>NW_021680433.1:1052348-1053395 GCF_001412515.2 Diachasma alloeum
GGGTACCGGGGTGAATAAGAGAGATATTTCAACCCGCCGTACCCATTTGATCCCATGCTTTCTCGAGGATTTTCCGCATTCATTTTCTCCATGTCTAGTTCTGGTTGCGGGTTTGAAATTTCGTCGGATGGATGAATACATATTTCTCCAATGATGGAGGGAAAGAAAAAAATTTTTTTGAATCTTTTTTCAAATTCACTTGGCACCCTTAAAACCATTCCATTCCCGTTTGTGGGAATGGTAACTGGGAATCAGGCTGTTTTTTAGATGGAAATGATCGCGCAGATGATTCAAAATATTGTTCGTATTTTTGAAAAAAATATTTCATACACGTGCTTGGGTTTTATTTTCAAAGCATGAGCAGCCGTTTCTTCTGCCGCGTCCACAAACACGTGACCCTAGCAGATTTGTCGATTGTGGAATCGAGTTGATCAGTATATCGATTCGTATGCGAGTGTAGTTAGATTCAGATCTCAGATTATTGATGGAATCGAAGATGAATCGACTTCATAGGAAGTCGATAGCTAGTGAATTTCGAATGACAAATAGTATATTTCGTCACTAGGCCGAAAAAAACTTTTCTGGCGAATATGAGTTTGCAATCATATGAGCTAGAAAATTTTTTTTTGGCCATATGACGAACAGTATTTTTTGTTATGACGGCCGTAGGCAGAGATTCACGGACGCGGAGAGGAGCGGAGCGTCCGTGAAGCGCTGCCTCACGGCCGGAATGACAAAAAATTTATTGCACCAAAGCTTGAACGACTCATGGGGTGGTCGATTATGAAAGATTCCTTACGGTCGGACCAGGATCGACTTGAAGAAAGTCGATCGTGACGCGATTGCCCGCATATTATTCACATCAATCGACCCACAATCGACCAGTTGTTCAGTCGTTTCATGTGAGTAAATAATATGAAGTTGATCGACTAATAAACGACTCAAGGATCAGTCGATTCTCCCACTGAAATTATGAAAACTATTATGAAACGACTAAACAACTGGTCGATTGTGGGTCGATTGACTTGAATAATGAGGACAATCGAG
>NW_021680433.1:1058288-1067242 GCF_001412515.2 Diachasma alloeum
TGGGTCGATTGACTTGAATAATGAGGACAATCGAGCTACCATCGACTTGGCAGCGAGTCGATTCATTTACTAAGTATAAGAAACTAATATGAAACGACTAAATAACTTGTCGATTATGGGTCGATTGACTTGAATAATGAGGACAATCGCGTCACAATCGACTTTTTTTAAGTCGATCCTGGTCCGACCGTAAGGAGTCTTTCATAATCGAATAAATAAAAATCGAGCAAAATAAATTTTTGTCATTCAAAATTCACTAGCTATCGACTTCCTATGAAGTCGATTCATCTTCGATTCCATCAATAATCTGAGACCTGAATCGAACTACACTCGCATACGAATCGATATACTGATCAACTCGATTCTACAATCGACAGTCGATCGAATCTCAATCGGGGGATCCGCCAGGGGATTTGAAGAAAAAAATACTCGACACTCGTCAAATTGCCACCGAAATGAATGATACGTCAGACAAATTAATAAGTCTGCAGAAGCAGGAAAAAAAAACCTAAGCAGCCTATACTTCAAGGCAAAAAATGGCGGATTGTCAACATTGTGCCGCTAACTTGATGAAGATATGATAATTATCATTAGATTTAAAACTGATTTCTCCGCCGATCAATCATCCGTATTTTATAAATAGATGATGAGTGGAAAAAAACAATTATGAACCTCTCGAAAATAGATCATTGACACATTACGATGTTATTTTTATCTTCATTCACACCTAAACCCATTCACCAATGACGTCATGAGGGATTAGAATCAATCGAAAGTGACAGCATCGCATCGATAAAATAGCTCTCCACATCGGCTTAAATAAATTCAAATTATTTTTACTCGAATCTGATTTATTCATAATTTTGCATTTATATGGCATATACAAGTATCAATAGTCCATGTACATTCGGTTAAGTACTACATAATAATTCTTCTGTAACATGTATATTTTATTCATAGACTATATAGATAATTAATCAAATAATTCAATAAACGGCATCAACAGACTAGCATCGGTACACCGCAGTAATTTACCACTAAATTATTTATAATTACGTAATTCAGGTTTAAATAATCCTAATTACACCTTCCATCTTTGACTGATGATTGTGGTGAAACGATAATAGCAACAGTGGTACTTTGATTAAATGATTAGACGTTGAAGATCAAAATAAAGAATAAAAACGTTTAATTCAGGTAAAATTTCAATCACAAGTCAATGATTAAAAGTAATATATCATATTTATGATCACACATAACACCATACCCTCATTTCACATGCTCCTTTACCCCTTAGGGGATTAATGTACATCTGGCAACAGTGTATATACAAAAAATATATGCCTTTATGGATCGACTTAGACTACGACGTAATATTAAAAAAAAAACAAGTACCATGAGCCTTTGAAAGTAATATAATCTTAATTCATTGTTGAATTTTATTGGAATGAGAAACGATCTGATAATCAATTATCAATAAAGATTTCGTAAAAAATCAATTCTCATGATTGAAAATGGAAAGAATATCTGATGAGTTACGTGACAAAAATATTGAATAAAAAATCAACAGTGAAAGTTAATCGATAAAACCACAATTGAGCGAATATTCACAAAAAGTAAAAAACAGATAATCATAGTCAAGTAGAAAAACAATGTGTTCTCTTCATCTTGTTTATGAAAGTGATTAAAGTCTAGTTTTATCTTGACCTACATGACTCATCCTCTCGGTTCAATGATAATTATAGCACAGATAAAATGGCTTTATAAAACTCTGAAAAGTTTAAGAAGTCACTAAATGTTAGTCTTTGATATCCAAATATTTCTTACTGAGAAAATACTCGAATTGGGATATCTTAGGTATTACTTATCGGGGAAAATAATGTTATTCGAAGGTATTTTGATGTTTCTTAAGGTACATTGGGCCGGGGCGATATCTTTTATCGTTGATTAACATTAAAAGGAAAATTTCCTGCAATTTAATAAGTACGTCATGCCGATGATGGGTCAAGACTCGTAGATGAGACGCTGGTAGTGGGGGAATATCTCCCATGTGGGTAAGTGGAGACCAAATTCAAGGGCAACAAGCACTGCGAATTCTGAGGTGATTAGGTCCTTGCGATTTAGACGGAAAACACTTTCTGTTCTCTGGAACGAAGAAAAATAATTCGTATATTTCTGGTGGGGAAATTTTTACTCCAGGAATTTAATTCGAGATTATTAAAATAATATGGCATTGCCATGAGCCAATTTCAAAGACAGAATGACTCTTCATGTTGTGTGCGAAATTATTTTTTTTTTCATTTTGGGGGGCGAAGCCCCCCACGAGACCCCCCCCCGCCCCCGAACTTCATCACGCACTTATCATATAAAATAGTATACGCAACAGCCTGTAATGTACTATTAAATAATCGTTTCTAAGGTAATTCCAGTGTTTGTACTGAGACGCAGGTGTAAAAGCAATTGAAGTCGACATTTGACAAAATAAATCACCTTTGTCATGTTAAGGATCACATGGGGATCATTTGATATCAGGGGCTCACCTCAATAAGCGATTTAAGTACATCTCCTTTGACGTCATTGAGCTTGGCAGCCAGGAGTAAACAAGCACCGGCGCAGAGTTTACGGGTTTGCTTTGTTACGACATTTAGCAGTATCAGTTTTTCAAAGTAAACGTATGCCATTGCTACTGTAAGAATGTCAATGCCGTATTCCATCTTTGCTATTTTTCGCATTTCTCTTTTTATACTGAAATAAAAATACAACATGAACAAATGTCTTTCAAAATTCATTCAGTTTGATTAATAAAATACTAATATTAAGCATAAACATCTAGTCTTTCGATACAAAAACTTGAAAATATTTTTTTTGAGTAACGGAAGAATGGAGTCATTAAATTGATTATGGAATCATTATTTTTTGATCAAAATTAAATGAAAAATGTGGAAAAAATTTAAAAAGTAGACTTACCTTCGCAATTTGCTGAGCGTCAGCTGAATGTGTGGGAATTTCTCTTTAAACTTGTCATTCAACTCCTTCTTCAAGTCTGAAGGTCGCACGTAATCAATAACGGATGCCTGAAAAATTCAAGAGCGTCGTCAGCAATTTTTCCACAATTATGCGTGAAGAAAAAATTGAATTGACATTTTCCTCGTGTCAATCCACCCCAAGCGATTGTATCATTTGACTCTCAACAGAAAATCAGTGGAACAATGAAAATTGAGGGGAAGGAAAATGTCATTGCTGTCCCCCATTGAAGGGGACTCGTTGATCCCATAATTAGACCAAATCAATAATAAATTAATTTTCTCTCACCATGTATGAAGTAAATGTCAACAGAGTCCGATGTTTCCCAGCAATTAATTCAGGATCGTCCAGCAAATTTGGATTATACTGTAGACTCTGCTCATCCCACTCGATAACTAATCGAATGATTGATTAATTAATTTTAAATCTATCAGTTAATCAACTCATTTAATTATTAATTGCATTTGATACTCAAATTTTTTCTGTTATCACAGTAGTTTTGTTGGAAATAATAAAATTGATTGTAACTAATCTGACGTTTAATTAATTAATTAATTAATCAGTTGATTAATTGATTCATCAATTAATTAACCAATCAATTAAGTAATCGATTGATTAATTGATTAATTAATGAATTAATTATCAATTAATTAATTTTAACCAACCAATTAATAAAATCATTTAATAATTGATTATTAAAATTAATGAGTCAAATTGTCCCGAAAAAATTGAAAAAAATTGAAATAAAAAACCAAAAATTCTATAGAATAATTCAGATATTGTAATTTCACCTTTCGACTCATTGACCAGTGATAAAGGCGGAGAATCCGGAGGTACATGAGCCGGCCTGTGAGTCGCAGTGTCATAAGAGAGACACCTGAAACAGATAGCCTCACATGAGACTCGTATTTCCGTGGTAAAACCGAGGCAACCATCAACAATGCATTTTTTCCATTTGCCAAATAAATTCCCATGAAATCCACATGTTAAAAACTGATTGATTCTGCAGGAAAGTGATGACAGGAGAGAAAAGCTCCGAATGAATTTCTCTTATTCTCCAAATATTTCAGAAGGGACGACGTTTACGGCGAAATGTCATAAAACATTTTTCGTAGGAAATTGAATTCTCTGCAAAAAAGGTAGAGCGACATTTTCGCTTAAAACCTGTCATTATCGAGATAATTGAAAATAATGAAATGATTGATGAGAAAAAGACTGGGATAAAATGCACCGGTTTTCATCGTCAATAACTCGGGATCGCCTGAGTGAAATCGCTCGATTTTTATTTATTTTGAAGGTATTCTTTCGGGCTTCAAAATGAGCCCAGACTAATCAAAATTGTATCGTTAGGTCAGGAGATATTGACGATTAAAAAAAATCTATAAAAAATTTGTCGATTGAAAAATATTTTTAGAAAGTGATTATCTCAGTAAAAAATGACTTCAGGAGAAAATGTCACAATACATTTTTGTAGAGAATTTCAAAAGCTACAACAACTTTGCATAACATTTTCTCCGAAACCCATTAGTCCCCAGGATATCCTCAATCTACAATCACCTCTTTTCATCACTCTCCCCCAACCGTCAATTTTCAATACTAAAATTGATAAAAATAATCTGTTATCAGCGCCCATTAACAACCTGACAAAAGCATATGATGAATATCACTCAGAAGATAAACCTCATGCAGAAAAATAAGAAATAAGAGCCAAAAAAATCGTTCCAAACGAGCAATCAAACAAATGTGAGAGAAGTCAGTGAAAAAATTGCAAAAATAATTTTCCCATTTTGGAAAATAGCATTTGGTTACCACTTTGTGTGATCCAGATTCCACGTTATTGTTTTTGTCCTGTAAAAAAATAATCGAAACGTGTCTGGAATATTCTCAGTAACAATTAAACAAAGCACTAGTCTAGTTAAGATTTTTATCACTAGTGATTAGGTGAATAAATAATCACTCGTATCAGACAAATCGTTGATCATACCTGGATACCAAGTGATGTTTATTCGTCATGACGTGGGACAGCTCGATGGCCTCGCTGTCGCTGATGTGCAGCCTCTTGTCACGCTGAAACTGCCTGGAAGGCACCAATAATTGACCGTATGATATCTCCTGACCGTCTTTTGCATGTTCAATACCAAGAAGACCAAATGGATCGAGATTATCGTTTATCGCGGATAGGGGACGTGGTCCTGAGGTATTTCGTCGACGTCCAGTGTCCCTGCGTACGTCAGACCTTGACGAAGATGATTAAATTAATCAGAGAATTCGTTATTTCGTTTCACTTCGACAATCACAATGTTTTCTAATTTTTACTGCAGTGAAAAAAAATTCTTGCTCAATTTTTCGCGATTATCTGGAGTATGAGTATTTTTACGAGAAAATGTCATATTAAACTTTTTGTGGGAAATTTAATTCTCTACAAAAAATGTTCTATGACATTTTTCTCTAAACCCACTGGTACTGCGATAATTATGAAAAAACAAATTGAAGATTTTTTTGGTATTGATTGCATCAATTTTTCCACTCATTAGAATTGTTTAAATATCTCAACAACGAGTGGAAATATCGAAAAAAGTCGCAACAGCTTTTTGGGAGCAAATTTAATGCTCTACAAAAAAGTTCTTATGACATTGTTCTTTAAATTCACTCGTGACGGAGATAATCACCTAATAATGAACAAAAATTTCTTCACAATTCTATTTTTCATTCACATTTTCGTTGAAACTTGTTTTTTTCATATGCAATTATCTCGTCCTATTTACCACTAAAATAATCTCTCTATTACGACGATTAGAGTACACTGATAACATTATAACGAGATTATAACATCTACTGAAGTGATTAGACATTGTTTGATACCTGCGTAGAATACGATTAGAAACCGTGTTGTTTATGAATCCAGTCGTACTACACGAAGCACTTAAGCTGCTCATAATAGGAATTCAAGAGATAAAATAATTTTAATGACTTTCTTTGTATTGTTAGTAACCAATGAGACTTGAGATGGTGGACTCATTTCAACTAATGACTGAAGACTAATGAAATCCACATGAACCTCAACATCAATGAATAAACGTGGAAGTTCTGTACATGACACGTACAAAAAAAAAATATGAAAAGACGTAATGAATTGGCTAGAAAATTCTGTTGGATTTCTATTGAATTTCCTATTAGATTTTGGCCGACTATATTAAAAGATTCCGCAGCTCATCTGCGCGTTTATTCCGACAGAAATGTTCAACAGAAAATATTCTATCGAAGAATCAATCGAATTTGGTTTTGCTTCCGAATGGAAGTATTGTATTCGTCAATACAATACGTTTAGTCTCAGGAGTTCGAATATGCAGTTTTTAGATCATGTCCGTATGTGTGTGAGCTATTTTTTCAAATTTAATTTGTCGATGATCAGTTGAAAAATAATCGTTGAATTCTATTCAATTATGGCTTAAAATATTCGTTTGGATGTTATCTCGGTCGAGTTCGAGGATAGTTGCGATTGCATCATTTGCTTTGAAATTACAGCCGGAAAAAGCATTGATTGAGGTTTAATCAGGGTTTAGTCGGGATTTAATCGCACTTTAGTCAGGATTTAGTCTTGGTGTTAGTCGGGGCTTCGTCGAGATTTAGCAGAGTTTACTCAGGGTTTAGGCGGGATTTAGTCGTTGTTTAGCCGGGGTTTAATCAGGATTTAGTCGAAGGTTAATCATGGCTTAATCAGGGTTTAACCAAAGTTTCGTCAAGTTTTAATCAAGGTTTCATCAACAGGTCAAGCCAAGGTCAACCTTGGCAACCCAAATCTTGGCGAATCAGATATTTGTAATTTCCACTTTATTCAACTCATTCTGAATCTCAATGGAAAACGCTCTTTGAAAAAGTTCAGAATTTTTTCTATTTTTTTTATCATTCTATCATAATTTTTGGGAATTTCTACATGATGTACCACTCAATTGACAATTTTGGATTACGAAAGATTAAAAAAATCCAGATAATATTCGAAAGATTGTACACCCGGGCCTTAATTCGATTAATCCATTCGGAAGCAAATTGCTAGCTTATTAGCAAAAGAACTATACTAAAATTACACCTGTGCAATGGTTCACTTGTTTCTATACAACTTGTGCTATTGAGATGTTTTCGCTATTGAAGTGATAAAAAATTTGAAAATTCATATCAGTAGCTACAGAAAATGTTACAATTGAAAAAGTTGAAAACATAAAATATTGTCGAGTAAAATAGTTTCAAAAATCTTGTAGAGATGTAAATAGAAATTCAATAGAAGTCCCTGTGGAATTATTTCGTCTGTGGAATGATGACAGTATCTAAATCAAACTCACCAACTGGTCCGTTGATTCTTGTTGTAAGGTAATGCGGAGAAAATGAGGAAGGGCACGCGTTTGGAGGACACCAGGACGAGTCTGTCATCACCAAAACGCTGACCATTTATCGGTCGTTGCATCATACGCAACTCCCTCGTGACTTCAGGAATGATAACAGCATTCCCACATAGTGGCTGAATGTTGTTCAAACCTTTGACTTTCGATTTAGAATGGGATTTAGAACGCAGTGAGCCTATGCTCTCGCTGCTGCTGTTGTAGTGGTGTTTTATGTCCTCGGAGAGGGTTGACGTCTGGTGGACAATGCGTCGTTTGTAGTGGAGAGAACCCACACGTCTCTCTGGAAGGGAGTAGTCACTTCCAGCTGTTCCAGCCCTAGAATAAACGAAATGAAAAAAATTAATGTCAAGTGAACTTTGTTTCAATGAAATTAATTCATTTATCCAAATTGTCTGTACTAGAGCTTTTAAAGGGAGACTACTATGAGTTTTAAAAGTCGTGGGTTATTCGAGTGAGACTTTTCATACGTTGAAGATCGATTATTAAGATCTGAAAACGAATAATTAGTGCAAAAAATATTTTTTTATTGTTCGTTTGCCCGAAAACACTTAAAATGCCAAAAACAGTCCAGGGCCTCCAATTTTTGAGCTACGAAGGATGTTTTTTTTTCAAAATTTTCGGAAAAATATGGGGAATAACAATTACGAGCTTTTTTTTCTTAATCCGCCTATTACATGGCTAAATTTGCTTTTTTTGTATTTTTTTTTGCACAAATAGTGAATTTTTTACATGAAAAAAAACGAAATCAGCTGTCTTTTGTAGCTCAAAAATTGGAGGCCCTGGACTGTTTTCAGCATTTTAAACGTTTTCGGGCAGACGAACAATAAAAACAATTTTTTTTGCACTAATTATTCGTTTTCAGATCTATATCGATCTTCAACGTATAAAATCTCTCACTCCAATAACCCACGACTTTTAAAACTCATAGTAGTCTCCCCTTAAGCTTTTTATGTAAATTGAACCTCGTTTTCATCTTTTGTTTCTTCATATTTTTGTAATAATTTAGCAAATTTGAATGTTTGTTAATCAGTTAATTATCTTCGTAATGAGGGGATATTTTTTTTCAATAACAGAACATTTTTTTTGCAGAGAATTCAATCATCTAAAAAAAATAAACTCGTGATATTTTTTTTCGAATCTACTAGTTGCAGAGATATTGACAAAATGGTGTCGACACTTTCTTTAGCAATATTATATAATGCCAATCAATTATTACCGGATTACCTCGATAATAAGTGAATTTAATAGAGAATGTTAAAGTGAAAAATTGAATTTTCTACAAAAAAAACACTCTCGACCCTTTCCTCTAGCACAAGCAAATCCAAAAACTCAAAAAATGAGTGAAAAAAAAGCAAAACCTTTAATTTTTTCATTATTTCTGAAACAAACACCTCAATCAAAAAACATCAGAAAACCGTTTTTTCACTCCAGAAAATTACCGACAAAAATCTCTTTTTAGAATTTCCCCTAAATCCCATCCCTCCAAAGTTATCCTCAAAAACTCCCCCCCCCCCCCCCCCCCCCCCCCCCCCC
>NW_021680433.1:1067478-1099919 GCF_001412515.2 Diachasma alloeum
CCCCCCCCCCCCCGCCCCTCCCCCGTCCCCTTTCAACTCTTCTAAAACATTTTTTTCGCTTCTTTTTTCCCAATTTTGTTTTGCATAAAAAACCGTAAAAACTTATTGGCTTTCTGCTGAACAAAAAACCTTCCCCTCCCATAAAACCCATAAATCCCCTCACCTTTCCCTGAACGATCTCTCATTGTTCATCAAAATCAGCAGAAGAATTACTTAATGCGCGGATCTAGCAAAAATTATCAGAAAACTTTTTTTGTGGAAAATTCAATCATCTAAAAAAAAGGACTCGTGATATTTTTCTCTCAATCCACTAGTTTCACAGATATCAACGAAATAGTGTTGACATTTTCTTTAGCAAAATTATGTAATGCCAATGAATTATTATAGGATTACCTCGACAATACGTGAATCTAACAGAGAATGTTAGAGTAAAAAACTGAATTCTCTGCAAAAAAAAAATCTCTCGACACTTTCCTCAACTCCAAGCAAATTCAAAAACTCCAAAATCAATTTTAAAAAATATCCAAAACCCTTAACTTCCTAATTATCTCCTTAACAGCCACATCAATCAAAAAACATCACAGAACCTTTTTTTCAACTCTCGTAAAAAAAATCAAAATATAACTTTCTCCTTTTCTCTCCTCTTCCTTTCCTTTTCTTGATTGTTCTCTCCTTTTTCGCTTCTCTTTTCCCAATTTTGTTTTGCATGAAAAACCGTAAAAACTTATTGGCTTTCTGCTGAACAAAAAACCTTCCCCTCCCATAAAACCCATAAATCCCCTCACCTTTCCCTGAACGATCTCTCATTGTTCATCAAAATCAGCAGAAGAATTACTTAATGCGCGGATCTAGCAAAAATTATCAGAAAACTTTTTTTGTGGAAAATTCAATCATCTAAAAAAAAGGACTCGTGATATTTTTCTCTCAATCCACTAGTTTCACAGATATCAACGAAATAGTGTTGACATTTTCTTTAGCAAAATTATGTAATGCCAATGAATTATTATAGGATTACCTCGACAATACGTGAATCTAACAGAGAATGTTAGAGTAAAAAATTGAATTCTCTGCAAAAAAAAAATCTCTCGACACTTTCCTCAACTCCAAGCAAATTCAAAAAGTCCAAAATCACTTTTAAAAAATATCCAAAACCCTTAACTTCCTAATTATCTCCTTAACAGCCACATCAATCAAAAAACATCACAGAACCTTTTTTTCAACTCTCGTAAAAAAAATCAAAATATAACTTTCTCCTTTTCTCTCCTCTTCCTTTCCTTTTCTTGCTTGTTCTCTCCTTTTTCGCTTCTCTTTTCCCAATTTTGTTTTGCATGAAAAACCATAAAAACTTATTGGCTTTCTGCTGAACAAAAAACCTTCCCCTCCCATAGAACCCATAAAAGCCCTCACCTTTCCCTGAACGATCCGTGAATGCTCGCCAGAACGGGTTGAATCCTCTCATTATCCACAAGTGCTGATACATTAGCTCTCCCACTGGTCGATATGCCATCAGAATCTGAGCTGAACGAGTAATGTTCAACGATTTTCTGCACAATCTCAGGCGTCTCTTCCCTAATATGTAAAATATCTGGCAAACCATCAACAGTTTCCTCGGCAGATGTGTCAGCCTCGCACTGCGTTACACAATTTCTCTGCACATCACTGTGTAAACGCCTGTGTATAACACCATTGTGAGGTAACAGTGACAAATTAGTGTCTCGATGACTTCCATCGAGTGATATATTGGATAAAAATGTTAGCGCAGCAAGTCGTCTACGTGAATGATTTTTCTTTAGGGCTGCTGCCATTAAGATTTATTATTGAGCCTTCACTATCAATTAATCCGTCAACAACCGATAATCTACGAGTGCTATTTGACTTGAATTGATTTTTAAAAAAATTAGAGTTGGAAACGCTCTGTTATCCCGAGGTTTTGACTCTTTGAGATCTTTTTGGTGTTAATTGGTTATAAATTAATGCCCTAATCACTATTTTAATCACTAAGTAGTAGATAATAAGGATCACAATTCATTGTCACTTGTCGTACACTTAGTTCTTGCGTTCATCACTGAATTTGCACGTTGGGCGTACAAATTAATCTCCATTTTAACAGTTTCAACAACAATTATCATGCGAATTTTATTATTCAACACCGGAACGTTACCGATCTACTGGGGCTCGTTCACCTCGCACAGACTTTTACGCAACACAAAAACACGAACTGGTTTGTCGGGGGAGATGGGAGAGAGAGGGCTTTTATCGTCCAGTTGTCGTCAGCCAATGGGAGGGAGGGAGAGTCGCGTAGGGATATTGGGGGCTTGCGTTTGGGGAATTTTACGGGGCCTCGGGGAAAGTTCAAATTTTAAAAAACGCTCGAATATGGTGTCTTAAAAAAATGTTAAAAAATCGTTTGAGAGAAAAAAACTTAATTCTAAAAAAATTGGCCAAACATGGAATCGGGACGGGAAAGAGAATATTTATCATTTGGGTTTTTTTAGCAATAAAAAAATTCAGTGATTTTTTTTGTTGATGATTCTGGAATTATGAAGATTAAGACTTTTTTGGAATTGTTTTGTTTTCTTTTTCATTTTTTGAAAGAGAAGTCTCTCTTAACCGGTGTTTTTTATTGTTATATCTCGAATATTTTAACGTTGTTGTGATTTTTTTTACTACAACGAAAATAAAAAAAAATAAAAAGAAAGAAAATCCACTGTGAAAGAGAATATTTATCATTTGGGTTTTTTTAGCAATAAAAAAATTCAGTGATTTTTTTTGTTGATGATTCTGGAATTATGAAGATTAAGACTTTTTTGGAATTGTTTTGTTTTCTTTTTCATTTTTTGAAAGAGAAGTCTCTCTTAACCGGTGTTTTTTATTGTTATATCTCGAATATTTTAACGTTGTTGTGATTTTTTTTACTACAACGAAAATAAAAAAAAATAAAAAGAAAGAAAATCCACTGTGAAAGAGAATATTTATCATTTGGGTTTTTTTAGCAATAAAAAAATTCAGTGATTTTTTTTGTTGATGATTCTGGAATTATGAAGATTAAGACTTTTTTGGAATTGTTTTGTTTTCTTTTTCATTTTTTAAAAGAAAAGTCTCTCTTAACAGGTGTTTTTTATTGTTATATCTCGAATATTTTAACGTTGTTGTGATTTTTTTTACTACAACGAAAATAAAGAAAAATAAAAAGAAAGAAAATCCACTGTGAAAGAGAATATTTATCATTCAGGCTTTTTGTAACAATAAAAAAATTCAGTGATTTTTTAAATTAATTATTCTGAAATTCCGAAGATTACAACTTTTTTGGAATTGTTTTTTCAATTTTTTAAATAAAAAATTTTCTTTCTACTGTTGTTTTTAATTGTTATATTTTGAGTATTTTACCGTTGTTGTCATTTTTTTTACGTCTTTCCGAGGCCTTAGGTAAAGGTGAACTTTAGAATCGGAACGTGAAAGAAAATATTTATCATTCAGGCTTTTTTCAACAATAAAAAAATCCAGTGATTTTTTTCTTAATTATTCTGAAATTACGAAGATTCAGACGTTTTTGGAATTGTTTTTTCAAATTTTTAAATAAAAAAAGTTTCTTTCAACAGTTATTTTTCATTGTTCAATTACGATTATTTCATCATTGTTGTGATTTCTTTTTACGTTTTACAATTATAAAACATTTTTAATCCGTTTTTTATTGCTTTAAAAAATGGATTTTGAGGGGGTATAATTATTTATTTATATTTTTCTCGGCCCTTACTCAACTCTCGATTGATAAAAAAAAATAAGGCGGATCAATGTGAATCCGAGACTATTAAGCAGGGAATTCCCCTGAATTTCCTTTTTTTCCCTGCGATTTTGTAGAAATCACTAGACTAAAATTGTGATATTCTTTGACGCGGTTGACTTCTATCAACTGATAAGAGCCAATCACCCCACAATAATTAATCCAGCTCGATTCCAATGCGAATTTCCCGCGGATGGAAATTTCTTCCGTGAGTTTAAAAAGAAAAATCAGTGAAAAAAATTTTGCCAATCATCAAAACGTGATTGATATCCATTGTTCCTCGGGCCTTATCAACTGACATTGTCAACTAGCCTTCGCGCTCCCCCCCTCCTGCCCCCACCGCGAAACCTTACTGATCAACTCCAAAAATGACAGAAAAATTCCCTCGACTCCAAAGTTGGTACTCCACCGATAAAACCGTTTCCATTCTGCCATTATCCTCCAGAATTTATCAGTAACCCCACCTCCTCCCAACACATGTCCCCAATCCTTATCAATCCTTCCCAGATTATGCAAATTTCGATAAGTAAATAAATCAATCCAACAACTGGAGCAATTCATGACTCGAGATGAGGGCATCGGTAAAAATCGAGTTACTTCAAATCGAGTTTCTCGCCTTGTGCATTAACTTGAGCAATATTTTTGCAGTTTATCAGCGTCACATCTGCAGTGACGTGTAGCAGATGGCAAATAAAAGTCCGGCTGTGAGGAACGTTGGACGTTTTGATATGATAAGTAGTTTAGAAAGTTGGAACGAATTTTTATGGGAATTTCATTGGATTCGGCCGAGAAGGACTACAGCTAGGACACAATGGGATTGAAGAATTTTGGAGGCTTCAGGTGGTGGTTCAGGTTCACTGTTATTGCGCTGGCTGTTGTTTTTCTCTGGATATTCGTGAGGAATGACAGGATTGATGAGGTAATTCTGAGGTTTTTTGCGTGGATAAAGAGATCCTGATAGTTTTTTCTGATTTTCCGGGAAATGGGAGGGTTTTCGAGAAAATGTGAAAAAAGGTTTTTTGTAGAGAATTTTATAAGCTACAAAAAAGGTCCAGAGACATTTTATCGTGAATCCACTCGTTAATGAAGTAATTGAGGAATTCAGAAAGAGGTTTTATGTGACTGGAACGATTTTGCAATTTGACATGAATTATCAATCTGTAAATCATCCGGGATAGGAATGGGTTTACGAGGAAATGTCAAATAACATTTTTTGTAGAGAATTTCATAAGTTCCAAGAAAGATCTTGAGACATTTTGTCGTAAAACCACTCGTTAATGAGATAATTAAGATATCGAGGAAGAGGTTTTATGTAACCGAAAGAATTTTCGATTTGACATGATTTATTGATTTGTGAATTACCTAGGAAATGAGCAGATTCAGAAAAAAATGCCACAAGACATTTTTTTTAGAGATTTTAATTTCCTATAAAAAAGGTTTTCAGACATTTTGTCGTAAATCCACTTGCTGATTAAATAATTGAGGAATTAATAAAATGAATTGTCTTTTCTGTTTCGTTTTGCAATTTTTTTTTCATTCAGGATCTCTTTGAAATAGTCTTGAGTGTCTTTTCCTCGAAATTTGATTATTCAATAGTTAAAACACAGGTGGGAGATTTTGAAAAACTATCCGTGATGCCCGTGCCAAGGATAAAACCCGAAAAAGTGAAAATAGTGGTTTATTACGAGGCCCTTTGTCCGGACTCAAGGAGCTTCGTGGTGAGGCAGCTAGAGCCAACATATCACAAGATACCTGATAATGTTGTCGTGCAGATGGTTCCATATGGCAAAGCTACGGTACGTAAACAATGGCTGAATAATTCGCGGTGACGTGGAGAAACAAGAGATAAAGTGAAAGATAATTTTCAAAGTATTTCTCAAATATCTCCAGAGATAAGGGGTTTAGAGAAAAATATGCTGAATGTTTTTGCAGTGACTTGAATTTACTGCAAAAAATTTATCGGACATTTTTTCCTAAATTCACTCATTAACGAAATAATCAAACACTTACCAATCAAAAACAGAAATTCATAGAATTCGACGTGATTTTGGTTTTCTTAATAGTAGATTATCTCGTTAACAAATGGTTTTCGAAAAAAACGTGCAATAAGCTTTTTGTAGAAAATTAAATTCTCTACAAAAAAGTTCTCATGACATTTTTATTCAAATCCAATAGTTGTTGAGATATCCTTAGTTTCCCGCTTCTCAATTGTTTGGATAAATAGAGCTAGAGCCAATCATTATCATCTCGCAGCCTCTCTGAAGAGGGAAAACTTGATTCAATCATCCCAATGCAAATGTGGCCACCCGAATGAAGACCTCGACCATGTGCTGTGGGACTGCCCCGACATGATCAGCCGGGACAAAATATGCTCAACGCATTACAAAGGAAAAATTTCCTCCCTCCATACTCTAGCCAAAATATCCTGAAAGACCTAGATCTCATATGCATACACTGAGAAAAAAAATTATTCTTGCCAAATATCCATTTGCTTGACAGAAGTATTTATTTTGTCAATACCATATTTCTCCTGTCGAGTCATTCCCAGACAATCCTCATTAGGCTTCAATTATGACAATTATATTGCTCCAGGAGATGATCATTTTAGTTATGACGTTGCATGAACTCCCTCAATAATTATCAACATTAAAAAATTAATCAAAATTCTTTCCTTAGAAAATAAGAAATTTAGGAAGAATGAATAATTATTGAAGGAGTTCATCCAAAGTCATTTACACCATAGTCATCCTCTAGAGCAATATGATTGTCATAATTGAAATCTAATCGGCCTCACCTGGGAATGACTCGATTGGAGAAATTCGATTTTGAAAAAATAAATAAATAAATAAATCCTGAAAGACCTAGATCTCATATGCATACACTGAGAAAAAAAATTATTCTTGCCAAATATCCATTTGCTTGACAGAAGTATTTATTTTGTCAATACCATATTTCTCCTGTCGAGTCATTCCCAGACAATCCTCATTAGGCTTCAATTATGACAATTATATTGCTCCAGGAGATGATCATTTTAGTTATGACGCTGCATGAACTCCCTCAATAATTATCAACATTAAAAAATTAATCAAAATTCTTTCCTTAGAAAATAAGAAATTTAGGAAGAATGAATAATTATTGAAGGAGTTCATCCAAAGTCATTTACACCATAGTCATCCTCTAGAGCAATATGATTGTCATAATTGAAATCTAATCGGCCTCACCTGGGAATGACTCGATTGGAGAAATTCGATTTTGAAAAAATAAATAAATAAATAAATCCTGAAAGACCTAGATCTCATATGCATACACTGAGAAAAAAAATTATTCTTGCCAAATATCCATTTGCTTGACAGAAGTATTTATTTTGTCAATACCATATTTCTCCTGTCGAGTCATTCCCAGACAATCCTCATTAGGCTTCAATTATGACAATTATATTGCTCCAGGAGATGATCATTTTAGTTATGACGTTGCATGAACTCCCTCAATAATTATCAACATTAAAAAATTAATCAAAATTCTTTCCTTAGAAAATAAGAAATTTGGGAAGAATGAATAATTATTGAAGGAGTTCATCCAAAGTCATTTACACCATAGTCATCCTCTAGAGCAATATGATTGTCATAATTGAAACCTAATTGGCCTCACCTGGGAATGACTCGATTGGAGAAATTCGATTTTGAAAAAATAAATACTTCTCTCAAGTAAATGAATATTTGGCAAAAATATTTTTTTTTCTCAGTGTAGACATCATCAAGTTTCTAAACGAAAGCAATTTAAAAATATAAGACCTAAGACACCAATGTACACATCTATACACGAATCCATATAAACTGCCTCCTGTCTTAGGTCACATATTCTCTTCTGTTATTATAATTCTTCTTTTCTATTTTTTTTCTATCCTATATCGATAAGCTGTATAAACTTGTAGTTTCGTGCTAAATAAAAAAAAATAGAAATGTCTATAAAAAGGGTAAGCCCCTAGAAATTGTCTCGAGAATCCAAAATGAGTTGTTAATGACTTAAGAATGATAATCTGAACATTTGATTAAACTTTTCAGACAATTCCGGGACCAGATGGTTACAGCTTCGAGTGCCAACACGGCCCGAGGGAGTGCGAGGCAAACACAATTCACGCCTGTGCTATTGATGTGATAAAAAAACCCAGCGTTCAATTAAAATTTCTAGCCTGTATGATCGAGCACAATATCTGGCCGCAAAACATAACGCGCACGTGTGCCGACAGACTCCACGTTGATGCTGAGCCAATATTTAAATGCTACAAAAGCCCCCGAGGGGCTGAACTATTAGCCAAGTACGGGGAAATGACGCACGCCCTGTCACCACCTGTCGAGTTTATTCCTACAATCACTCTTGATAATGTGAGTAAATAATAGTTTAATTAACGAGATTGACTGGATCAATAGAACTATAAATTTTCGACTGAATGAGAAAACCAAAATATTTGGATTGGCGTTTGAGGTGATGTTTGACTAATTTTGTGGGGATTTTTTCAAGATTCATTCGAGTTTTCGACCGAGAAATATCGTCCTATGATTCCGATATTATTTAATCATCAAGTGAAAACGGGATACAAACTCTTTATGGTCTCGTTATGGTCTGCAAAATAAAACTTCAATGTTCTATTTTTTCTTCTAACGAATGAGTAGTCCGACCGTCTGCAGTTTCTTGTATTTCCTCAGATTGATTCGTATAATGCGCATTTCGATCAAAGTAAGAAATTAAGGCCCGGGTGTACTATCTTTCGAACGTTATCTCGATGTTTTTTTAACTTCCCGACCCGAAGGGAGGAAGTTATTGTAATGACCCCGAAAATCGAATGTGGAAATTTAAGCATTTCTCCACGTTTCATGACCTTTGGAACCACTTCTGACCCTTTTCAGGTACCTGTCTGTATGTGTGGATGTGTGTATGTGTGTGCGTACGTCTGTGACAAAAATTTTGTGCCACGATTCCTCCTGAACAAACGATGCGATTTGACTTTTTTTTTTTTCGCTGTATTTTCATGTGACTTGAACCTGATTAGATTATGGAGACGATCGTCTCAGCGTTTCTCCAGTTTTTTCCAAAAAACATTTGGAAAAAAGTCGAAAATTAGCGTTTTTTTGTAAACGAGACCATTTCTCCGTGCATAACGATGCGATTTCAAGTTTTTTTTGTTAGAAACGATGAATCTTGATATAACGCACAAATCATGGAATACTGGAAGACATTTAATCAGCAGTTCACTAGCTTTTTTCGAAATCGATATACATTCAAGAAACAATTTTACTTTTCTGATAAATTACATCTTTTCTCGATGCGGAATACGGCGATGTGTGTGCATGGGAGTGTGTGTGAGTGCGAGCACGCGCACGGATTTTCTTGTCTTCTATGGGTATTTCCTCGGAGAAATGTGAGAAAAAGATTGAATAAATACATAATAAAAAAATTAATGAAAGAAAAAACAAATGGTCGGGAAGTTATTGGTGCGACCCGTAATGGGTCACATCCAATTCCATCAACCCCTACCGGTCATACCCTAAAGAGGGAGCGCGCGAAGCGCGCGACCGGGCCTGATTTTTTCATCTTTCGTCATCTGAAATTGTCAATTAAGTCCTGCATCATGCAGAAGTTTCGAAAAATTATGAATGAATAACAAAAAAAAGTAGAAAAAATTCTTAATTTTTTCAAAGAGCATTTTTAATTTATATTTAGAATAAGTTGAATAACAAGAAATTGAAAAATGTATCTGATTTACGGTGACAAATGACGGCCTGTCAGCCAATATCATGCAGGGGGAAGACTGATTTCGTCAATCTTGTCCCACACTGCACAAGGACATTTATTACGAAAAGGGCTTTTTGTTGTAATATTTTGGAGAATTTTTTAATCACACTTTTATCACATAAAAATGGCAGATGACTACATACCACTGTTTTGAAAATTGAGATACCTAGCTGTAACTTCCCATGAGGAGTTAGTGTTCAGATATCTGTAATTTCCACTTTTTTCAACTCATTCTGAATCTCAATTAAAAACGCTCTTTGAAAAAGTTGAGAATTTTTTCTATTTTTTTATCATTCTACCATAATTTTTGGGAATTTCTACACGATGTGCGACTCAATTGACAATTTTGGATTACGAAAGATAAAAATATCCAGATAACATACGAAAGATAGTACACCCGAGCCTCAAATCTTCACCATCTGCATTGATGAAAATAAATTGATGAATTTACAATTCATCATTTTCCACCAAAAATGAAAACGCTTCTGTTTCAGGACGCTGGGAACCAAATAGAAATACTGAAAGACTTGTTACACGAAGTCTGCAAACGATACAAAAAAGTACCTGCTGGTTGCCACTGACCGCACTGAATGCCAAAAATACCCTGTAAAACTGAATTATCAATGTTGAGAGATAAGACGATGAAATCAATCAATTCCACAAAATATCAAATATTTACAATTTATCACGAATGAGCTGGATACACAAAAGAGAATGTACTGCTAGGAATTCTGTAAATATAATTATCGCAAAAGTTGATTAATTGATGATCCATTGTTGATTCAGTCCAGTAGTTGATAGTTGTCCAGTTTTTCGCTGGAGTAGAATCCAGCCCTGACCTGTCTCCCCCCAAAAAACCTCCCATTGAGATCCACAACAGCTTTTATAGCACTCTCTATCCTCTTGAACTCGACGAATATGCGAACTGCCTCTTCTGCCTGGACGTCTGGTACCTCTTGAATCACCACTCGTGCCACATCTCCATACTTCGTGTTGCACTCGTCTTTCACCTCGGGCTCGAGGTCGTCATCCACTTCTCCAGGGCCTACCATATTCCTGAGAAGCACCACCTGTGAACAAAATCCATTAATTCCATTCACAACGCCATTTTTCTTAATTTGTTAATTATCTCGTTAAGCAGTGGTTTTACGAAAAAATGGCTTCAGACATTTTTTGTAGCTTATGAAATTCTGTACAAAAATGATTTATGACATTTTTCCCTAAACCCACTCGCTCTCAAAATACTCAACAATTAAAAAAAATTCTTTCGAAAAGTGAATTTTAAAAACATGGAAAGAAATAAAAAAATGTATAAAAATCTTCTGGGCACCTTGCTCGGACTCTTCATAATTTCAGTGATACTGGGTTCTTCGCTTCCGAGCCCCTGACTCCCACTGGGAGGTGAGGGCACCAGAGAAGGAGGCGGAGGCATCAGTTGCTCCCTCTCCCCAACAATCCTTCCGCCCCGTTTACTCGTCTTCTCGACCTGAAGGGCAACACTCATCCCCTGCTCCTTCTTCCCCAGGCCCTGTCCCTCCTTGAACCCATACTTCGCCATTATCTTCGCAGCAACTGAGGACGTCGCATACCCCAGCCCTCCGCCTAGACAATATTTCAAGTTAATTAACCAACAAAAAAAAAAAAGTATAAATTGATGAAATCCAAATGAAAGACTGCAAAATCAATGCATAAACCATGAATTTTCGTTTTCCCTTTTAAACAGACATCGGAATAATCATAAATTTTAATTAAAGTTAAATTTTGAATAAGTCAATTGTTAACATTACTCACCAATTTTTCAATTATTAAATTAATCATCAATTTAAATTTTCAAATTCCGCATTATTTTATCAATCAATAATTCAATTTGGAAGATTGACGATTATTTGGCTAATCGAAAAATACTTTTAAGACATTTAGAAATATTTACTCAATAGTGAATCGACAATTCCATGTTGTCAATTATTTAGTTAAGAGTCAATTGAAAAAAATTTTAATTGCCAATTATTACATTATTTTTCAAATTTCAATGAAGTAAATCTTGATTATCGTAAAATGCAACTTCTCATAATATTACAGAATTAATGATTGATGCCGACCAATGGTTTTAAATCTTCTGCACCTCAGGGAGTTAATATAGATCTTTAAATAAGGGTCACAAGGATCAGATTAAGGGTCATATGGATCATCTTAAAGGTATAAACAAGGGTCACAAGGATCAAATTAAAGGTCATATGGGTCAGATTAAGGGTCTAAAAAAGGGCCACAAAGATTAGATTAAGGATTACAAGGGTCGCAGTAAGGGTTCAAATAAGGGTTATGAGGGTAAGAAACTAAGGGTCACAAGGGTCAGAATAAGGATCACAAGAGTCAGATTAATGGTCACAAGGGTCAGATTCACGGTCATATCGGTCAGATTAAGGGTCACAAGGACCAGATTAAGGGTCCAAATAAGGGTCTACATAAGGGTCACATTAAGGGTCTAAATAAGGGTCACAGGGATCAGTTTAAGGGTCATAAGAGTCAGTTTAAGGGCCTAAAAAAGGGTCACAAAGATCAGATTAAGGATTACAAGGGTCGCAGTAAGGGTTCAAATAAGGGTTATGGGGGTAAGAAACTAGGGGTAAGAAACTAGGGGTCACAAGGGTCAGAATAAGGATCACAAGAGACAGATTAATGGTCACAAGGGTCAGATTCACGTGACCCTTCATTAATGGTCACAAGGGTCAGATTCACGGTCACATCGGTCAGATTAAGGGTCACAAGGACCAGATTAAGGGTCCAAATAAGAGTAACAAGGGCTAACCCTTCTTACCTTGTTAGCTTAAGAGTCTAAATAAGGGTCAAAGGGATCAGTTTAAGGGTCAGTTTAAGGGCCTAAAAAGGGTCACGAAGATTAGATTAAGGATTATAAGGATCACAGTAAGGGTTTAAATAAGGGTTATGGGGGTAAAAAACTAGGGGTCACAAGGGTCAGAATAAGAATCACAAGAGTCAGATTAATGGTCACAAGGGTAAGATTAAGGGTCACGAGAATCACAGTGATCAGATTAAGGATCATATGGGTCAGTTTAAGGGCCTAAAAAAGGGTCACAGGGATCAGTTTAAGGGTCAGTTTAAGGGCCTAAAAAGGGTCACGAAGATTAGATTAAGGATTATAAGGGTCACAGTAAGGGTTTAAATAAGGGTTATGGGGGTACGAAACTAGCGGTCACAAGGATCAGAATAAGAATCACAAGAGTGAGATTAATGGTCACAAGGGTAAGATTAAGGGTCACGAGAATCACAGGGATCAGATTAAGGATCATAAGGGTCAGTTTAAGGGCCTAAAAAAGGGTCACAGGGATCAGTTTAAGGGTCAGTTTAAGGGCCTAAAAAGGGTCACGATGATCAGATTAAGGATTATAAGGGTCACAGTAAGGGTTTAAATAAGGGTTATGGGGGTAAAAAACTAGGAGTCACAAGGGTCAGAATAAGAATCACAAGAGTCAGATTAATGGTCACAAGGGTAAGATTAAGGGTCACGAGAATCACAAGGATGAGATTAAGGATCATATGGGTCAGTTTAAGGGCCTAAAAAAGGGTCACAGGGATCAGATTAAGGGTCATATGGGTCAGTTTAAGGGCCTAAAAAAGGGTCACAGGGATCAGATTAAGGGTCATATGGGTCAGTTTAAGGGCCTAAAAAAGGGTCACAGGGATCAGATTAAGGGTCATATGGGTCAGTTTAAGGGCCTAAAAAAGGGTCACAGGGATCAGATTAAGGGTCATATGGGTCAGTTTAAGGGCCTAAAAAAGGGTCACAGGGATCAGATTAAGGGTCATATGGGTCAGTTTAAGGGCCTAAAAAAGGGTCACAGGGATCAGATTAAGGGTCATATGGGTCAGTTTAAGGGCCTAAAAAAGGGTCACAGGGATCAGATTAAGGGTCATATGGGTCAGTTTAAGGGCCTAAAAAAGGGTCACAGGGATCAGATTAAGGGTCATATGGGTCAGTTTAAGGGCCTAAAAAAGGGTCACAGGGATCAGATTAAGGGTCATATGGGTCAGTTTAAGGGCCTAAAAAAGGGTCACAGGGATCAGATTATGGTCTACAAGGGTCACAATAACGGTCCAAATAAGTTGTATGAGGGTAAGAAGCTGAGGGTCACAAGGGTCAGAATAAGGATCATGGAGGTCACATAGGCGTCGTATAAGGGTCATATGGGGGTTGGCGTGAAATATAAAATACCTCTTGGTGTCACTGGAGAAGACACTGGAGTAGGTGAGGACACCAGCGGCTCCGAGGGCTCCTGAAGCGACGGAGGAGGGGCTATTGCGGCCCCTCCGGTCACTCCTCGGGATGCCGTCGACCTCTCCTCGTCCCTCTCGGGGACTATCATCGTGCTGTTGGGGGTCGACGACGTCTGGGGCTCCTCGAACCTCGTCACCTCTCGCCTCCTCTTTCGCTGCTCTGCCTCCTGGTCGTACTCCCTGTCGCGGATGTCTCGGAGCTCCTTCACCACTTTGTCGTACTCGTTCGGCCACATGGGGTCGTACTCGTTGACGACGTTCCAGTCGAATTCACCGGAGGTCGCTGTGTTGTTGGGAATTGCCGTGGGGAAAATACTGTTCGAGGCGTCATCCTCACGATCGGGCTCGCGGGTCAGGGTTGTTTTTGATTTTAGGTCGATTACCGGGGGGAGGACTGCAGTCGCTTTTCGATATTGCTCTCGTTTTGGCTTGAAAATCATTTGATGTTTGACAAGTTTAACTTTTTAATTTTTTTTTATTTAATTTTTTTCATTTTTTCATTATTTAGGATCATTTTTTTATTGTATTTTTTTTTATTGAGATTATTTATTAGTGATAATTCTGCATGATGGAAGATTTTTGAGAAAATTCAATCATTTTAGAATTCAATTCTTCATTTTTTTTAAATCGGTGGATGAGTCTGAGGTCTTTTGTCTTCAGTAACGCGAGAACGGCAGAGTCGATTTTCCCGATTTTTTTCTCATTTTCGAGGTGTTTTTTCAAGCTTTAAGATGAGCTTTGAGTCATCCCAATCGGATCGTTGGGTGAGGAGATATTAACGATTAAATCAGATCAATTTTATCGTGCACTACATTACGTCAAGAGTCCAAACGGTTGTTAATCAGGGGATTATCTCGTTAATGAGTGGTTTTAGGAAAAAATTCCAAATAACATTTTTTTCAGAAAATTAAATTCTCTCCAAAAAAGTTCTTCTGACATTTTCTCCTACACCCACTCATTCCCCACATATTCCCTCCTAACCATTAACATATCTGAAATCCGAAAAGTTTCACTCGTTTCTCTATCAGACCCTGCTAACAAAATATTCTCATCTCTCCCCTTCATCACAAAAATAATTATCATTAAATTTCACCAGTAAAATCCTCAGTATTGAGTCCCCATCCATGAAAGCAGAATGAGTGTAACAGGAAAATAACAACTCAATTCTTGAAAAAAAGTTGAAAATTGTCCAAAAATATTGACGTTATGAGGCAATCCTACCTGTGTAGTGGCTGCTTTCTTCAACTGCAGCTGCGACTGCAGCAGTTTAATCCCAGAGGACCATCCTGCCACCTTGTCCGACGCTCTGTGCTTATCAAAATCATCGTACAACGACATTTCCACAATTATTCAGTCAAACACGATTACTATCACGTCACAATCATCACGAACATAACCTTTCGATACAAACACCATCCGCCATTTTGATAATCACAACAATCTCCCCTCAATCGATAACAAAATCCCGTCATTACCGACTGAAGATAAAAATCACTAAATCCGGGAGGTGGCGCCAGAGACTAAATAAACCGCTCGATTTTCGTTTTCAAAAAAAAAAAATTCATGTTTTTTTTTTTCATCATTAATTATTTGATGTTAATCACAAAAAAAATTCTAGGGAGAATGAGACGATTTGCCCGGCCCAACTCTAAATTTCATTCTCCATTCATACATTAAACATAAATATAAACTCATGAAAGAAATACACATCCGCAATTTCCTGATGTATCTCAAGATAAGCCCTCCTCACTCGGTTCCTCATCATCATCAAAGGAAAAAAAATATATATATTCCAAGCACTTCTCTTCAATTATCCCTCCACCGGCTTCAACTTCAACCGTTCATTCGTATATTTTTTTCATCCTTTTTTCCCGTACAAAACTTGGAAAAGCGGAAATGTAATGGGTTTGCGTCACAATCAAAGGCGCCGCCGGTGAGTTTATTTATTAATAGGAGAAGACCGAAAGATGTTGGGGAGTGGCATGTAGAATGAGAGAGGAAAGGAGGACGAGAGAATTTGTAAGTATCATCCTACACAATAATTCCGTTCTCTCACCTGACTTTATATTTTTTTCTCCGAAAGGANGAAAAAAAAAAAAAAATCAACATGCCCCGTCTACACCCCCCCCCCCTAATTATCCAATTTTCAACTTTCCGCGGATGAAAAAAAAAAATTTAAAACAATAATAAATCCGCAATAACAGTAAAAATAGCCCTACATAATAATTGAATTTGTCGCAATCGTCACCCCCATCTAATTCCCCCCCACCTTCACCGCAAAAATAATAAAAAATCCCTAAATGATCATTAATTCCGGACAATCCATCATCCTAATAAAAAAAAACCCTATATTTCCCCCATAAAAGACAGACGTTTCGCTCGCGTTAACGTCATTCTTTTTACTCGTATTCGTATTTTCATCCTCTCTTTGCCCGTTAGTACCACTCTTTTGCCGAGCAGCTGGGATTCTCTGTTTTTCCTTCACCTCCCCCTCGCCCCCGGCCGCCCCCCCCCCTTTTTGCCTTTTTAATTTTTTTAACCACGGTGAATTTCATGCCGCGTAGTTGTCCCTCATGTTATCTCTCTCCTTTCACAAAACCCGTGAGTAATGTTATCTCCTTTTTCCCCGGGGTTTCTCTCGCGCGGCAGCAAAACGACGGCAGGAGGAGGTAGATGATGGAGGGGGTTAGGGGGGGAGGGCGCAGGGGGAGGGGTAGAGGGCTTGGACGAGCGCTTTGTCGGCGCCCGCGGCTCAGATCAAACGTGCCGACGTACTCCCTCTCCGTCTCACTTTTTTTTGCGCTTCCTCTCTCTCTCTCTCTATTTTTCTCAACCCCCCCTCTTCGCCGGCCCCCTCAAACGACTCAACAGCCCCCCTCCCCCACCCCCCACCAGGGGCCCCACCGCCGCGATTTAAAAAAGTGTAGACGCCCCTTTCCGGCAAACCGCACAACACTCTGTACTCTGCTGACTGCGAGAGAGCGCCTCACCAGGGGGAACTGAGGCTCGAAAAAACCCGATGCACCGAATGCTGCAGTTGTCTGTGTGTTGGTAACCCCGTGGTGAGCACGGCCTCGCCGGTAAAACTGTATTATAGGCCATATCCTATATTCTGTCCTACGGAACGGCCCACAACAACACCAGGCGTAGTCGTTGGGCCCTGGCCTGGGGCCCCTTCGAGGGTTTTTTTTTTAAGGGGGGAGGGGGCTTTTTGTTTTGATCTGGAGATTTGGGGAGGGGGGTTGTTGTTTTTGCTTGGGTCAGGGTGTGGTGGGGATTTTTGGTCGTATTGTTGCAAACTTGGGAGTTGGCTCTACTACGTGAGACCAATTTTCGAATTTTTCGAATGGATTTTAGGTTTTGCGTTGTTTTTAGGGTTCTAGGGATTTTTCGGACTTTCTGCTTGGATCGGCTACGAAACCAACCGGCAAAAACGGTTTTGTTTTTGTTGGTTTATCGGATTTTTTTTCTGGGAAAGAGTTTCCTTGGAATTTTTGATAAGATTGTTACAAACTTGGGAGTTGTTTATTCGGGCCTTAGGGTTTTTTTCTAGGGGGAAAGTCTTCATATGGGGATTCATGATAGAACTTTTTGGAGTGCTTTAGACGTTCCTCGGACATGAGATCCATTTTCCAATTTTTCGGATGGATTTTCTGTTTTTTATTCTGTTTAGAGTTTTAGGGATTTTTTGAACTTTATTTGAGCTCTCTAGGGATTTTTTTAGGAGACGCGTTTCCCTATGGGGATTTTTATTATTAATGTTACAAGCTTGTGAGTTGTTTCTCATAAACAACTTCTGATCCCCAATTTTTCGGTTGAATTATATATTTTTCGTTGTCTTCAGTGCTCTAACAATTCCGCAGACTCTCTATTTGGGTCCTCTTAGAAAGTTTCTCTAGGGAAAGCGTTTCCTTCTAGGGATTTTTGATGGGATTGTTACAAGCTTGGAAATTAAATGCCCACAACTGCATCCCTTTCTAGAAACTCACCGGAGTCTTCTTGACTCGACGTCAATTTTTTTAATTTATGCATTTCCCGAGCCATTTTAATTCCTGATTATTTTCCATATACCGCTTTCGGTAGCCTCTTGAGGCGGGTACTCCCTCGTGACCGCCATTCCACTTAGTGACCACACTCAGTGCTGCTTAGCTTTCCATAACTAAAACGGGTAATTCGGAATTATCCTCATCCTATTCAGGATTGAGAGCCGCCGCACAATGGATCGTATGACGAACAACAAATTCGTATTAGGGACGGGGCAGATGCCTTCAAGCGTTCATCAAACAGTAAAAACTGAATATTCCTAACGTTCATGACTAGAGGGAATGACAAATACCAGTCTGTTGATAGTGTGGCGTGCCAGATATTAAACGTTTTATGAACTTGATAATGTGGTTACAGCTCCCGACATTGAATTTTTAGAAAATAATATGACTCTGTACTTGATTGTCAAGAACCCTGACAATAACCTGTTCTCTCCACATTTCCCATGACCCTACTCCCTCAATATTCCTATCATTCTTTCTCCCTCATTATATTTTCGAATCTACATGCGTCCTAGTCCTAAATTAAATTTGAAATAAAAAAGTTGAACAATTTCGTACAGATTCTTCCGTAAATATCTCTGCTATTAATAGGTTTAGGGGAAAATAGTAAAGTACCTTTTTTGCAGAGGATAAAATTCCCCGCAAAAAAGTCTAGTGACAAATTCCCCTGAACCCGTTCCTACGGAAGATATTCCCAGAAGAACCAGAACATTCTCTCATCCTTCTGGAACTATCCGGCAGTTTCTGCTCTCCTCCTCTGCCTCTTCAACTGCTCTCCAGTTATGACTGGATCTTCGACGGGTAAATGACTCTTCGTCATTGTTCGCCCTTTCATTCATTCAAAAAAGATGGGATAACCTCCAAATAACCAACAAAGGCCCATTTAACCTTTGAATAACAACAGAAATCTGCCGATTTCGGGCGATTATCTCCCCCACTCCAGTCGTCCATCACCTCACGTATCAAAACACATTGTCAATGGACATCTAGGGTCACCCCAACAGACCCTAACCTCAAAACTCTACTTTACCGATCGCAAAAACCTTAAGACGTTGCTTTCGCTCTCAGCATTCACCGGCTGCAATATTTCCCCTTTTTAGGACTTTTGATTCGTCTTTTTATCTCATTGCCCCCCTGAATTCACTCAAAAAAGATGGGATAACCTCCAAATAACCAACAAAGGCCCATTTAACCTTTGAATAACAACAGAAATCTGCCGATTTCGGGCGATTATCTCCCCCCCTCCAGTCGTCCATCACCTCACGTGTCAAAACACATTGTCAATGGACATCTAGGGTCACCCCAACAGACCCTAACCTCAAAACTCTACTTTACCGATCGCAAAAACCTTAAGACGTTGCTTTCGCTCTCAGCATTCACCGGCTGCAATATTTCCCCTTTTTAGGACTTTTGATTCGTCTTTTTATCTCATTGCCCCCCTGAATTCACTCAAAAAAGATGGGATAACCTCCAAATAACCAACAAAGGCCCATTTAACCTTTGAATAACAACAGAAATCTGCCGATTTCGGGCGATTATCTCCCCCCCTCCAGTCGTCCATCACCTCACGTGTCAAAACACATTGTCAATGGACATCTAGGGTCACCCCAACAGACCCTAACCTCAAAACTCTACTTTACCGATCGCAAAAACCTTAAGACGTTGTTTTCGCTCTCAGCATTCACCGGCTATAATATTTCTCCAACTTTTTAGGACTTTTGATTCTTCTTTTTATCTCATTGTCTTCTCTCCTCCCCTCAGCCACGTATTCACCCCACCCCCCTCTGCCGCCCCTCTACAACCAATTCGTCTCACTCCGTCTTTCCGCATATTCGCTCCCACCCCGGGGTTCGTCTCACTCTAGCTTCAAAAAAAGCGAGACTCGACGCCGACTTTCCGACAAAGGAATAAAGGAAAAGAAACAACTAGCTACGGGTATAGGGANTCAAAACACATTGTCAATGGACATCTAGGGTCACCCCAACAGACCCTAACCTCAAAACTCTACTTTACCGATCGCAAAAACCTTAAGACGTTGCTTTCGCTCTCAGCATTCACCGGCTGCAATATTTCCCCAACTTTTTAGGACTTTTGATTCGTCTTTTTATCTCATTGCCCCCCTGAATTCACTCAAAAAAGATGGGATAACCTCCAAATAACCAAAAAAGTTCCATTTAACCTTTGAATAACGACAGAAATCTGCCGATTTCGGGCGATTATCTCCCCCCCTCTAGTCGTCCATCACCTCACGTGTCAAAACACATTGTCAATGGAGATCTAGGGTCACCCCAACAGACCCTAACCTCAAAACTCTACTTTACCGATCGCAAAAACCTTAAGACGTTGTTTTCGCTCTCAGCATTCACCGGCTATAATATTTCTCCAACTTTTTAGGACTTTTGATTCTTCTTTTTATCTCATTGTCTTCTCTCCTCCCCTCAGCCACGTATTCACCCCACCCCCCTCTGCCGCCCCTCTACGACCAATTCGTCTCACTCCGTCTTTCCGCATATTCGCTCCCACCCCGGGGTTCGTCTCACTCTAGCTTCAAAAAAAGCGAGACTCGACGCCGACTTTCCGACAAAGGAATAAAGGAAAAGAAACAACTAGCTACGGGTATAGGGAGAGGATGGCATGGGGCAAGAGAGCCTCCACGGTATGGCTGCCTCGAGACTCCAGGCCTTCTCTTCGCGTTTTATCTTCTACTTCTCTCTCTTTCTCCCATTTGGATGGAAGGGAATGGGCGCTTACCGCACCAGTGGCGTAGTCGCATGTGGAGTTGTTGTTTTTCAACGTAAACATCACTGAACTCTTCATTATTATTCATTTTTAATGGGTAAAAATCATTATTAAGAATAAAACACGTAAACAAAAAAAAATTGACTCAATTTTTTTTAGATTTTGAATTTTAAAAAATTGTATATTTCAGGACCAGTGCCATGGGGTTTTTTATCTCCATAGAGTTGGCCAACAGCACGAATTAAAAAACCCCATGTCACCAGGCATGAACGACATCTCCCCCTAGTGATTTTCACTTTTACAAATTTGCAGAAGTGCAAAGTACTGAAAAAATTTCTTCCCTGAAAAAAAAAATTATAAATTCCACAATAAAAAGAAAGAAGAATGTATTGTTTTCAGCAAACTAATTCTTCTTAAATCCCACACATGTAAATTTTCCACAATCTCAAAAATATCGAAACCCCGATGAATTTTCCCCTCCCCCTTAAAGCCCCTTATCAACGCAACATTCATTTATAGGAGCCAGAAATGCTATAGGGTTTTTTATCCCCGTGGAGTTGGCCAACAGGACAAGTAAAGAAACCCCATGTCACCAGTCGTGAACGCCATCTCCCCCTAGTGATTTTCACTTTTACAAATTTGTAGAACTGGAAAGTACTGAAAGAATTTCTTCCCTGAAAAAAAATTATAAATTCCACAATAGAAAGAAAGAAGAATGTATTGTTTTCAGCAAACTAATTCTTCTTAAATCCCACACATGTAAATTTTCCACAATCTCAAAAATATCGACACCCCGATGAATTTTCCCCTCCCCCTTAAAGCCCCTTATCAACGCAACATTCATTTATAGGAACCAGAAATGCTATAGGGTTTTTTATCCCCGTGGAGTTGGCCAACAGGACAAGTAAAAAAACCCCATGTCACCAGTCGTGAACGCCATCTCCCCCTAGTGATTTTCACTTTTACAAATTTGTAGAAGTGGAAAGTACTGAAAGAATTTCTTCCCTGAAAAAAAATTATAAATTCCACAATAGAAAGAAAGAAGAATGTATTGTTTTCAGCAAACTAATTCTTCTTAAATCCCACACATGTAAATTTTCCACAATCTCAAAAATATCGAAACCCCGATGAATTTTCCCCTCCCCCTTAAAGCCCCTTATCAACGCAACATTCATTTATAGGAGCCAGAAATGCTATAGGGTTTTTTTATCCCCGTGGAGTTGGCCAACAGGACAAGTAAAAAAACCCCATGTCACCAGTCGTGAACGCCAACTCCCCCTAGTGATTTTCACTTTTACAAATTTGTAGAAGTGGAAAGTACTGAAAAAATTTTTTCCCTGAAAAAAAAAATCTGCAATAAAAAAAAAGAATGTATTGTTTCAGCAAACTAATTCCCTTAAGTCCCACGAATGTAAATTCCCCACAATCTCAAAAATGTTAAAACCCCGAAGAATCCCCGCCTCCCCCTTAAAGCCCCTTATCGCCACAACATTTCATTCATACCTCGGGTCCAGAAATTGCCGACGCCCGTGTATTCCTCAGAAAACACCGCTAGATAATAGCCCGGGGTACAGTCCCCACAAACAATCCCATCTATTTCCACATTTGCAATCCCCCCACCTGCCCCCCTTTTAAAAAACACAAAAGCAGAATTAAAAAAAAAAAACAAGAGCTCAAATTAATTGTTACCCAACGCTATAAAAAATCCAACAAAAAATCTCATGTAAAAAAAAAACAATAATGCTCCGGGAGTATTAAGAGAGTGACATGGTCGGCTTCCCTTTGATGTTGGGGGCACCGACACACAAACGTTTTCATCTCTCTTATTCTCCTCTCGCTCTCTCTCTCTCTCTTGAAATTCGTCGAGGACCAATGGCACATTTTCGAGTTGATTGAGAAAACTATTTTGTGCCGACAGAGGATCAAGGGGGGAGTGTCTCATGACCCCCCTCCAGCCCCCCCTCTCCTCCTAGTTTTATTACATCGCACATACATGGCAAAACTCTGGATTTTACATCCACTCGTTAAAATTTAACTAGCCCTCAGTACTTTGATACGCGCTTGCGCGACTTTCCACCGAAATGTTAGGATAGTCAGTGCTTTCACTACTGCGTTTTGAGTGAAACAACGTTATGAGGTACAACACAGCATTGCGAAAGACGGGAAATGTGTTTGTCAGGCGCGTAATGGGTTTTAAACGTGCCTCAATTTGAATTCGATGGGTTTCCGCGGGCTTTTCTGGGGGATTAAATGGCGGAAAGGTTGGGTTAGGGCGGCGGGACACGGGGGTCACTTGTCTAGGGAAATTTTGCGGTTTTTGAGGGGCGAGAGGGGAGGGAGAAGGGCTGGGTGGGGGAGGGGCGGGGCCCTGAGGGATTGAGACGGCACTGCGGGGTTAGGGTGGGGCGGGCAGGAGCGGGAATACGGGGAACGTGGTTTAGGCGAGGACGATCTCTCGTGGACTGGTAGTCAAACGACGGGCGCTGATGTGGACGGACCGCTGCATTGAAAATAAAGGCTTTTGTATTTTTCAAAGGTTTTCACGACTTTTGTCGGGCTCTAGGAAATTATCCCCGGAACTGGAGATTTTGGGAGTGAATTTGTCCGGGAAAACGCGATTACCTCGGGATTAATAATTACTTCCCCACGGAAAAAACGGAAAAACTGCAATATCCCGAGGAAAAAAAAGTTCTATTTTTTTTCATCAGTTCGAAAAAGTGATTTTACGGAATTGAAAAATTGAAGGAAAAATATTTTTCATCATTTTTGAGGAAAAAATATTGAAGTTGTGGTGAGTGAATATTTTCCGTGTGATAAAAAAAAAGTGATACATAAAGTGATGAAAATCCCTATGGATTAACGAGAGGAGAAAAAATACAATTTTCTTTCTGTGTAAACACGAGGATCACAGTGGAAAGCCTGCGTGTCATTACGCATGAGGGTCCCATGGCTACCGGATTGGTGAAGTGGTGGCGAGCAAGATTCCTCGCTGGGTACAAGCCCTTTTCCGGTAATTTAATCCCCATAAAATAATTTAATTTAAGGGAGTTTATTATGAATGGTTTTTTTTTAATAATTGGAAAGGGCGGTGGTGGGGGTATTTGGGGGACAATGGTCGCTGGTTCGATGGTGTTTTTGTACTGTTGACCCGCAATACGATCGATTGGGGTCGTTCAGAGACCCCAAATGTCGACAGATGCGACGAAAATTCAATTCTTTTTTTGATTTTTTACAGTCATTTTCCGCTCATTTTTACATTCTTCACGGTTACGTGTTTATTTTTTATTCTTGAATGATTAATTTGGGTCATTGAGGCGGTTTGATTGATGGAAATGTAGTGAAAAATTATTTTTCATTGTTTTTGGGAGTCTTTTTTTGTTATTTTTAGGTTTTCAAACGGTTTTGCACGATCATTTCGATGATTTCCCGGGTGATTATCGATCAGTCTGGGGTTTTTTAATTTGTGATGATGATTGGGGTCATCGAAACCCCTTACATGCCCGTAGATGACTGGAAAAATCATTTTTCAAGTCTTTTTTCGGTCATTTTTGGGTTTTTAACGGTTTTTTCACGATCACATCAATAAAATTATCGATGATGATCGATCAAAATCATTGTTTATGTTCTCAGATGATGATTTGGGTCACCGATTCATCCCAAAATTTCGACACATGCCTCAAAACATAGTTTTTAAAGTCGTTTTTCGCATATTTTCAAGTGTTTAAGCGTTTGTTCACGATCAGACCACGGAAATAAAAGATACCTATCGATCTGCGATATTGTTTGTATGATTAGAAGATCATGTGAGTGATGAAAAGAGCCCGAAGGCTGACATATGCCTCATAAAATCATTTTCCAATCATTTTTCGACGTTTGAAAGATGTCTTATGATGATTTTGATGGCTCAAAATCGATAATTGATTGATCGTTTCCATTGTTTATACTCTCACATGATGACCAAGGTCATCGAAGCACTTCAACGGCCCAAAAAAAATCATTAATTATTATTTTCTCGGTCATTTTTACTTGATTTCTCAGAAATTTTTGTTAAATTTTTCGTCTTTCAACCGATTTTCCCCGATTCCATCGATAATGTATCAATCCCCATCATGGATTTCAATGATTTCACTCTTCCAAGATCATTAGAATTATCAAAGCACCCCAACCTTTTTCAAAAAATCATTCATCATCATTTTGACAGCATCATCTCCTCAATTTTACTTCATTTCTGCCGAAAATTTTCAATTTTCAACCGATTTTCAACCACTCTACCCATAATTTATGAATCACTCTCATTGATTTCAATTTCCCAAGATCATTGAAAGTGGGACATCATCATTGACACATTTAACTGCCTCGAAATATCACTCATCATTAATTCTCCTAAAATTTCATCTTATTTTTCCTAAATTTTCTTTTTCAACGACAAATTATCACTCTCCGCCATTGATTTTACCCTTCCACGATCATCAAGATCATCAACGCACCCCAACCTCCGTCCAAAAATCATTCATCATAATTTCCCCCGAATCATCTTCTTAATTTCACTTCATTTCTCTCATAAATTTAACTTCGCCTAAAAATTTATCTCATTTTTCCCGAAATTTCTCGCCTCTCAACCGATTTTCCTCAACGAATTATCAATCCCCCCTCATTGATTTCAATTTTCCAAAATCATTGAAAGAGTAAAATCATTATTGACACCCCCAATCATTAATTCCTCATTAATTCTCCTAAAATTTCATTTTATTTTTCCTAAACTTCCTTCTTCAACGACGAATTATCACTCTCCGCCATTTTACCCTTCCACGATCAACAAGATCATCAACGCACCCCAACCTCCTTCAAAAAATCATTCATCATAATTTCCCCCGAATCATCTTCTCAATTTTACTTCATTTCTCCCATAAATTTAACTTCGCCTAAAAATTTATCTCATTTTTTCCGAAATTTCTCGCCTCTCAACCGATTTTCCCCGACGAATTATCAATCCCCCCTCGTTGATTTCAATTTTCCAAAATCATTGAAAGAGTAAAATCATTATTGACACCCCCAATCATTAATTCCTCATTAATTCTCCTAAAATTTCATTTTATTTTTCCTAAACTTCCTTCTTCAACGACGAATTATCACTCTCCGCCATTTTACCCTTCCACGATCAACAAGATCATCAACGCACCCCAACCTCCTTCAAAAAATCATTCATCATAATTTCCCCCGAATCATCTTCTCAATTTTACTTCATTTCTCCCATAAATTTAACTTCGCCTAAAAATTTATCTCATTTTTTCCGAAATTTCTCGCCTCTCAACCGATTTTCCCCAACGAATTATCAATCCCCCCTCGTTGATTTCAATTTTCCAAAATCATTGAAAGAGTAAAATCATTATTGACACCCCCAATCATTAATTCCTCATTAATTCTCCTAAAATTTCATTTTATTTTTCCTAAACTTCCTTCTTCAACGACGAATTATCACTCTCCGCCATTTTACCCTTCCACGATCAACAAGATCATCAACGCACCCCAACCTCCTTCAAAAAATCATTCATCATAATTTCCCCCGAATCATCTTCTCAATTTTACTTCATTTCTCCCATAAATTTAACTTCGCCTAAAAATTTATCTCATTTTTTTCGAAATTTCTCGCCTCTCAACCGATTTTCCCCGACGAATTATCAATCCCCCCTCGTTGATTTCAATTTTCCAAAATCATTGAAAGAGTAAAATCATTATTGACACCCCCAATCATTAATTCCTCATTAATTCTCCTAAAATTTCATTTTATTTTTCCTAAACTTCCTTCTTCAACGACGAATTATCACTCTCCGCCATTTTACCCTTCCACGATCAACAAGATCATCAACGCACCCCAACCTCCTTCAAAAAATCATTCATCATAATTTCCCCCGAATCATCTTCTCAATTTTACTTCATTTCTCCCATAAATTTAACTTCGCCTAAAAATTTATCTCATTTTTTCCGAAATTTCTCGCCTCTCAACCGATTTTCCCCGACGAATTATCAATCCCCCCTCGTTGATTTCAATTTTCCAAAATCATTGAAAGAGTAAAATCATTATTGACACCCCCAATCATTAATTCCTCATTAATTCTCCTAAAATTTCATTTTATTTTTCCTAAACTTCCTTCTTCAACGACGAATTATCACTCTCCGCCATTTTACCCTTCCACGATCAACAAGATCATCAACGCACCCCAACCTCCTTCAAAAAATCATTCATCATAATTTCCCCCCAATCATCTTCTCAATTTGACTTCATTTCTCCCATAAATTTAACTTCGCCTAAAAATTTATCTCATTTTTCCCGAAATTTCTCGCCTCTCAACCGATTTTCCCCGACGAATTATCATTCCCCCTCATTGTTTTTACCCACCCATGATGATTGCAATGATCCTCGAGGAATGAGAGCACGGCATTCCGGTTGATCGTTCTCCAGGAATTCCTGTTTCTTCGATCACCAGATGGTGAACGTCTATAAACCACTCCGGATGTCGACTCGACTTTCATCACCGTCTCCACTATTTTTTCAAGAATCATTTTTTCCACTCATTTCCTACGATCGTTTCAGCACTCCGAGTCTCCATAATTATCGAATAAAAAAGAAACAAAAGCCACGAGAACATTTTAGGCCCGTGTTTGAATAAAACCCGAGGAAAATCGGCGGAAGATCAAAGGATTCTCTCGGATTTTATTCACTCATTTAATTAGTTTCTCTCGTAACTCCGAAAGCTCTTGACTTTGTTTATGCCGTCTTATTTCGATATGAGGGTTATTTTTATTTTTCAAGTCGTCGAGCGAATGATTAAAGAACGGGAGATAAAAGTACTTTTACGTTGAAACAATTTTTTTTCTCTTTCTCTTTTATTTCTCTTTGTAAATGGAGTTTATCCCCCATTTTTTTCCACTTCACGTCGTCACTCTCATGTGAAAACAAGAGGGTGGTTTAGTGACTTCAGTTTCTGGAGAGTAATGGGACACTCTTCGCAACCCCTGGGGTGTAATTGAGGTGGGGGGGGGGGGAAATGGGGGATGAGGGGTTTATTTGAGGTTTAAGGCTCTTTCATCAATTTTTCTCGGGGTTTTATTCTTTTTTTCAGTCAATTTTTCACTTTGTTTCGTTAATTTTTTTATTTCATTTCTCGTTAGTATGAGGAATTGCTTATTTTATAAATGGATAATTCTTGAATTTTTTTGGTTAAACTATTAAATTGTCTTTTTCAGCAATTTCTTTCTCTTTTTATTTTTTTTTATTCAATTTTTCTTCTTTTTTTAAAGTTATCTTCATTGATGATAATTTGTTATTTTTATCACTTGTCCGGAAAATGAAATTTTACGCACGCTTCGCGCAAAATCCCACTTTCCCATTCGTGGGAAAACGAATCCCTTTTCCTTGACCCTTTGGAGGATCAAAATTTTTTTTTTATACCTCTCACGGGTCAAAAAACGTTTTTGTGATATCTACCTGACAAGTGCACTTTTCGAAACAGTTTAGTCTCATTTGTTAAATAGATAATTCTTTAGACTTTTGGTTAAACTAGAATATTAAATGGTCTTTTCCATCAATTTCTTTCTCTTCTTAATTTTCTTTTCATTCAATTTTTCGTTTTTTTTTGGAAAGTCATCTTCATTGATGATAATTTGCTATTTTTAGCACTTGTCCGTAAAATGAAATGTTACGCACGCTTCGCATGCGCAAAATCCCATTTTCCCCCTCGTGGGAAAAGTTCTTTGACCATTTGGAGAATCAAGTTTTTTTTTGATACCTCCCACGGGACAAAAAACATTTTTTTGATATCTACCTGACAAGTGCACTTTTCGAAATAGTTTAATCTCATTTTTAAAATAGATAATTCTTTAGACTTTTGGCTAAACTAGAATATAAAATTCTTAATTTTTTTTTTCATTCAATTTTTTTTTTTTTTGAAAAGTCATCATCATTGATGATAATGTGTTATTTTCATCACGCTGTGCGAAAAAGTAACTTTTTAGGCACGCTTCGCGGGGGAGGTTTATAGCACGAGCCGAAGGCGAGTCTATAAACCTCCCACGAGCCAAAAAACTCTTTTCCGCACTCGTAACGAAATATACTATTTTAGTACTTGTACGCAAAATTCCATTTTCCACAAATTGTGATGAAAAGTAGAATTCAACACTCGGGGGACAAGTGTTCTTTGATACGAGTGCACAAATAGTGTATTTCGACACTAGGCGAATATGAGGTATAAAAATTCTCACGGCCGTGTGTCGAACAGAATTTTACGCACTCGCATCAAAATATACTATTTTCTTTCAATACCTTTTTATAATTTCTTCCATATGAGGAACCTTTTTGACCAGGACAATTCTCTCAATTTTTCTTCAAATCAGAATCTCAAATTCTTTCCCATCAATTCCTTTCTCCTCAATTATCATTATCTTTTTTCATTCACATGAGGAATTTCTTTGATACTAAATACATAATTCTTCAAACTTTTACTTAAATTAGAATCTCAAATTCTTCTCCATAAATTTCTTTTCCCCATAAATTTCGTTTTATCATTCAATTTTTCTTTCCGTTCGAAAAATTGTCTTCATCAACGGAATAATAGTCTCAATTAGTATTCTGCGATAATAAATCAGTCTCTCCCCCTCATTTTTCATGTTCCTCTATTTAAATTTCTTCGTATCACTCATTCATTCATATCACACGCAGTTGAGAATAACAGTTTTTTACTCAGACTATTGTCACAACTTTTGTTTACGTTTGACAGTGAACACGCCTGTGTGTTTACGCTGTGTAGTGTCTCAACTGCACTTACTTCCTCTCTTTGCCAGTGTTATTTATCCGGTTTTGTCTGTTCGTTTAGCTCTCCCCCTCGTCTCTCCTTCGCACTTGGGAAGCCACTGGCATTCCTACTAGTCAATGAACTGTGGTGGAATATACACTTCCGTGAACTGGCACGACTCGGCGGCGGTACCAGTCCGTTATCTTTTTACTTTGGGGGGGGGGGGGGGNGGGGGGGGGGGGGGGGGGGGGGTCATTTTTGGTGTTGGTGACTTTTCATTCGTTGAACACTTCCGGTTCGAGGGAGTGGTCGTAAGCCCGTTTTGCCCCGATCTTCCGAAGACAGTGAAGGGATTTTTTTTATTGTAATTATTTCAGTGCTTTTTTGGACACAAAAGCAGTTTATTTATTTATTCATGGTTTTTTGAAAATTTTTTGAACTTCTGACCCTCAATGTTTAGGATTCAGGTTAAGGGGAGACTATTGTAGGTTTAAAAGTCGTGGGTTATTGGAGTGAGATTTTCATACGTGGAAGATCGATTATATAGATATGAAAATGAATAATTAGTGCAGAAAAATTTTTTTTTATTGTTCGTTTGCCCGAAAACGCTTAAAATGCCAAAAACAGTCCAGGGCCTCAAATTTTTGAGCTACGAATGATTTTTTTTCAAAATTTTTGGAAAAATATGTGGAATAATAATTACGAGCTAGTTTTTTTTTAATGCACCTCTTACATGGCTAAATTTGCTTTTTTGGTATTTTTTTACACAAATAGTGAATTTTTTTATATGAAAAAAAAAGAAATCAGCTGTGTAGGAGTCGAATTCCAAAAAATGGCTCGTAATTGTTGTTCCACACATTTTTCCGAAAATTTTGAAAAAAAAAAATCTTTTGTAGCTCAAAAATTGGAGGCCCTGGACTGTTTTTTGCATTTAAACAGTTTTCGGGCAAACGAACAATAAAAAAGATTTTTTTGCACTAATTTTTTTTTGCACAATGAAAAGTCTCACTCCAATAACCCACGACTTTTAAAACTCACAGTAGTCTCCCCTTAAGAAAAGTTAATTTAAAAAGGTAAAAAAGAGTTTTAAAAAATTGCTCAAGTACTTGGATGTGCAAGGATTATTTCAAAATAGGATTGTTTTTAAATGTTTTCAAAATTGTTTAAATGTTCACATTCAGATCCTTTAACTTTGGGTTAAAAAGAGTCTAAATTGACCCTTTCAATACTGAAAAGAATTTTCAAAAAAACAGACCTAATGCTCGGATATATTTATGGACTAAAATAGGATTTTTTAAAAGGGTTTTTAAATGTTTTTAAATCTTCCGTAAAAATGTAAAACGAAGATTGATATTCAGACTCAAAATTTAAACTTCAGCTTAAAAAATGTTAATGCAAAAATGTTAAATAAGATTATAAAAAAATTGTTCAAGTACTTGAACATCCTCAAAGAAATCTACAGCCATGACAATCGAAATTTGTCGTAATTAATAATAATAATAATAATAATAATAATAACAATAATAATAAATTAATTGTTAATTTTTTAATTCTTGAGAAATATTTTAAAAATTTGAAAAACTATTTTGGAATAGTCCTCAAGGGTTTTTAAATTTTCAAAAATCTCCCCTAACAATTAAAAATGACGATTTAAATTCAGACCCTCAAATATTAAACTTTACGTTAAAAAATGTCAATTCAAGTGTTAAAAAAGATTTTAAAAAAATTGTTCAAGTACTTGAACATCCTCAAAGAAATCCACAGCCATGACAATCGAAATTTGTCGTAATTAATAATAATAATAATAATAACAATAATAATAAATTAATTGTTAATTTCAAATTCTTGAGAAATATTTTAAAAATCTGAAAAACTATTTTGGAATAGTCATCAAGGGTTTTTAAATTAAAAAAAATCTCCCCTAACAATTAAAAACGACGATTTAAATTCAGACCCTCAAATATTAAACTTTACGTTAAAAAATGTTAATTCAAATGTTAAAAAAGATTATAAAAAAATTGTTCAAGTACTTGAACATCCTCAAAGAAATCTACAGCCATGACAATCGAAATTTGTCGTAATTAATAATAATAATAATAACAATAATAATAAATTAATTGTTAATTTTTTAATTCTTGAGAAATATTTTAAAAATTTGAAAAACTATTTTGGAATAGTCCTCAAGGGTTTTTAAATTTTCAAAAATCTCCCCTAACAATTAAAAATGACGATTTAAATTCAGACCCTCAAATATTAAACTTTACGTTAAAAAATGTCAATTCAAGTGTTAAAAAAGATTTTAAAAAAATTGTTCAAGTACTTGAACATCCTCAAAGAAATCCACAGCCATGACAATCGAAATTTGTCGTAATTAATAATAATAATAATAACAATAATAATAAACTAATTGTTAATTTCAAATTCTTGAGAAATATTTTAAAAATTTGAAAAACTATTTTGGAATAGTCCTCAAGGGTTTTTAAATTTTAAAAAATCTCCCCTAACAATTAAAAATGACGATTTAAATTCAGACCCTCAAATATTAAACTTTACGTTAAAAAATGTTAATTCAAATGTTAAAAAAAATTATAGAAAAATTGTTCAAGTACTTGAACATCCTCAGAGAAATCTACAGCCATGACAATCGAAATTTGTCGTAATTAATAATAATAATAATAACAATAATAATAAATTAATTGTTAATTTTTTAATTCTTGAGAAATATTTTAAAAATTTGAAAAACTATTTTGGAATAGTCCTCAAGGGTTTTTAAATTTTCAAAAATCTCCCCTAACAATTAAAAATGACGATTTAAATTCAGACCCTCAAATATTAAACTTTACGTTAAAAAATGTCAATTCAAGTGTTAAAAAAGATTTTTAAAAAATTGTTCAAGTACTTGAATATCCTCAAAGAAATCCACAGCCATGACAATCGAAATTGGTCGTAATTAACCGGAATTCCTGGAATAGTCTTCAGTTAAAACCGAAATAGGGGGGGGGG
>NW_021680433.1:1100013-1101571 GCF_001412515.2 Diachasma alloeum
GTGAAGCCCAGGGGGGGGACCTCCTCGAAATTCCGGTCCCTTTCAAAATACTCCGGCAAACAAGCCGACCCAGTCGACGACTGTCGCCGCACCTTTTTTCTTTCTTCATCTTTTTTTCTCGTTATTTCCTCCTTTTCCCATTTCTCGTCTCTTTTTCACTCGGACAATTTCCCCTGCGCCTCTCTCACCTGCGCCGCAGCCGTTCTGGGGGGGCTTTCGGAGGTTCTGTCTCGCTTTCAAAAACCATAAATCCCCCGGGGGGGGAACTTTTCGGAAAGCGAAGGTATTATTGGGAATTGGAGAAATATCACCCCCGCAGTTGGGGATAACGAGGAAATTTTGGGAGGGGGAGATTATTGATCGAGAATGGATTGGTTGGTTGGAGGGGCGGGGAGAGGGAGGGGAGGGGAACATGTGTTTCGAGTTATCGAAGAGGTTTTGATGGGAATTTGGCGTTTTGGGGGAGGGGGATGATTAATGTGATTGGACGATTGTTTTTGAGTGAGAAAAAAGTTGAAGAGAATTTTTCGATTTTGGTTTTCATTTGGTCAAATTTACCACATGCAAAAATTATGAATTCTTGTTTCTCAGATTTTCATACATTAATTCTAAACTCTCATAAAATTCATGAAAATTCTTTGAAGATCTACGGTTATCTGGAAAACTGAAATTTTCCGGAGAAGTCAAGAAATTTTTTCAGTTTTCTAGGAAATCAATTCACCTTTCCCTCATTTTTCAAAAATTACAGATTTTAATCAGACATATAATATATAATATATAATATATAATATATAATAACATTTATAAACCAGAACAATAATAATTTATGTACCAGAAATTTAAAATGAAGAAATGGCTAGGAGCCGGCTAGCTCAGTTGAGAAAGCAACCGATGGCCTTTTTTTAAACAATAAAGCAATTCCTTCTAAAAATTTTTTTTGGGCACATTAAATAAAAAAAAAATTATATAGTGTTTATCCAACGATACGTCTAATTAATAAACATTAATAGAATTTTTTTTGGTAATATAAAATCTATAGAACTAACTATTATGATATTGTCTAAACTTGAGAGCCGCTAATTGGCCATTAGTTTATATACAAAATGTATTATTTTACATCAAATTTTTTTAGACTAGTTTTTATAAATGTAAATATGTGAATAATTCTGTTGACTGAATAAAAAAATTAATTTTAAAAATTAAAAAATAAAAAGAAAGCACCCGATGCATAATCGGAAGGTCCCGCATTCAAATCCCGGTCTGGACTGTCCATTTCAGTAAAAATTTTCTCGTTATTCATATTCAGGATAATCCTGGTTCCCCTCCTACTTCATCCAAATCCCATCCACTCATTTCCTGTGACGTCACAAAGATGTGGAACGCTATATAAATTTTCTTCTTGATATAAGATATATATAACTATATTAATATATATTGATTTATATATATATTAATTTCGAAAGAATTTTTTCATCACGCTGTGCCGAAAAGTCAACTTTTCGGCACGCTCCACATTGTGATGAAAAATATTGTTCGTAACTCGTGAAAAAATATTTTA
>NW_021680433.1:1101581-1101943 GCF_001412515.2 Diachasma alloeum
CGGTACGCTCCGCGTGCCTAAAAGTCCAATTTCCGTCACATTGTGATGAAAAATATTGTTCGTAACTCGTGAAAAAATGTTTTTTTGCACTCGTTACGAAATATACTATTTTCACGCACGATAATAGTAACTATATATATTATACAATTGTGATGACAAAAAAACGTTTCAGTGGATTTCTTTACAGTGGAATATTTTAAAAAGTAAAAAAAAAGAGAATTAATCGAAGATTAAAAATTATTCATTGATGTTTCACTCTTCATTCTCTTAATTCTCTTCAAGTCATTATCAATATTTAAAAACCTTCTATGACTATATAAAGTTTATTAAGTTCGATTTCTTCGTTTTCTTCACAAAAAAAA
>NW_021680433.1:1102105-1102340 GCF_001412515.2 Diachasma alloeum
CCACTAGCATTAAAACCCCTCTGAATCGAGCACAACAAACCCCCCGAAAAAAAAAAAATAATGTCAGTCCAGTGGAGTCCGAGAGGCTGAAGGAATAAAAAATAAAAAAACCCTCAAAAAAAAAATCGAGCAGCCGAGTAAGAGTGATGGCGGTTTGAGTGGCGATCGGATGTGCCCGAGAGGGACAGAAATACGGGATACAGTGGTTGGCGGCGGTGGGGTATGGCGGGGGGGG
>NW_021680433.1:1102382-1106593 GCF_001412515.2 Diachasma alloeum
GGGGGGGGAGGGGGTGCAGGGGAGATGATGGAGACTGGATGAAGCGAGAGATCGGCTCGTTTTTGAAGTACGTAGTGGGGGTAAAACACGAGTAGAGTAGAGAGGCTGAAGCGAAGTGGAATAAGAAGGAAAAGAGAGGCGTTTGGTCTCTCTTCCTGGAAGCCAACAATAATAGCGGCCCCGGAGAGAGGCACTGACGACCGTTGGCTCTCGATGCTTCTCGGAAAATACCTAGATCGTATAAACAATTTTTTTGGAATTTTTTTTCCCTCTGGAACGCTGGGAAATGGCAGGGGAAGGGGGGGGCTGGACCAAGGAGTTGAGATGAGTTCATTGTTGCGTAATGTTTTTGGTATTTCGGGAGGCGTGGCGGAACTTCCGGCTTTGTTTTTCAGAATTTTTTGATTTTTTAATGTCTGTCGAGTTTTGTAAAACAAGTGGGAAATTGCTCTCATAGTTATTTTTACTAGTAAATTAGCAATTTACTTCCGAATGGTTATTTTGCACATCATTTCCTTCTGTCATGTATAATTCATTGTTTATTTCATTTTATTAAATTGAATTAGATTTCTTTTCAACTAATTTTGTCAGATTTTCAACTTAGTTGAATGTTATCATCATCATTATTCTTATTACAAGATCTATGCGCGCGCTGATCTATTCATTTGTTGAANAAGAGAATTCGACTAATGATTGAAGTGAATAGCGAAGTAGAGTAAAAGAATCTATAAAGAATTTTTCATTTCCAATTAATTATCTTCAATTTTTTTTTAATAATCGGTCTCCATAAAAGGACAGAATTTATTCATTTCACCGATTATATATATACACGTGAAATATATATATTATATAGATATATATATGACGTGAAAAAAAAATTTACCACTGAAGAATTTGAAATTATGTCACTGAAGAATTTGAAAATGCCGCGGGTTTTTTTCTGTGAATAANAATGCCGCGTGTTTTTTTTGTGAATAACTTCGTGTCACATATTGACCAATCAGAATTAAGGATTAGCGGTCAGGCAGTTTCGAGATATTTCGATATAAAACAACTTCACGTTTCTTTCACCTTTAGCAAATAGGACAAGATCTATGCGCGCGCTATCGCGCGCGCTGATCTATTCATTTGTTGAAATGAAGAAATGGAATTCATTAAATTTCAATTTTCTCCTGAATACCTTATAATAGTATATTTCGTAACGAGTGCAAAAAACATTTTTTCACGAGTTACGAACAATATTTTTCATCACAATGTGGCGGAAATTGGACTCTTAGGCACGCGGAGCGTGCCGAAAAGTTCACTTTTTGTCACAGCATGATGAAATAGTATATTTAAATATTATATAATCCCACGAGCTAAAAAACATTTTTTCACGAGTTACGAACAATATTTTTCATCACAATGTGGCGGAAATTGGACTTTTAGGCACGCGGAGCGTGCCGAAAAGTTCACTTTTCGTCACAGCGTGATGAAAATATTGATAATGAATCAAAGAGAATTCGACTAATGATTGAAGTTAATAGCGAAGTAGAGTAAAAGAATCTAAAGGATTTTTCATTTTCAATTAATTATCTTCAATTTTTTTAAATAATCGGTCTCCATAAAAGGACAGAATTTATTAATTTCACCGATGATATATATACACGTGAAATATATATATTATATAGACATGTATATAAAACGTGAAAAAAAAATTACCACTGAAGAATTTGAAAATGCCACGTTTTTTTTTGTGAATAACTTCGTGTCACATATTGACCAATCAGAATTAAGGATTAGCGGTCAGGCAGTTTCGAGATATTTCGATATAAAACAACTTCACGTTTCTTTCACCTTTAGCAAATAGGACAAGATCTAGGCGCGCGCTATCGCGCGCGCTGATCTATTCATTTGTGGAAAAGAAGAAATGGAATTCATTAAATTTCAATTTCTCCTGAATACCTTATAAATATTGATAATGAACCAAAGAGAATTCGACTAATGATTGATTTTTCTCGCTTTCAATTAGTGAAATTCTTAGTTGACACGATTTTAATTAATTTTTTTTTCTTTTGACATGTGAGAGGGGGAGTGTAGGCTAAATCGTTTGGGAAATAGGAGCTTTTTTGAAGATGAAGACTTTTTAATGAGAATTTGGGTTGGCCCTGGGGCTCAGAGGAACTGAAATCTGACAATTTTGGGAATTATGGATGAGGTTATCGTTAGGGGAAAAAGTCGAGAGATGTTTCTCGTAGATAAGCGGATTTCCAACAAAAAATGTCTCGAGGGTTTCACCTAAAATCACTGGCTAACAAGATAATTTCATGTTCATTTATCAAGATGTCAAAAATATTTAAAAAAAATGGAAAAATTGTCATTCTCCAAAAAAATTAAAAATAAATAATTCTTCACACAACAATAAAAAAATTAATCTTCGAAATTATCAAACACAATTCTGACAGTTATTAAAAACTTGTGGTCAATTGACACTCGAAGAAATTGTCTAGAATTGACGACTTGAGGTTATTTTTTGGCTGGTCGGAAAATATTCACAACTAGTTGTTAAAATTGACACAAATTGAAGTAATAAAGACACAAAATCCCCAAAAATCAACAAAAATGACAATTTTTCTCTAATTTCTGATTTTACAAAAATTGACAGACGCGGAAAATTCTAAATTTTTGGCATTTTTCTCGCAAAAATTTACAGGATCCGGAAAACTGTCATTCTGTAATTTTCAAAAACAACTGTCAAAGCTTGAAAATCGAAGAAAATCGTCACAAAGCAACCACCAGAATTAAAAATTAAAATTTTTCGGATTTTACCAAAATTAACAGACGTGGAAAATTCAAAATTTTTCCATTTTTTGTAAAAATTGACAGGTTATGGAAAACTGTCATTTTATCATTTTCAAAAAAACTGTCAAAGCTTGAAAATGGAAGAAAATCGTCACAAAGCAACCAACAGAATTAAAAATTCAAAATTTCTTGGATTTTTTTGCAAAAATTGACAGGCTCCGGAAAACTGTCATTTTATCATTTCAAAAAAAAAACTCAAAATTTGGAAATGATAAAAAACCGTCCCAAAGCAACCAAAAAAATACTAGAATTTTCCAGATACTTCAATTGACGAATTCAATTTTTCTCAAATTTTCCCGGTCAACCAGTCGATGGCAAGGTGAATAAAACGACGTGTTGCGGCAATTCCCTCGCATGGTGACCAGTCTAGGGTTAAATAAATTCAAATAGATTTTCAATGTTCGGATTGACAGAAGTGGAAAATTCGTAATTTTGGCATTTTTTGAATAGACAGAATCAAAAAAACTGTCACTTTATAATTCTGAAAAAAAACTGTCAAACCTTGAAAATTAAAAAATAATTGACAAAAATCGGAAGTTCGACATTTTTTTTAAATTGACAACATCCGGAAAACTGTCATTTTATAATTTCCAATAAAACCGTCAAAGTTTGAAAATGAAAAAATCTTTACAAGGCAACCAAAAAATTTTCAATAAAAAATTTTCCGTCGTCTTCAGAATTGAAAACATCCCACCGAAAAATCCTTCTCCCCGCGCCTCGACTTTTCCATTTCCCCATCAAAAATAAACAGACCTCCCCGATGTTTTCCCGAGCGTCTCGAAATAAAACTCCCGTGACAATTCCAACTCTACTCCACAAACCCCCTCGCCCCATCGCCGAAAACCTCGGAAAAATAACTCGAAAAAAAAAAGTAAAAATAAAAAGCGTGGAAAAAAGTGATGATGGCGTGCTCCTAAACGAGTCCAATCCCCTCCCCGCGCCGATGAGAACCTGAAATACCACTAGGCGTTGGAAAAATGTTGTATAATCTTTGATTTATCGGTCAGTGTGTTGTGCATGTGTGTGTACAGGCCTGTCCTAGGCATGAAGGCGGCCACTTGAAAGGCTTCGGAGAAAAATTTTTCGAGGAATAACTCGCGCCGCCGCCGGGCGCACCAACGCACACCAAAGGCTAAGCCGAATGGCCACATCTCTCTCTTCGTCTCTCTTTTCATTCTTCCAACCGGTGGTAGAGAGAATACCGACACTGTATAATGCGTGATTATCCCCCGGGAACTATAGTAAATAACCGAGACGAGCGGTAAATGGTCAATGGTGTCGGCGAGAGTTACCGAAACGAATTTACATTACTTCCTTTATGGATTTAAAAATATAGGTAATGCATTGAGATTACGTGGGGGGGGGGGGGG
>NW_021680433.1:1106603-1111607 GCF_001412515.2 Diachasma alloeum
GGGGGGGGGGGGGGGGGGGTGATTAATGATTGGCGGATTTCAACATTTTAGCGATTTTTTGGGAGCGAATTTCGAGGGCAGAGGAAGATGGAATTCGATGGGATTTTTGGGGCTTTGGAAATTGCGACATTCGGGGGGAAGGAGTGGGTTTAGGAGAAAATGTCATGAATCTTTTTTATGGGGAATTTCATAAGCTACAAAAGTTGTTTTTCGACATTTTGTCGTAAATACACTCATTAAGGAGATAATCGAGGAATTCAGGAAAATTTTTTATCTGGGTGGGATCATTTCGTGGGATTTTTGAGGCGCTGGAAATTGTGAAATTCAGGGGGAAAGGGTGGGTTTAGGAGAAAATGTCATAAGACTTTTTTGTGGGGAATTTCATAAGCTGCGAAAGTTGTTTAGCGACATTTTGGCGTAAATCCACTCATTAGCGAGATAATTAAGGAATTTTGCAAGATTTTTGCGAGTGAATTTGAGAGGAAGAGGAAGAGAGCATTCGGTAGGATTTTTGAGGCTTTGGAAATTGTAAAATTCAAGGGGAAGTAGTAGGTTTAGGAGAAAATGTTATAAATCTTTTTTATGTGGAATTTCATAAGCTACAAGTTGTTTTTCGACATTTTGTCATAAATGCACTCATTAAGGAGATAATCGAGGAATTAAGGAAAATATTTTTATCTGGGTGGGATCATTTCGTGGATTTTTGAGGCGCTGGAAATTGTGAAATTCAGGGGGAAAGGGTGGGTTTCGGAGAAAATGTCATAAGACTTTTTTGTGGGGAATTTCATAAGCTGCGAAAGTTGTTTAGCGACATTTTGGCGTAAATCCACTCATTAGCGAGGTAATTGAGGAATTTTACAAGATTTTTGCGAGTGAATTTGAGAGGAAGAGGAAGAGAGCATTCGGTAGGATTTTTGAGGCTTTGGAAATTGTAAAATTCAAGGGGAAGTAGTAGGTTTAGGAGAAAATGTTATAAATCTTTTTTATGGGGAATTTCATAAGCTACAAAAGTTGTTTCGCGACATTTTGGCGTAAATCCACTCATTAACGAGATAATTAAGGAATTTTGCAAGATTTTTGCGAGTGAATTTGAGAGGAAGAGAGCCATTCCGTAGGATTTTTCGGGCTTTGGAAACTGTAAAATTCAGGGGGAAGGAGTGGGTTGAGAAGAAAATGTCATGAATCTTTTTTATGGGAAATTTTATAAGCCACAAAAATGGTTTTGCGACGTTTTGTCGTAAATGTACTCATTAACGAGATAATCGAGGAATTAAGAGAAACGTTTTATATGGATCGGATAATTTCGTAAGTTGGAATGAATCTTCCTTCATAATTTTAACAATAAGGTAATGCATTGCGATTACGTTTGCTGCAGTGCTGCAGGGTGATTAATCATCGGAGAATTCCACCACTTTTGCAATTTTTTGCGGATGCATTAACAGAGAGAAAGGAAGAAAGAGGGGACGAAGGAAAAATTCAATGCGATTTTTTCAACTTGAAAAATCTCGTGAAAAATTGTGAAATTCACGGAGAATCAGTGGGTTTAGAGGAAAATGTCATAAAACATTTTTATGAGGCATTTTATAAACTACAAAAATGTTTTTATGACCTTTTCCGATAAACCCAATAGTTTCCTAGATTTTTCAAAAAATAAGACGACTCGATTCATTAAATTTCAATAGATGTAACCTGATCTATTTGATCACTCGTTAGTTTTGTTTGATTACCTCCGTAATGATTGATTTTACGGGAAAATGTTATAAGACTATTTTCTGGAAAATTTCATAAGCTACAAAAAATTTCTTATGACATTTTCCAATAAACCCGATAGTTTCTCAGATATTTGAGAAAATAAGCGACTCGATTTTTCATTTTTGGCAGATGCAACCTCATCTCATTACTAATTTTTTTTTTATTTATCGCGAAATCAATAAGTCTATACAGCTCTTCATACATTATTAATTGTTTCATTACCTCAACAATTAGTGCTTTTAGGAAAAAATGTCAAGAGGCAAAAAGTAAATTGTAAAGTGAAATGTAAAGAGATGTTTGTTGAATTAACTCCAAATTACCTTCATTGTTTTGCTTTCAGTTGTGGGAGGAATAGCGGAGGGAAGTGACTCTGAAGAGTTATTAGCGGGGGGCGTTGGTACACCGTGCAACAGTTCACCACTGCCAGCAGCCACTGCACCTCTTCTCGTAACACCGGAAACACCACCAGTAACAGCTAACACTCCAGTATCAACTCCCCAAGTTCAAGTCAATCAGAATGATGAGCAACAGCAGACACTGCCCAATACCACGAGGCAGCTCAGCTTCGAGGTACATTAAAATTAAAACTCCACAAGAAAAAATACAATTCAACATTTCAAGCAGCTCAATCACTCGATTTCAAATCGCCTTTCAGAAAAATGGCATTATCTCGAGAACTAATCGACGAATCTCAGAAAATCTTCTTTCATTTTGAACCCGGGGAAATTTCCGATCTCATCCCCTGGTCATGAACCCATTTTGCCCCGGCGGTTGTTGGCATATCCCCAAAAATGTGAAGCGGATTTTTTTTTTCAATTTCTCGATTGCGAAAACGGAATTCATGAAAATGCGATTATCTCGGGAACTATCCGACGAATTTCGATGATTTTTTTTTTCAAATTGAAGGTGAGGAAATTTCCCACAAAAAATTTCTTGTGACATTTTCCCCCAGACCTACCCCCTCCCCAGAAAAACCCAAATTACCAACAAAACAAGGAATTTCACGAAAATAAATGGATTATCCCTGCATTTTCCTGCGCTTTAATGAGCGTTTTGGAGTTCTTCATTGAAAATAATCAATTTCTGAATGTTCCAACGGAATTCGAGTCCGTTTATAAACCTATTTTGCCCCGGGGGTTAATTAGAAACCCGCGAAAATGTGAAGAGAAAAATTTTCAATTCAGCGAAATCTTAAAAATTTCTTCATTTTTAAAACATCGTTTGTAACAATGCCATTATCTCAGCAACCAATCATCGAATTTTAATGACTTTTTTTTCAACGTAAAGTTTAAAAAATTTCCGATCTCACCCTCTGGTCATGAACCCATTTTGCCCCGGCGGTTGTTGGTATATCCCCAAAAATGTGAACCAGAAAGTTATTTTTCAATTTCTCGATTCTGAAAACATAATTCGCAAAAATGCGATTATCCCGGGAACTAGCCGACGAATCTCGACGATTTTTTTTTCAAATTGAAGGTGAGGGAATCTTCCACAAAAAATTTCTTGTGACATTTCCCCCCAGACCCACCCCCTCCCCAGAAAAACCCAAATTACAAAAAAAAAAACGGAATTTTACGAAAATAAATCGATTATCCCTGCATTTTCCTGCGCTTTAAGAGCATTTCGGAAGTTCTCGAGTGAAAATAATCAATTTCCGAATGTTCCAAAGGAATTCGAGTGTGACGTGTCCGTGGCAGAGGGCAACCGCCGCCGGCAGGAGTTCTCCTTCACCCTGTACGACTTCGACGGTCACGGAAAGATAACAAAAGATGACATTGCTGGCCTTGTAACGACTATTTACGATACCCTGGGTGCATCAATTCAGGTACCACCTTGTGGCAGTAAAACCATCAAAGTCAAGCTAACAGTATCGCCGGACAAAGGTACGGGCCAGGGTGTCACAAACAATTCTACAAATGCAAAATCAACCAATCTACCCTCTAGTACACCGTGCTGCCATGTCAAGACTGTCAGTGCGTGCAGTCACGCAACGCACGCAAATCGCAGACTTCCGAGAAGGAGGCGAGTGCCTCGTAATCGGGCTGAGGTAATGATCATTATTTACCAGATTTTTCGTTGATTTATTTATTTTTTTTCCTTCAACCAAATACCCACAACTGTTTCATCACTCGATTTTCAAAACACCCCTCGCTAAAATGCAATTATCTCAGGAACTAATTATGGAATCTTGAAATTTTTGCTTTTCATTTAAACCCAAGAAAATTTCCGATCTCAACCTCTGGTCACAAACTCATTTTGCTCCGAGGGTTAATTGGAAAATAGTGAAGATGTGAAGGGGAAATTTTTTAATCCAGTTTAATTCGTAAAATTGGTGATTTTCAAAATACCTTTCACAGAAATGCAATTATTTCTCTATATTATAAAAATCTAAATCGACTTCTGGTGATGAACATTTGGTACTGGAAATTAAGACTCCAAAATTGAGGGTCAAAATAAGGGTCATGAGGGTTACAGCAAGTTTCAGATGAAAGATCCAAATTAAGGATCACGAGGATTCAAATGAGGGTCATATGGGTCCGATTAAGGTTCTAAATAAGGTTCACAAGGATCAGATTAAAGATCACGAAGGTTAAGGGTCTGAGTAAGGGTCAGGGGGGTCATAAGGGTCACTATATATCTCTATATTATGAAAACCTAAATTGACTTTTGATGATGAAAATTTTGTACTGGAAATTAAGACTCAAAAATTGAGGGTCACAAGGGTCAAAGTAAGGGCCATGAAGGTTACAGCAAGTTTCAGATGAAAGATCCAAATTAAGGATCACGAGGATTCAAATGAGGGTCATATAGGTCCGATTAAGGTTCTAAATAAGGTTCACAAGGATTAGATTAAAGATCACGAAGGTTAAGGGTCTGAGTAAGGGTCAGGGGGGTCATAAGGGTCACTATATATCTCTATATTATGAAAATCTAAATTGACTTTTGATGATGAAAATTTTGTACTGGAAATTAAGAATCAAAAATTGAGGGTCACAAGGGTCAAAATAAGGGCCATGAGGGTTACAGCAAGTTTCAGATGAAAGATCCAAATTAAGGATCACGAGGATTCAAATGAGGGTCATATAGGTCCGATTAAGGTTCTAAATAAGGGTCACAAGGATTACATTAAAGATCACCAAGGTTAAGGGTCTGAGTAAGGGTCAGGGGGGTCATAAGGGTCACTATATATCTCTATATTATGAAAATCTAAATTGACTTTTGATGATGAAAATTTTGTACTGGAAATTAAGA
>NW_021680433.1:1111770-1127340 GCF_001412515.2 Diachasma alloeum
AGGGTCAAAATAAGGGTCATGAGGGTTACAGCAAGTTTCAGATGAAAGATCCAAATTAAGGATCACGAGGATTCAAATGAGGGTCATATGGGTCCGATTAAGGTTCTAAATAAGGTTCACAAGGATGAGATTAAAGATCACGAAGGTTAAGGGTCTGAGTAAGGGTCAGGGGGGTCATAAGGGTCACTATATATCTCTATATTGTGAAAATCTAAATTGACTTTTGATGATGAAAATTTTGTACTGGAAATTAAGAATAAAAAATTGAGGGTTACAAGGGTCAAAATAAGGGCCATGAGGTTCACAGCAAGTTTCAGATGAAAGATCCAAATTAAGGATCACGAGTATTCAAATGAGGGTCATATGGGTCCGATTAAGGTTCTAAATAAGGTTCACAAGGATCAGATTAAAGATCACGAAGGTTAAGGGTCTGAGTAAGGGTCAGGGGGGTCATAAGGGTCACTATATATCTCTATATTGTGAAAATCTAAATTGACTTTTGATGATGAAAATTTTGTACTGGAAATTAAGAATCAAAAATTGAGGGTCACAAGGGTCAAAATAAGGGCCATGAGGGTTACAGCAAGTTTCAGATGAAAGATCCAAATTAAGGATCACGAGGATTCAAATGAGGGTCCGATTAAGGTTCTAAATAAGATTCACAAGGATCAGATTAAAGATCACGAAAGTTAAGGGTCTGAGTAAGGGTCAGGGGGGTCATAAGGGTCACTATATATCTCTATATTATGAAAATCTAAATTGACTTTTGATGATGAAAATTTTGTACTGGAAATTATGAATCAAAAATTGAGGGTCACAAGGGTCAAAATAAGGGCCATGAGGGTTACAGCAAGTTTCAGATGAAAGATCCAAATTAAGGATCACGAGGATTCAAATAAGGGTCATATGGCTCAGATTAAGGGTCCAAATAAAAGTAACAAGGATCAGTTAAGGGTCTAAATAAGGTTCTCAAGGAACAGATTAAGGGTCAAAATAAGAGTCCAGACAAAGGTCATGGGGGTAAAAATAAGGGTCATGAGTGCGGGCCAGATGAAGAATCCAAATAAGAGTCAGATTAAAGATCACAAAGGTTAAGGGTCTGAATAAGGGTCAGGGGGGTTATCAACTAAGGGTCATAAGGGTCCAAATAAGAGTCTCTATATAACTCTCTATATTATAAAAATCCAAATTGAATTTGGTGATGAAAATTTGGTACTCGAAATTAAGACTCCAAAATAAAGGGTCACGAGGGTCAAAATCAGGGTCACCAGGTGATCTAATGAGGGTCATAAGGGTCAGATTAAGGGTAATCTTCATGGGGTGTTGGAGAAAATTTGAAGGGAAATTTTCCCTTTTTTTTCGCATTTTGAGATTTTTCATTAATTGAGATCGAAAATGTTGTTAATTGATGACTGATTGATGATTAATGATTGCTGTTGACCAGCCTGAACGTGTGATGGAGTCACACAGTGAGGAGGACGCTGATAATGTCCCTCCCCTCAACACAACGAAGCAGGAGGAATTGAGAAAACGAGTTGGACCAGTACCTCATTTTCCATCGCCTTACTCAAACAGTTCCGAGGGTGATGTAAGCGATGACAGTGATGCATCACCAACAATTACACCTTTAACGCCGTTAGTTAATAATCACCGTAAACGCTCTGGGTCAATGCAGAGACAACAGTTACTCGAGATTATACAGGCCAATATGGAGAAGAACAATCTCAGTTTCCATGCATCTAGGTAAATTTTTAAAAATCCTCGATTTTTCGTAAATATTCTGGATATTGAGGGGTCGTGGGACCTTTTTGTTGCTTGTGAAATTATTTGCAAGAAATAATGATGACGATTTCAAGTCATTAGATAATCAGAAAGAATTAGGAGAGTGATTGGAGTTGTATTTGGAGAAATAGAAAAATTTGTTTCCTTACTTTCGTAAATGTCTTGGAAGGTACTGCGTTTGGAGAGAAATGTTGTGGGAACTTTTTGTAGCTTGTGGAATTCTCTACAAAAAAGTTCTCTGAGGTTTTCTTGTAAAATTACTCATTACTGAGATAATTAAACGATGAGTAATTGAATAAGTCAAATTCTATTTAGGAGCATTGAAAAATCGAGTTGTTTATTTTCCTAAATATCTCAGAAACTACTGGGTCTATCGGAAAATGTCATAAAATTTTCATTGTAGTTTAGGAAATTTTCTACGAAAAATTTCTCTGACATTTTCCTCTAAAATCACTCATTACTGAGATAATTAAAGAATGAGTAATTGAATAAGTCAAATTCTATTTAGGAGCATTGAAAAATCGAGTTATTTCCCTAAATATCTCAGAAACTACTGGGTCTATCGAAAAATATCATAGATTTTTTTTTGTAGTTTATGAAATTCCCCACAGAAAATGTTCTCTGAGATTTTCCCCTCAAGGCCCTCATAATCTCACAATGAAGGAATCAACGCTTGATGAACTTCAGAAATCCTTTCAGTAGAGAAAAGCCTCCACCAATTTCCCAATAACCCCTGAAAATACTTAAAAAAAACTAATAACATCGTTAGACATTTTTTAACTCACGAAATTCTCCCCAAGAGTGTCACCTGATAAAAAAACTGATGAAAACTTCACAATGAAAATTCCAAAAAATCCTGAAAACAATTTAAAAAATGAATTTTAATAACCCCAATTTTCCCCAGGAAACGACACCAAACCGATCACCTCCGAGTGCCTTATGAAATTCCCCACAGAAAATGTTCTCTGAGATTTTCCCCTCAAGGCCCTCATAATCTCACAATGGAGGAATCAACGCTTGATGAACTTCAGAAATCCTTTCAGTAGAGAAAAGCCTCCACCAATTTCCCTATAACCCCTGAAAATACTTTTAAAAAAATAATAACATCGTTAGACATTTTTTAACTCACGAAATTCTCCCCAAGAGTGTCACCTGATAAAAAAACTGATGAAAACTTCACAATGAAAATTCCAAAAAATCCTGAAAACAATTTAAAAAATGAATTTTAATAACCCCAATTTTCCCCAGGAAACGACACCAAACCGATCACCTCCGAGTGCCTTATGAAATTCCCCACAGAAAATGTTCTCTGAGATTTTCCCCTCAAGGCCCTCATAATCTCACAATGAAGGAATCAACGCTTGATGAACTTCAGAAATCCTTTCAGTAGAGAAAAGCCTCCACCAATTTCCCTATAACCCCTGAAAATACTTAAAAAAAAATAATAACATCGTTAGACATTTTTTAACTCATGAAATTCTCCCCAAGAGTGTCACCTGATAAAAAAACTGATGAAAACTTCACAATGAAAATTCCAAAAAATCCTGAAAACAATTTAAAAAATGAATTTTAATAACCCCAATTTTCCCCAGGAAACGACACCAAACCGATCACCTCCGAGTGCCTTATGAAATTCCCCACAGAAAATGTTCTCTGAGATTTTCCCCTCAAGGCCCTCATAATCTCACAATGAAGGAATCAACGCTTGATGAACTTCAGAAATCCTTTCAGTAGAAAAAAGTCTCCACCAATTTCCCAATAACCCCTGAAAATACTTTAAAAAAACTAATAACATCGTTAGACATTTTTTAACTCACGAAATTCTCCCCAAGAGTGTCACCTGATAAAAAAACTGATGAAAACTTCACAATGAAAATTCCAAAAAATCCTGAAAACAATTTAAAAAATGAATTTTAATAGCTCCAATTTTCCCCAGGAAACGACACCAAACCGATCACCTCCGAGTGCCGCTGGAGCGTTCGTACACAGACCCATCGTCCCCCTACACCCAGAGAAGTCGTCCCCCCTCAGCGCAGCGCCCCCCCCCAGCCTACCACAAGCCAGTGCGAGAATACTCTCACCACTCGACGTCCCTCCCCAAGCTGACGGCCAAATGTCGTGGGAATCTCCGAAAAACGAGGAACCACCAGAGCACAACACCCCAGAGGAACGTCCCCCCAGCAGCTGGCAAATCCCTGAGGAACAATCTCCAGTCGAGTCCAGTGGTGAACCCCAACATTCTGAATCCCCAGGAGAATCCCCAGAACAATCAGGCCAATGTCAATCAGATGAACAATCAGAAGAACGACGTGGAGTTTGTGCAGCAGGGGAAGAGCAGCAAGAAGCACCAGCTGAAGCATGCGACGAGGGAGCAAGACCAGGCCAGGGCTATGGCACAGGTCGTTCGCTGGCTCGAGAGGGAATTCTCACAGACTGCCGCTGCCAGCTCCACTGGCCGGAGGCATGTCCACGAGCACATCCATCATCATTATCACCATTATCATGCTGAGGCACTTGTCTAAATTTTTTTAAGGAGATTGAAGAGGTGGAGAAGTGGAGAAAATTGTTGCAAGTGGAGGGCATCGGCTTTTTGGGAATTATCTCGACAGGGCGGGGGTTTACGGGAAAATGGGAGAGGACATTTTTTGGGGAGCATTTCGTGGGCTACAAAAAAGGTCCTCAGACTTTTTTTCGTAAATGCAGTGGTTTGGGAGGTAACTGGGAATTTTGGGGAGCCGTTTTTTGGCGTTGGAGGCATTTTTGGAAGTGATGGGAGCTTTTAATTTGGGGATTATCTCGGTAATGGCGGGGTTTAGGGGAAATTGTAAGAGGAGATTTTTTGTGCAGGATTTCGTAAGCTTGAAGAAAGGTCTTGGAATGTTTTTTTGTAGAGCCATTGGTTAAGGAGGTAATTGAGGAATTAGGAAATGGTTTGGGGGAGGAGGGATTTTGCAAGGTGATATGACGAGTTAATTGGTTAGTTATCTCGTTAATGAGTGGGTTTGGGAGGAAATGTTGGAACACATTTTTTGGAGAGAATTTTATAAGCTCGGAAAAATGTCTGATGTCGTTTTGTCGCAAGTCCACTCTTTAACGAGATAATTGCCGAAATAATGGGACTATTTTTCCACTTCTCTACCGAGTCAATCAGCGTTGAAATTTTCCAACTGTATTCGACAGCAAATCTTCAACTTCGAAGATTTTCAAGAATAATCTTTTTACTTTACGGAATTGGGAGATGAAACATCAATTTTTCTTAATCTTTTCCCTCATTTTTTTGATAAATTAATAATTGATGGAAAAAAGATAATTAAATTAATTTTTTTATAAATTTAGTCATTTGCAGGACAAATTAAAAGTTAAATTTAGGCTTTTGTAATTGACAACCCTTCACCTCGTGTCTCCCAATTTCAAACTATTGAATTTATAGACTGACTGAGAGGGCCTACGAACAATTCTCCCCCCAAAAAGCTTAAAAAACCCACAACGTTTAAATAACAATTTTCCAATAATGCAAAACCGAAATAAAATCCATTCGTAAGGTCTTCCTCGCCCTCACTCGTCCCCTCGCGACAATATTTTTGTACGTAGCCTCACGATGAACAAAAAATCGAAACAAAACAGAGTATTAATAAATCTATTTAGTAATAAATCCCCCACTAATTACCCGAAGTAAGTTAATTAAACGTTAATTATAAGAGGAACCCTGGGGAGTGGATGATAATACCGATGATGAAAAATAGAAGATATTTAAATAAATAAAAACTCCCATTTTACTCTTCCATTGAGCAAAACAAAGCCTGATTTTGTTTAATAAAAAAAGTAAAACAGAGGGAAATGTAATTTTGTATTCGAAAAAAACTTTGTAACCGATGTAGATATTTTTTATCATGTAACTCGATTTTTTTTCTATTGATATTTATTAAAACACTTTTTTTATACTGTATACTATTGCGTTGTCAATCAATCAATCCTCACAATTAATCAATTGATGAATCAATCCCATCCTCTCGAAATGTCCCTCAATCATCTTTTTTCAAATTTTTCTCAATCATCTGCTGAATAATTTCTCCCACCATCATTAATTATTTACTAAGTTTATACAATTAGTTCCACACGACGTCTGTCTGGGGGACCAATACAATATGCAAATATAATCGATATTTTTTTTAATCAGTATCCAACCCACTTTTTCTTAATTACTTAACTATTATAATTATATTCTGTATTTATTCATTCATTTTCATTATATTATCAGACATAACTCCAAACACATGTGCCACGTGTATCAGCACAGCACGTTGTTGTTTAATTTAAGGGTTTTTAATTGGTTTTAGTTCATTAATGGGAAATTTTTTGTTCAAATTTTCTCGCTTTTTAGGTTTTCAGGGGCTTTATTTAACTATATTGCATGTGCTTTTAATACAAATCCCTTATAAGCATTCATTTTCAGTTAAAAAAGAAGTTTCAAGTGTTAGGTAAGCTATTATACACGCTCATTACTAATTAAGTTTCAGTAATTAATTAAAATATAGTGAAGACGAATTTGCTGCAGTCGAGTTTTGTTTTTGCTGAATATCTCGGGATCTGATGGGGCTAGGGAAATAAATTTTACTTCGTTGGATTCCTCGGAAAATTTCCGACCTCAACCTCTGGTCACGAACCCGTTCTGCCCCGTTTTTCATGTAAATACCGGGGAAAAACCGTTTTCGCCGAGAAAAACGTCTTTGCTGATTTTACGGGCAACCAGTGGGGCAAAATGGGTTCAATACCAGAGGATGAGATCCGAAATTTTCTGATCTTTCGAATAAAGTTGGATTTATTGTGATTCGATCCACAGATCTCGAGATAATCGGGATTTTGGGTTTCTCAAGACTCGATTGCAAGTCAAATAAAATGGATTACAATTGAATTGCTTTTTAATTCAAGCAAAATTCTCTCTCCCAATACAATAATCAAATACAAAGCATCGGAGTAAATAATAGAAACACTTTTAGTTCATTCCACTTGCACCCAGAATTATCCAAAAGGAAAATTCACGGAAAAAATGATAATATATATTTTTCTTCTTCATCGTTAAGTTGATTAGACTCGAAGACTTTATACATTATTTTCATTGAATTTCATTCATTTTTATACTTATCAATTCTTTGTTAAGGTAATTAGGTTTAATTATGCCGCGGAAAATCGCTGCTGCGCAGGTTTTCAAAAAAAACATCAAAATGCCAAATTGGAGATTGGCCAAAATGTTTGTAAAATTTATTGAAAAAAAATAAATTTCTTATTGATTTGGCGAGTGGTGACAGGTGGGGTCTGATGTCGATTGATAATTAATTCAAGAGGTAATTAAATAATTAACGAGTTCTGAAATTATTTGAAAAATTCAAGTGAGACAAAAACGACTTCACCAACTTCTCGATTATCTCTGTAATTATTGGTTTTAGGAGAAAAATCCATTGAACATTTTTTGTAGCTGATGAAATTCTCTACAAAAAATGTCTTATGACTATTTCCACTCAATCCACTCCTTACCGAAATAATAAAGCAGTTAACAAGTGCCGAAATTATTAAAAAAATTTCAAGCGCGAAAAAAAGTCACCTGTAATTTCTTAATTATCTCCGTAATTATTGATTTTAGAAGAAAAAGTTATTGAACATTTTTTGTAGCTTATGAAATTCTCTACAAAAAATGTTCAGTAACATTTTCCCCTAAACCCCCTCCCCACCGAGATAATCGTCAAATTGACTATCAAAATCCTTCCAACGTGACTAAATCAAAAAAAAAAAAATCTTCAACTGCTTAATTACCTCAATACTATCTAATTTAATTATCAGACAAAATTTTCACCCGACCCTCCCCAAAAAGCTCTCACCCCTCGCCCACAAAATCAATCACCAACTAAAGTCAATAAAAAAAATGTATCACCTCCTGAAAATAATTCCGTGCAATAATCCTACCCTAAATGCTAATCGCTCCTCCCCTCAATTAAAACCTGGCAATGAAAATCGATTACCTCAAACATTGATATGAATACAATACAATCAATAACTTAACCCTAAATTAATTAACAAATCGAATATAGATTTGGTTAATTCAAAGAAAAAAAAATGATTATCATACTACGATTGAAAATGTACAATCAGACGCAAATCCTTGGCAATTAAAATTCATTCACCAATTTTCCCATTCAATCAATCGATCAATTAAAACTCCCTCCCAATCAATCGATCAATAAATCAATAAATCGAGGTGAAAAGGTACCACAACCTCTGAATTAGGTGCTGCATCCTCGAATTGATAAAGAAAAATTGAAACGTTTTCTCTTTTAATTACAATTCATCGATTAATTACTTGGTTTTCTCATGATTACTACAGAATTCGGTCATCTGTACTCGAATTATCTATCTTTCACTCACAATTAATCGTAATGACGCAATTAATCAGTGATCAATCAATTTGCACATTCAACTTAAACCAAAAATACGTAATTGGACCATGATTTATTATTTTCAATCGTTTAACTGCTAGTTTAGGTTGCAATTATCTTGAGCAGTGCTTTGTTTTTTTAAACATGATGTACATTTTATCCTAATTCTCGATCTATTTAGGAGGCTATTGATTAATTAGTGGGATTGTTCTTGTTCAGATGGGGGTTATTACTTTTTTACTGATGATTGGAGGTTTTTGTGGGGCATTTGTACAATTATTTGTTCTCTTGGGATTGAGTGAAGTAAAATTAATGAAAAATTCATTCTTTTCGATTGAATAATTGTCCTTGTGGGGGTTTTATCATCAGATACTTTTCTCGTTGTGATTAACGATGTTAATGGACTTTCCATAATTAGTTTTGATGAATTTATAACGAGAAATAACGTAAATTCGAGGTTTTAGTTCACTCAAATCACAACTTGAGGGGTTTAAACTTCAGAACTTGAATATCTGGGTAATGAGTGGACTTACGACAAAATGCGCCTCGTCATTTTTTCTAGGAAATTGAATTCTCTAAAAAAAATGTATTGTGACATTTTACGCTGGATTCGCTCATTAACGAGATAATGAGAGGTTATTGTTGATGAGTGGATCAAAGTTGAATGAGAAAAAATGTTCCTAATTCCGCGCATATCTGGTTGATTATTGGTTTTAGGGGAAAATGTCATAGAACATTTTTGTTGGGGAATTTTATCAGCTACAAAAAAGGTCCAGTGACATTTTCTCTTAGGACCAATAGTTAACGAGATATTCGCAAAATTAACAGAATAAGTTTTCTTGATTTGACTGGAGTCCCTTCAGAACGTGGAATTATTCAAATTATTCACACAAACATGAGTTAAAGGAGAATTAGAATCGTGTACGACATCAAAAATATACTATTGCAATAGTGCATCAGTGTGCGAATGACAACACCCTGTAGATAATCATTAACCCAAGGTATTTAAATTTAACCTCGTGTCATCCTTATTTCACACAATATCGTGACTTTTTCATTTGCTGGATCCCATGCATGAGTTTCAGTAATTAATCATCAAAAAATCCTAGAAAATATTGCAAATAAAACAGTAAAAATCGTGGAAAAACCAAAATAAAATGTTTTTATGCAAAAATAAAATAACAAAGTGACAAAACGAAACAAAACTCCCATTAAATGCGCGATTATCTCGGCAACGAGTGGACTTACGCCCAAATGTTATAGGACATTTTTTCTGAGGAATTTCATAAGCTGCAAAAAAGGTTGAGACACATTTTGCCGTAAATCCACTCATTAACGGGATAATTGGACAATTCAGGAGGCGTGAGAAATCATTTTGTTACGTTTTCCCCATTTTTAATGAGAAAATAATTAATTAATTAGATTTTTCGGGGAAATTCAGGCGTGGGATCTCGATGCGATTAAATTCCTTGTTAATTAGGTAATATTTCATTCGAATTAAAGTTACGCTCTACCACGTGATTTTTTAGTTCGAGAAGTTGAATCCTCAGTGGTGGTGATTTTCGAAGTGGTTGTTGCCATTCTCTTTGCACGTCCCGTTGATGTTTTATCATTCCTCTCCACATCTGTGCTCTCGCCAGTCCCTTAAGGAGATGGTTTTGATTTTTTTTGTTATTCCAATTGCTCTTATAATTTTTTTTTAGTTCGATTTTTAACGATGGAATTAATTTCGACGAGTCAAATTGAACATCTTTGTTGCTTTCGGAGTAATCTCGGTAACGAGTGGATATACGACGAAAGTGCTCTGGACACTTTTTGTAGCTTATGAAGTTCTCTACAAAAAGTGTTTTTTGGCATTTTTCCCTGAATCCACTCGTTAATGAGAAAATTTCGTTTTTAACAGGATGGAAAATTCGACTTGTTGAGAATGGATTAATTCGGGGTGATTAGAATGTTTTGTTTTGATTAGAGGATTAATTAGGACGAATTAATTCGTGAGGATTAATGGGATGTGGAGGTTTTGACTTGCTCAGTTGGGAAAAGTTAAGGAATAATTTTTAAAGGAAGAAATTTGTGTTAATTTTGAAATTAAAAAAAAGATCAACATAAATTTTAGTGTTTTTTGGGTTGATTAAAATTACATTTATCTTCTTAACGAGTAGTTTTATCGAGAAATGTCAGATAACGTTTTTGTAGCTTATTCAGTTCTCTACAAAAAATGTTTCCTGACATTTTTCCCTAAATCCAATCGTCAATGAGAAAATTTCGTTTTTAACAGGATGGAAAATTCGACTTGTTGAGAATGGATTAATTTGGGGCGATTAGAATGTTTTGCTTTGATTAGAGGATTAATTAGGGCGAATTAATTCATGAGGATTAATGGGATGTGGAGGTTTTGCCTTGTTCAGTTGGGAAAAATTAAGTAATATTTTTTGAAGGAAGAAATTTGTTGCAATTTTGAAACAAAAAAAAAGTTTAACCTAAATTTTATTTTTTTTAGGTTGATTAAAATTAAATTTATGTTCTTAACGAGTAGTCTTATCGAAAAATGTCAGACAACTTTTTTTGTAGCTTTTGAAATTATCTGCAAAAAATGTTCTCTGACATTTTCCCGTAAACCTAATCATTAACGAGACAATTTCGTTTTTACAGGAAGGAAAATTCGACTTGTTGCAAATGAATTAATTGGGGGATTAATTAGACCCAATTATTTCGTGGAAATTAATGGAATATAGAGGGTTTCATCGAACGTTTGGACTACTTTAGCTGGGAAAAATTAAATTATGGTTTTTAAAGGAAGAGATTTGTGTGAATTTTGAAACAAAAAAAGTTCAACATAACTTTTAGTGTTTTTTGGATTGATTAACATCGCATTTGTCGTCTTAACGAGTAGTTTTATCGAAAAATGTCAGAAAATGTTATTTATAGCTTATAAAGTTCTCTACAAAAAATGTTCTCTGATATTTTTCCATAAATCCACTCGTTAACGAGAGAATTTCGATCTTAAAAAGACGAAAAATTCGAATTGTTGCAAATGGATTTGCAACAATGATGTTAATGGATTCGGAATGATTAGTTTGTTTGTTTTGAGTCAGAGGATTAATTAGGCCGAATTAATTCGTGCGGATTAACTGGATGAGGAGGATTAACTGAAGGTTTGAACGATTTCAATTGGGAAAAATTAAAAAATCATTTTTGAAGGAAGAAATGTTTCAATTTTGAAAAACGATAATTAAATAATATTATCCAGGCCATCGCCTGTTATTACCATCTCCTTAAATTTGAATAATCATCAAGACCCCCTCTCAACCTAATCAAAACCCCTCAGGAAATGAAAAATCAATAAAAACCCGGTGATGAAGTGATAAAACCCAAGAATTCCCTCAATTCTGCCTTAATCTTCTTAAAAAAACCTTTAAAAAATCACCACTTTCCTCTAAAAAAATCCTTCGACATTTCCTTCAAGCCCCCATCTCCAAAATAATCCCAAACTGAACAAAATAAATTATAAAAATAAATAAAAACAAGAAACCCTTTCATTCTATCGTTTTTATTCACTTCACTAACGAAAAAAAATTATTCCTCCTCAAAATAATCCCTCAATAATACTTTTCATTAATAATATTGAAAAAAAATTAAATATCGTTTCATTCCTCCACACGTTATCCCTCCATTAACAAAAAAAAAAAATTCATTTCCCCTGAAAATAATACCTCGGCTCAATAATATTCACCGAAAATAAAAACCGTTTCGTTCTTTCGTGTTTTACCACTTCACCATTAATAAAAAAATTCCCCTAAAAAATAATGCCTCAATAATACTTGGGATCAATAATATTCAATCGATGAATGGTAAAACATCACTCACCACGCAGTTTCGTTCTGGGTGCAGTACTGGTTTGCTTAATAGTTTTCTTCATCTCCACCTTCTTCGCATCATTACGCTTTCCCTCCTCCGTATTATTTATAACTGGGCTCTTATTAGCCCGATTTAATGCACGTTTAGCTCGTGACGGTACTTTAGCAACTGATTTGGCAATGGCCAGTGCTTTGTTAGTGATTCGTTTTTTATTACGACTGCTTCTCATTGGTTTTTTATCATCTTCATCGCTCGATTCATCTTCGGATGACGACGACGATGTGTCGCGTTTTGATCTCTTGCGTTGGCGTTGTTTTCCTTTGACGGTGCTTTTTCTCTTCTTCAATTGTGACTCGTCTTTGTACAGGGATAAGTCAAGTCCGTCTGGATGCTCCTCTGTTACACTTGGCTTTTCAGAGACACCAGCCTCCACGTCTATTGCTCTTTTCAGTATATTTTCCGTACGCAAAAGCTCGATTTTCGTCAACTGAAACTTATTCTTGTCGATTTTGTTGAGGTTCAGGTTCGTCAGTATGCAGTCGAAGTCTGAAAATTAAATTAAATTGCAAATTTTTGTATTGAATTCCCTGAAAAAAATTAATAATTACATTTTTTACAATTCTTTTGACATTTCGATAATTGTTCAATTAAATTGCTCAATCTTGATAAGAGTAGATTGATAATACAATTTTTAAAGCCATTCTTTTAAGGGGAAATTTTTTTCCAGTTTCTTAGGGTTAAGGATCAATTGTTGATAAATTATTCAAGTGAAATTATCCCAATGCAATTATCTCAATAAGAATGAATTGATAATAAAATTGTAAAAGCCATTTTTAAGGGGGAAATTTCTAATGAAAAAATATCCTTTAAAATTAATCTCTAAATCTCTAATTCATAAGTAGATAAATAACCATTTAACAACAGAACAATAAAAAAAACATTTAACAAGTAATCGAATGCATCAAGTAAAATGAAAAAACCATCGACATTTTCCTCTAGAATAATTTATCAACGAGATATCTGGATTTACAAGTGATGCCATAATTGAAATTGAAGGAAACATCTTCATCAATTCTTTAATCATCTCGATAAACAGTGAATTTACCAGAAAATGTTGAAAACATTTTTTAGATGAGAAAATCCTTAATAAAAAAATATCCTTTAAAATCCCCTCTAGAATAATTTACGAAAAGTCCCTCTTCATCAATTCTCGAATCATCTCAATAAACAGTTGAACTGACAAAAAAAACGCTGAGAGACATTTTCTCCTGAACCCAAACATTGACATCATAATCTCCGAATTAAAAATTGCAATTACCTCAGCAAAAAAACTATCTCTCAAATGACTAATCTAAAAATCAAGCAAATTATCCTCTCGAAATGATCCCAGACTCCCCTCAATTATGACTAAAATTCCGAACTGAACCAAAAAAAAAAACAAGCAGGGGGTTGAGCCTATTCAACTGAAGAGATATGATTGTTTCTTTATGCGTTGTTAGTCTTTTTATCTTTCATCTCTACCAACTTCATTGGTAGTAAGCTTCCGAATGGATCCGTTGCAATTCTATTTTTTAAAAATAATCAGAAGATAAAAATTCTGTTTTGTTGTGAATAAAAACGTTCAGTTTCTGTAAGACGCAAATTCTCTGATTTTCTCAATTTTCAAGGAAAACAAGAGGAAACTTCGTGCCAAACTTCAGATTAATATGTCAATTTTTTCCAAAGTTAAAGTGCAAAGACGGATTTTTAGCGAAAAATCGAAAAATTTGAATTCCTCGGGAACTTTGCATGAATCACTTGCATGAATTGGGCATATTCCAATTGGTTGGAATAGGAGACATTGAGATGAATATTTTGAAAAAAAAAATTCAAATCGGTTGAGTAGTTTTTGAGATATTCAAGAAAATAGATTTGGATACAAAGTCGAATATCTCCTAAACTATCCATCCGATTTAGCCCATCTTCAATACCAAACATTTTAGTGCCAAGAGGAAACTTTGTACCAAATTTCAAATTAATATGTCAATTTTTAGGAAAACTAGAGTGCTAACAAAAGTTTTCAGCGAAAAACCGAAAAATGGAAATATCTCGAAAAGTTTGTATGAACGGATATAGATATTTTGATAGATTGCGACAGAAGACATCAAGACGAGTATTTTGAAAAAAAAAATTAAGATCGGTTGGATAGTTTTCGGGATATTTGCGAAAAACGATTTAAAAACAAATGATGATTTCTCAAAAATGGCTGAACCGATTCAGCTGAACTTTAGCACAGCCTTAGTCCTCATTAATACCTATAATCTCACAAAATTTCAAATTTTTTTGAATTATTTTAGCCCTTTATTCGTTTAATTTTCTAAAAGTTGACCATCCAAAAGTTGTCCTCAAACTTCGTATTTTTACGTTTCAGACCATTCTCCATAATTTCCATGCAAAATTAGAGAACCGAAAAATCGAACGATTTCAATTCTACCCCCGTCGACTTACCAGTAAAATCATAAAAATCAGGTGAATAAATTTCCCCATTATTCTTGTCCTGCGAGAGCCAGCGAATTCTGATGCGCCTACTGCTCTTATAAATATTCTGCATGGCCTGACACACGTAGAAGCTCCCCTCGGCATTTCTCACCGCGAGAAACTCATTCTTATAGAACACAATAAGTTTGTCATCGGCATTCTTATTAGCCACCGGTTTGCTAAGTGTCTTAACTATCAAGGCAATCTCTGGCAAGGGGCTCTGATAGGGCTGTGTCTGAACTCTGTTTCTCTTGGGTTTGCTGCCCCCCTCCCCAACACCCCCCTTAAGATCCTTGAGCTCGCGTGATTTTCTCTTGACAACTCTGGGTGTAGTTGCAATCTTCATCTCTGCTTTGAGTGGTGACGATGTCTCTGGTTTAGTCGGTGTTTTTTTCTGTACATTTTGCGAACTTGGCTCCTCCTTCTGGGGTGTCTTGGGGGTTTGAGTGGTCTCCGGGTCCTTCGAGCCATTGTTCATCGGTGATTTCTTCTCCTCTGGCTTCATCGACTCCCCAGGCACATCGCCAGGGCCCTTTTCAGACTCGATCAAACTCTCGGGACTCAGATTGTTGTTTCTGTTGACTTCTGACTGTTTTGGAATTGTCTCCTGGTCCAACTGGGCTTTCACACCCTCGACACCGTTCGCCAGGGACTTTTCCGCCTCCGGCTTGTCACCGTTGTTGCTGCTGTACTGCTGGCCTGGGTACACTGGACCCCTGTGGTCCTGCACCAGGCTCAGGGGCTGCGAGGCTGGCTGAAGGGTCACGTAACTCAGACCACTGTTGCTCAGGGGCTTCATTGAGGCTGTTGAGTCCGCACCTGGGGACACTTTCTGGGCCATCGCCGTCATTGGGAGCATTGAGTGACCTGTTGGGGGCGCCGAACTTGGCACTCCTGGCATCGGTGATTTTATCGCTGATGCACTCATTGTTTTGGGGGGTTTCTAAGCTGAAAAAAAATTTTTTTGTGATTTTTTTATTTTTTA